>NW_027437179.1:22683299-23170799 GCF_033239565.1 Halichoeres trimaculatus
ACAAAAGAGAAAATGGGCACTGCTGTTATTTAAATGGTTTTCTGCATCCAGGGTGTTCCAGTATACAAAACACTGCATGGCTCACAGCTGCTCATTGGAAAGGAGATCTTAATCATTAACAAAGTGATGGTGAGAGAAACAAAAACCATCCTGAAAACAGCAGGAAACAAAAGCCATCTTCTCTGGAGATTTACCACTGATACAGTTTGCCAGCACTGCTGCTCAAAGAGTGAGTGTTTGTCTGATCTATAAATATGTTTGGCTCTGTTCACTCATTTAATCAAGGATATCTTCCTATCAAACAGAAAAGCACATATCAGATGATAGTAAGATGTTGTACTTTAGCTTAGTCCCTACTGATGAAGAAGTCCAAATATTTAAATAAAAATTTAATCATACTTTGAATTATAAACATGCCTGGATCCTTTCATCTCAACCACTCTGAGCTTCTAGATTGTTGCATTAAACATAATTAAAATCAACTGCCAGAAATTAGAGAGATAGCAGACTAATTTGGGGTGCCGGGTATAAACTTTAAACCTGCTATAACAAATTAAAGTAGATTCTGTAAATGATGCAGAGTGAAAACCGCCAATTAGAATCAGATTCCAACAAGCAGCCATCTGATAGAGAGCCTGCACCACCCCCACAGCCTCCAGTATGCTGTCAGTCACACTGCATAATGTGTGAACTCTGAGTCTACCCTGCAAAAAAAGTTTTTTCTTTTGGAAAAAAACATGTTTTGAAAGTTTTCCACATGGTTCTCTGACACTTTTCTGAATTTCATCATCAACTAATTTGGTTCAGATATAAATTTTTAGCAGATTATTCTTTCAACCACAATCATGAATATTATCTCAGTCATCAGACTCAGTCATTAGACCAAGTAGTAAAACGTAAGGAAAATCAGGCAGATTTAAAGGGTCATACAGGGGAATTAGTTAGTTGTACACAACCTGAAGCAGTTTGTTGTTTCTTTCTTCTACAATAGTGTGAAATCCTCTAAATACTGTTTTCTATTTTAAAGCCTCATTACACCTAATTAACAGCCTGATTAACTTTTAACCCCACAAAGAGTGGCATCAAACCTTTGCTTTCTTTTTAAGTGGGGCTGCATGTGGTATTTGTCAACAGTAGATGTGCAAATGGGAATCCCAGTTGATAATGTAGTTGTACACTGTTCTTGGAAATTTGACAGCATTTTTCTCAGTTGTGAGAAAGCCCTTCCATTTTTGCATGTGATCCTCTGCCTGCAGGGCAAAAGCAAGAAGCTAAGGTCATGGATGTAAAAGTCACCGATGTTTCGTGAACTTGTAAATTTTTACATTTCAGTATGACGCTAACATGAGAAAAAAGCGCTGCATGTTTTCCTGCAAACACAGTAATGTTTGTATAATTTCTAGTTTCAGCTCAATAATTCACTTGAACAGCTAATACAATATACTTTCATTTGATTCGTGATGTTGTGCATGATTTTTCATTACGCAACAAATAAATAATAAAAGCTGAAATCTTACTATGAGCACAAACTCCCATTCAGCTTGTTTGCTTTTTTGTTATTAAACTTCCAAAACTTAAAAAAAGTCTTTAAAACAACAGCATTAAGTAAGGCAGAAAATAACTGGATGATGAATGATGCAGGCTGCAGCAGTATGTAACCTGCTGGAGTCAAATGGTGCAGAAAGGCTCTGATGTACTCTTGTTACTAAGTTCCCCCCATGACAGCAGCAGCTTTCTTGGTCTACAAGCATTTGCTCACAGTTCACACATTTGCAGCAATGGGTAGCATGGATGACTCCAACTGACTCTGCATAGCAGTGTGTCAGGGAGCCATCTTTAACTTGCTGAATCAGTTTTCTGATCCCCCATTTGGATGCTGATCATTGTCCCTGCTCTGATCTCTATTAATAACTGTAATCAACTAAAACCAATGTTTGACATAAAAGGTTCTTGTATAATATTTGACTATACCTTCACTTTTGACTGGAACATAAACTCACTGACACAGCCCATCACCAACACAACAGCTTCACCGACAACATCAGTTGAAATACTTTGTCCTTGTATATTGCAGGACTTTCACTCAGATCTCATCAGTGTATTTGGATGAGCTAAAACTTAAAATCTGTGATATTTCTGCAGCTACAGTCCAAACCACATTTTAATTAATTGTGACATGTTGGACTAACCTGAGCTTCCCCTGCCTGGCTCATGAACTGTTCTGAAAATAGACAGATTTGTTAATATGTGCCCTTTCAAACTTACCTGATCTAACTGCATGTTATATCTTGGCCTAATGCTCTCTGAGTACAGGACTCCAGTTTGTCCCCAGGGCTTAACAGAATCCATCAAGCCGCTGGAGCTTCTTTTGTTGACATAAGCCTGTCTAACTCTGCTTCTAACAGTATTTTCATCATGTGGCTGAGTCCATGTTTCTTATATCTTAATTCTTCTGGCCAGATGTGGCACTGCAATCTTTCAGGCTTGCTCCCTGAAATGTTTTTTCTTCAAAATCGTTCACATATTTACAACTTAGTCTGGAAGACTGATGCCCTTCTTCAGGGTTTGCCCATTTTAGGGGAGGGGGATTTTCCCTTCTTTAAACAGGACAGAACATTGGGTTGTACTGAACAGCAATTATCCTCCTCTGTGACCTTGTACCAAAATATTTGCTGAGGTGTAATGGACAAGCATAAATAGGCTACTATATTTTTGTAATACTGAAAATAATCCTTCAAAATATTCATTCTAACACGTTGATGATGCAGACTTTTCCTATCTCCTTCATTGCTGGTATTCCCCTTGTTCGTACAAGCACAGTCATCTTACTGGTGTTTGAGTGGGTGCTCGGCTCGTGTACTGGGAGGTTTTTCCACTCAGCAACAGTTATTAAGCTGCACGCGCTGTGGTGGTAGTGGTAGCATGGCAACAACTGCTTAAAGGAGCTCTAGCCTGAAAAGAAATCCCACGCTGTGGTGGTCTGGGCTTCTTTTCAAAGACTCCCAACTTATTCTGTCCCCCCACCAGCCACTTTCACCGCGACCCGGATGTTTCTGACGCCATTTTATTTCTTTTATAATGTGGTTTGGGTCTCCGCTGTCAAGGCTGGTTCAGATTAAATATTCACACATGAGGACGATGAAACGTCCAACTTTTACCCTTTTATCACAGCTACTTAGCTGCTTTATTATGCGGAGTGGCGCCCCCTTCGGTTATGCTTATCATAAAGAGAAGAATCAGTTTAGAGGGAAAAAATACCTTAGCATTTCAACCTCCACTAAAATATAAGCTCGAATGATGCCAAATTTACAGTAAACGGACACAGAACCGAAAAACGCGACTGCAGCAACCTGCTAGTGTGTCAAGAGATGGGCCGATAGTAGGTCTGATGTTAGCTATCATCATCTCACAGATCGTCACAGCCACTGTTCATCGCAAATTCACGTTTTTGAACCCAACTTTGAGAAAAAGATTTAGGGCCTGATTAAGGTGATCGATCAGCTTGGGTTTCAGCTATCGTGACCAGAGGGAGTATACAGACTGATGCAGCAACGACTTAATTTGAAAAATTTTTAGTAAAATCAGCCATGTTAAATTCAGTAAACAAAACAACTGACACATGCTGCATGCTACATACACCTCTCAATCTTTCATATTATGAACATAAGAAGAGACTAAACCTATTCCTCAATACCAGCTCCCACTCTGAAGGCGGCTAATGTTTTTCAGTCATCCAGCCTGTCTGTCTGCTCCTCCATTGCAGTCATGATGCAGCCCGTCTCTCGGCAGCTGTTCACATAATGTCCCAACCGGCTCTACTTTGTACAAGGCTCAAAGACATATTTCTGAAGGCGACTTAAAAAAGGTGCTAGTGACAACGCTTTGTTACTTACCCTGTGACTGGGCCATCGATGATGCTCTTGGTATCCCCCTCTCTCTCCCTCTCTTCAGTCAAATAGTTTTGGAAAGGAGACACGATTCCACGCCTTGTAGGCGGGACACAGTGTAAATGTCACAGTGTGCAAGTAAGGTAGGATCCTTCATCTCTATCATTTGAGCTCATTCAAGCTGACTGATATCACTTTGAGATTCAGGCTGAGAAGGCTGCCAGGATGCGACATGACTTAAGTTATATTCCTTGAAATATCGAACAGCAAGTGATCAAAGACCTGTGACAGAGGTGTTGTAGGCATGGTCATGATAACGTTAAATTTTCGTAGAATATAAAATAAGTGAAAGAAAGAAAGAAAGCTGTATCCTATGTAAGATGTCATATTTACTGAGGGACACTTATTAAAAACTAAAAGAAACTCCTGTACCCATCTGTACCATTGAAGCAAAAATAAATGGCTTATATTATTTTATTATTGTCTGGTTAAAAGTGCCAGTATGGTGACCCAGGATTTAAGTACAATCAGTTGCTATAAATTAATTAAAAATTTCAGATATTTTGAGAAAAGGTCGTTTTATTTTTTACCAGTCCAGTTTCCTACTTAATTTCAATTTCTGTTATAAATTTTGCCAATACTAGACAGGACACTTTTTTGACACCAATCAAACACTTAAAACATGATCCACTTCACTCAATGGTGTTTCTTTTTACATGGGGTTTGTTTTCCCTGAAACATTATGGCACATGTTTGTATTGCTTGTTTTACTGGCTGTATATGCAGCGTGAATTATCTGTCATACAAATATCAGATATTCCAGTACCAGCCAACTGAATATCATGTGAGAAAAATTTCCAGTGCGGGCATTTTTCTTTTTGAAACCCAAATCACTTTCCCTTTATATTTTTACATACAAGGAAAAACATACCAGAACTATTACTATCATGCAGCCATTTGACTTTCTCTGCTGAATAGGGTAAAGAGCTCAAACAGTGCCAGGGATTGATGATAACTATTGACTGGGGGCTGCAAAGAAAGGTTAATTTTCACGTTTTTGTTTCTGGTGGTAGTATTCCAATAATTTTTTGGCAATTAAGCCTTTTCCCAGTTTTAAAGTGAAGATTTTACCTCCCAAAAATATGTATCCTCCCCTCAGTGATGCAAAGGAAAAGGTGTATATTTTTTTTACCCAAGCAAGCAGCAAAAACAATGCCATTGCATTCACATCACAATACATTTTATTGAACACTGAAACCATTGTACAGGAAAACATCCACAGCCTCAGCTGAATAGGTAACACTGGCTCACCTCACCAGATGGCTGCTGGTGAAACTCGAAGGGGAAAGCAGAGAACTGCACTCAAATTCACTGCAGCAAACAGCTTTCAAAATTTAAACAACAGCTAAGTTATTTAGCTTCATGTTACAGCTCATGCATGACATCAAAAATAGTATTTCTGACATAATAGTTTGATCAACAAACACAGGCATACCTCCTTCAGAAATGTTGGACAGGCAGACACTAAATTCAACTGCTGCTCTGGAAAGTTGAAGTACAGAACTAGATGTCTTTAAAAATCATCCCCCTATGTTTAGATCAATAATATGCAAGTCAGTTAATAAAACATTCTGCATTGTATCCATGAATCAAGTGTATCATTAATCCCAACAGAACATTCACCTGTACAAAGTTACAGTTTATCAGAGTGACAAACATTTTTGCTAGATTACAGGAAATAGGGCTGTTCAAATTTTTTCCTTTAAGTCTTCCATACATACCAAAACAAAATAACTATCACACAGCTTGTGTAACACAGGGAAGCTGAGAGGAACAATACATTACCTGTAATGTGAATGACATGAACACCTCACTGCATCAGAGACACACAGGCACACTGACATTAGCATCAACAGACAGCAATCACAGCTGTTTAAGGTTGGTAACACACCACCGCACATGAGCACATGACTGCAGGGATCAGCAACACAAGTGTTCCCGAGAGTGAGCTTTCCTTAATATCTTCTGTTCAGACTGAGAACACAACTAGAATTTTATTTGTAGCCGTGCATAATGAACACACTTCTTTCAGCAGACAAATCAAACCTGTTCAGATAACAAAGTTGTAATAAAAGTTGGCAGTAAACTGAAAACTTCTTAGAGGTAGGAAGTAGACATGGAGTTAAGTTACCAGGATTTATCCTTCAAACATGATACAACCTGTGACAGAAAAAGAGTGTATTCACAAATCATGAGGCCTAGTGAAACTTGCTTTAGAAGAGTAAAAAACATGTTATTACACTGTAATAACAAACATGAATCCAGCAGCAGTATTGCACTGGTACACTGCTCTGTGAGCAGTTTGTAATGGGCTACTGGTCAACAACAATCACCAAGCCTCAAAGAATCAGATGAACATCAAGCAAGTAAAATGCTTTTGGTTTTAGTCCTTAACTTATCCTAAGTATATTCAACTCCAGATTAAGTGTTCTGCATTGTTAAAGACTAAAGTTATTACAAGAACTACTGAGTCAAACGTAAGAGGCATTAATGATAAAATCACAATACCTCATGTTGACAGAAACAAAGGCCACAAAGGAAAGTTCTGTTCTGCAAAGTTTACAGTTTTAAAACCTCAACAAAGTTTGCTAATTTTGAGATTAAAGAGTATTTGGAAAATGCCCAATTGGACACTAACTACATTCCCACCTGTTAAATATGAGACATAATGTACTATCAATTGTTGTTTCAGCTTAGGTCACAGCAGTCTCTCACATGAGGCCTTGATTCACTGATGTTTGATGTTAAAAGACACTGCACATTTATCAGAATGCCTGGTCTGTTATACCACTTGACTGCAAGTGAGTACTGCCTGTCCCGACTGTGTGATTTTTAATGCAACAGTTATCGGCATAGAATTTCAATTCATACATTACCATCCAGCTCCATAGTTAAAACAATGAAAAAAGAAAATTGCATAATATTAAAAAAAATTCTCACCATCTTCTATCTCATCAATAACCACTGCTGAACTGTGGGACACTGGCCTCGACATGATGTAATGTTTCTGAATTTCTTTTTATGTTCAGTTCCTGGGATTCTTTAAACTGATCATTTTAGCCCAATTATTTAGGGAATCATGCACCATTTCAAGTGTGAAATGAATAAAAAGGAATGTCAGAAATTACTCACCATTACCTAAAACCCCCAACAACTAAAGAAAATCTTGGCGAAGAAGTCATTAAAATAGTACCTAAACCTTTTAATTGTTGCCTATCAAGTGTAAACAGGCATGTTGTATTAGTCTTGAGCTGTTTTTAAAGACAGCAGTGAGAAGTAAAAAAAATAGATCTACCATTCAATATAATTCCAATATCTTATCAATTTGTATTACAAACATCAATTCTGGGGGGAAATTAGCAAATTTTTAGGTCCATGTGTGTTTCCATACATATATCTTTATTTACATTACACTTAAACATTTAACTGTCATTTCCCGAAAACTTTGATGAATTAGGGACTTAACAATTACTTCTTCCTAGCATCCCATTGTATTACTTCTGATGTTATTGTCATAATGTCCTATCAGCAGTTGCTCCAAACTTAAAAACCCATTTACTATTTGCACATTTTCTTATTAAAAGAAATAAGATTAACCATAAAAATAGTAATTTAGCCCCAAAGTGGTCCAAGCATGATCCTCTCCTGTAACTCATATATCTACATAAAGATTTAATTAGGCGTATGTTCACAAAATTTCATAGTAGACTTTGTGGCTACAGTGCGAAAGAAAGCAATTTAAAAAATCTAAAGAATTTCCAAAAACTAAATGTACCAGGGGTCCAGGGGCAGAATAACATCTTTCTGAATGAACCTTAAAAATAAAGTTATTAGTGTTCAGCCAATCATTATAAAGATATAAGGACAAATATTTACAATGTTAGATTTTCTTTCTCATGCATCATTTAATATGCAATGAACCCATGATACAGTGTAAACACTGGCTTATTCTCCAACATGAGTGGTATATGTGAAGAGTCGGGCTGGGCACAGGGTACATTATGACCATATCTACAATGATTCCGCTTTTGTGATAGAGGGAGCTTACAATTTAACATGTCAGGATGATAGTCGTACATTTTTCAGAATATTCATTTCATAATGAGCTCTCTTTTTCCCTGGGCTTTATGATTTCTTGGGTAAATAAATATATTTTAAATATAACAGGAACTGAGATGACGCTGCTCTTTCTCTGAAAACACCAGTGAGATGTAAGAGAGACAGTGATGAAGAGGAAAGGCCAGAGTGGGTAACAAGTGAAGAGATGTATGGTTGTGAGGTTATTACCAGTCTGCATTGTCCCAGGATTCTTCGGCAGGTTTCGTAGGGCTTTTCTTTGTCTTACCATCTGCATTCTCCCAATTGTTGTCCCAGGCCTCCCAGCTCTCCCCTGTGCTGTTTTTGTTGTTGGATGCTGCCTCAGAACCCCAATTGTCCCAACTGTCAGAGCTCTTCTTTGCAGAATTATCTGCGATGGTCCAGCTGTCACTGCTGGGGGATTTCTTGGCCTTTAAGGAGGTGTTGCTGCCAAAAGTTTCCCAGAAGTCCTTTCCAGTAGGTTGGTTAGAACTGCTCTGATATCCCTCAGTGGCATCCATGTTCTGGTAGCTCTCTCCTGCAGATCTGAGCACAGAACAAAAAGTCAGAAAGCTGGCAGAGTCATAGTTATATAATTAAAATCACCCTGTAAAAATGATTTGATGACTGGGGTTTAAAATGGTTTGAAGTTGTTTTCATTACCCATCTTCAGGTTTCCCAGTGAAGAGATTTGTCAGTTTTGCACCAGCTCCCTGAACCTTAACATCAGAGAAAATAATATTAGCTAACAGGAGTAATGTAGTTGTTAATCAAGGGTCAAAACACATACCTTTGTGAAAGTTAATAAATAATGTTTGACTTAGACAACCAATCCAAAAGCAACATTGTAGTAATGTAAGAAATAATAATGAAATGTAAAGCAATGTCAATAAAATCTGAGCAGACAATTTCATTTTGAGCTTCAGTAAAAGAGGCACTTAATGTTAAACTGCTCTTAGATGTTTGCACTATAACACTTTACATCACATAGGCTCTTAGTGAGTACTCACCACCAGGTTTAATGGCAGCAATAAAAAATAAGAGATTACATTAAATTAGTATTGTTCAAACATTTTCTATCAGAGCAAAACCAGTCTCCCTGGTGGTAACTATTCAGGCTGTGCAGTTTCACAAGCCGAAGAGACTAGAGAGGTCATTAAAACACTCAGCTGCTTTTCCTGCCTCAGGAGACTGGTTTTACTTCTGAACAGCGGGGCAGAGGTCTGCCTTTCCTACCTTGTTTGCCAGTCCAGACATGCTCATGGCCATTTCATCTAGCAATTTTCCCTCTTTCACCTAGATGGGCCAGATCAATATTACAAACTAAAAGATACAATGTCCTCTCACATACTTTAGACACAACATATACAGTGATGAGCGACAGTTTTGTTTCAATTTTGTGTGAGAAGCGATTTGTGTTTTGTTAGGCTTGCTGATAATCAACATGGCAAAACATTCAAACAAGAGATTATTCTTCATGAAGAAAAGGAGCTCCAATGTGCAGCAGTTAAAGGTAAGACATTTTTCAAGCAAGAAAGAGCATTGTTACAGAGGCACACTGCACCTTAAATCACTGATGCCAACTCTACATTAGAAGACACTGACCTTTGTTTCTAAGCAGTCAGAGCAAACTACACTTTTCCCTTGAATGACTTAAATTTAAGAAGACAGTTATCCTTGCAAAATGAATAGGAAATGCTGCTCTAAATAAAGATTTACATCTTCAATTCACTTGAAGTGGCAGATCTTCACTGTTTTTTATGTTAGTTTTGAATATGTGATGCAAACTTAACATGCAACACAAAGAATAACCAAGCAACAAACCACCTTTAATTCAGGTTTAACAGATTTTTATTGTATTATTACTCTATTGATAGATTATGCAGGTAGTGAGTGAGACAGGATAACCAAACAAAAGACTTTGTTGCTTAAAATATGCCTCAAGCCTTGTCCATGGACTGAGCAGTAGGTTAACACTGACTCACGTCTGATCCCAAAAACGCAGTTCCCAGCTGTGTGATCCTGACCAATCCCACGGCTGAGTCACTTACTGGGAGAAGACTAAAGCTTTGAGCTTTCTTCCGTTCTGCTTCAAACACAGCCTCTGTCGTCTAATATAAGCTGGCATAAAGCAGATAAAGTGGCACAGGCGAGCAGTGAAGAAAATAGCACATTCACATCTGAAGCTGTTATTTTGATTCTAAAGCACTCTACTCCACCACCAAATCGACAACTTCAAACATCAATGTTACCTTTTCTTGGGTGGGTTTGATAACATTCTCATTTAATGTTTGTCCTAACTCTGTGGCCTAGTTGGAAGTCAGAAGGGAGAATTCACTTGAATGAAACACAGTTTAACATTCACAGTAGAGCAAGACACTGAGCTGCTTGTTCTGCGGTTGCATGAGGTGACTGATCATTCCCATTCACCATGACACTGAACGAGCACTAGGGGGTGTGATGGTTCAACATACTGTAATCATCAAGGTGTAAAACATCACTGCATCTATGAATTTAAACTCCCTGCCCAATGTTATCTAATGCTTATTTGATTCCTCCAATGAATTTTATCAGGAAGTAATCCTGAATTGAAGTTTTTTGCAAACCATCACACCTTAGAGCTCGGTTTATTAGTCTACATACAAACTGTCATGCATGAATGGATAACACAGAATTCCCATCTCACAATACAGCTACTAACAGCCTTTCACAGGTTATCCAGAAACTTAAAGAACATATGAAAACAAACACAGTGTCTTCTGTTAACACATCTAAGCAGAAGCATGTGAATCCCCAATTTTGCCTTTAAACTGTGCGGAGGAAAAAATGGAAAACTTAAAAGCCCTTAAAAAAAGGAACTGTATGCATCAAAAAATAAAATACATGATGCAGAAGAAGCGCCATGCACCCATTATCTGCTTTACCGGCTCGGGAGGTGCTTTATAGCCCTTTAACTACATCCACAGAAGGCAAAAAGATATTAAAGTAGTGACACAGTTATTACACCTCAAATTATTACAATTAATGCATAGCATTATATATATATGAGCAAAATGGCATCCAATGTAAACACTCTCTATTTTACTTAGGGATGGGTACCTTTCACATTTGAAACGATATGGTACTGATGCCCGATACCTAGCAATCGGTCCCGGTACTCAACGGTACCACTTTTCGGTACTTTTTTGTGTTTATGTGGTAAAAAATATTAATTTGTTTAATAATACAATATTTCATTTTTCAATTTAATATCATTATTCTACAATATATAACCTTGCAATGCTGTGTTCATGTCCAGCATGGAAAAGCACCTACTCTTCCACTCCCTCACAGCCACAAGGATGCATTTAGGTACCTAAATATGGTACCTTTAGGCTTTATGTGAATCGGCACCCGGTACTTTTGACAGAATTCGGTCGGTACCTATAAAAGTACCTAATTCGGTACCCATCCCTAATTTTACTAAATTAAGAGATAGCACTCAAAATTGACAATAGAACAGAAGATATAGGGCAAATGCAGCAAATCTCAAAAACACAAAACCTCTCATAAGTAGTACTGCCAATGATTATCTTACCTTTAAAGTTGCTTGGTTAGCCAGTTTAGCTGTCTGAATAAGTGTCAAATAAAGGAAAAATCATGTTATTAGCTGAAGTGTTTAATGTCACTGTAAAAATGTGACAAACAAATTTGTGCATAAATACTTACATTATCTTTAGCAATTGAGGCAAACTTGCTAGCTCCGACAGTAAAACTGCTCCAACCCTGTAAAAAAAGAAGATGAGATGTAACATGAACAGAAGAGTGAAGTTGAACATACAAGGCAGAAATAAAATAAAAGGTCCTTACCGAATAAATAGAAGACATTGCATTGTTTATGAAGTCTTCCTCTTTCTTCTCTGGAGTTACCGTGTTCCCAAAGCCAACGTACCGGTTCTCTTGATTTCCACTATACCCACCTCCACTGAGGACATATTTGAATATTTCCAAACACAGATATATAAAATGAGCAAATTGATGAGTAATCAAACTCATTTTAGTCAAGGATTCCTAAAGGTGCAAGGCGCTTACCTCTGATATGAGTTGACATCATCACTCAACCAGTCTTCAAAAGCTTTGTCACCAGATTTCACCGAGCTCTGTCCAGGTCCAGAGGAGCTTTGAGACAAAAACACAAATTATAGCTTTAATACACGTCCTGCTGACTTATAATGAGCAGATACTGAGTTAGATCAGATACACTCTTTCACTTTTACCGATGGGAGGATGAAAGGCCAGTCTTGGGTTGAGGAGATGTCCAGTTTCTGGCAGGGGATGTCTCGATCGACCACTCCTTACCCTCAGCAAGAGTTGCCACCTGTCACATACAGAGAGCTGGTGAGTCAGACTGAAATCTGACAAGAGTCTGAGTATAAGCTTGACAACCCTGCCCACAGCTTTAATTTTCTGAACATCAGTTAATAATTGTGAGATTTTAATCTTTGTTTAACCCTCTCAGTAGTTTCAACCTTTTAGTGAAACAGAAATTCTGTACATGACACCTTGTCTCTAAAGAGTGCAGCAGCCTTGCTGTTGTATTTCTCCTGTAGGTTCCAGCAGGGATCATAATCATCTTGGAGTTCAAGAAACTGACGGAATTTTCCATTTCCTCCCATTTTCATCTTTTCCAGCTCAATGTCTTTCCACTTGTCCATGGAGACGGATCGCACAAAACTAGAGACAAAGCAAAACAAACAGTTTAATTTCATCTTGTTTACACAAAACTGTGAGCACAATAACATCAATAAACCCCTAGCCATCATTGTCATCCTTAAACCTCACACTCTTTTACCTGAGATGGACTCCCAAGCCCCTGTGCTTGCCAGAGCACTCAAGACAAATCCAGATCCCATAGGTCACACTGACCCACTGAGGATTGAAAGCTCCACATTCAAAGCATAGCTGAAAAATAAAAAAAAACTGTTTAATTACATTCACAAAGACAACATGAAAACAACAGAATGACAAATACTTGACTATCGTTCTTACAAGTTTTTCATTTCTTAAGTACACTTAAACTATGTTTATATATTCATATGATGGTTTATTTTTAGGAAGCCATTATATCTGTCCTATGGTTATTGCCAAAGATTCGGGCCAACAAGATGTCCACTGGCAGTGAATCTCACAGCAACAATGACTCCAACTGTTTATCTGAACATGGATAAAAGCTGGGAAGTTTAGTGAAAGTAGGGAGTTACAACATAACAAGCCTCCGAACACCTGCTCCTTTTTCTGTGAATTTTCTGGTCCCAGTACAGTGACGCTATTTTTACAAGGAGATAAAAGTCGGCCTCATGAATAATTTGAGATTAAGACTTACATTATTCTCCTCTTGGGTTCTCACTTCCTTCAGAACTCGTCTGGTCCTTGGACTCGCCATAATGACCCACACTGAAAAACTGGAGTAGAGAATCACCATCAGTGCAACATTCATTTCACAACGTCTTAAACTACAAACATAGAGCTCATCACAAATGTTCATGGGAAATTCAATTCACAATACGAAAACAGATTTTGAAGGAATGACCAGTGATTAGGTGTGAAGGTACTGAACCAACACTTTCACTTCATTGGAGATGCAAAACAGCTGATGCATATTCAAAATACCTCGATAGCAGGTTAGCTGATGGCCATTATGTAATGCCATTTTGTTAAATACAAAATCATGCTTATCTTAGTACATTGGGTTAGAAATAATATATCTATGCCAGAAGCATTATTAAAAATGCATTATTCATTATATCTTAACAGGATAAATACTATACACCATCCTGTAGCTGATATATCTTTGATACACTGTCAGTGAGGATCAGGAGAACCTGTCATCGTTTAAAAGGGGATGTTAACATTGCTGTACAGTAGCCACAACGATGAGGCTGACTGCTTTATCTTTTTTATCGATCTTGTGAGGTCAGGCATTATCTGATGCCAATTATCTAGAAACGCCATTAATCGACCGGCTTAACCAAACCAACAGATTAATGGGCCTCTCTCTGATTAATCACATGACTATTCTGCAACAAATATTTACCCATTATGAGACAAACTGACCTCGGAAATGTTATCTGCCAAACAGAAGTCTGCCCACATTTGTTGCTTGGTCTTAATTTTAGATTCTTTATTATTCTTTTTATAGTTTACTATGAGTTGCTTTGACTAATTACTATTGGTTAATAGTAAAAAACTGTTTAGTTTACTGTTATATACTTGTTTTATTTTTATTTCATTTTCAATACTGCTAAAAAAATGATTCTGAGAAGGCCTACAAGCCCCAGCTGCCAAAACTGCATTTGAGTGGATATCTATGGCATATAAACATGTACATTTTTTACATTTTTATACACAACCAGCCCACATTTTCATTGGCCTGTCACTTTAAAGGTCTACCTTCATCCAGACTAAGGCAGAAGCAATGCATGTTATATGATATTTAAGGGGTTCAGCTGTAAGAGGAATGGTTTAGATGATACGATCCAAGGCAAACCTTAACCTGCTCCTAAACAGCAGGCTGTAAGGACATGAAAGCCCTACATACAGTTTACTTATTCAAAAAACAACTCAAAACCTGTCTTTTCATTAAAGCCTTTCACAGCTAGCAGACACTGGACATCTGTAGCAGCCTCCCCCATACACCTTGGATCAGGCGGGCCTCTGTTGTCTTGTAACCTGCTGTTTTTCACTATGCTGGTCTGATTCACTGACTTTTGTTTTTATTCGTAGCACTTTGAGATTTCTTTGAAATTTAAAGTGTCATATAAATAAAATGTATTATTATTATAATTAAATTGTGTATTGTGTGATAGATGTATGAAAAAGCAGGTGATCCAAGTAACTCAAACAATTAACTTTTAGAATCGATCTTAAAAGCAAAATATTCTTCGGTCTGCCAGTTAATGTAGATAAATCATGCAAAAGGCCTCTAATGTACTTTGAGAAAATCAGAAATTCATCAATAAATCTTCAGTTGGTACCATCTGAGTTACTTTCAATAAGATCCCTTCTTCTTGACTCATTTTCATGGTTGAAATGACAACCAATCTGGGAATATAACTATGTTTACCACAAACTTTTTCCTACAGCAAAACAATGACATTTTAAAGACTCCTTAGCTAAATGCAGATGTGGCACAAGAGCAGGCCATCAGCACCTTGTATAGACCCTCTAACCAGAAAATTATTCTAAGTTACCGTTATAACAAGAGAGCAAGCATTAGTGTTGAAACAGATTCACATTCACAGCAGCAGTTCCTCCTGTATTCCTTTTTTTCTCATCTAAGCGGGAGCGCTGCACACACTGCCACCCCCAGTTCTCCAGTTCTTGTCCTCCCTCTGCCCCTAGTTTCAGGTTCTTAGACAGCCACAAAAATAAAATACCAGATTCATTCAATAATATCAATGATGTCTTCAGAAAAATCTTGTGATTAGGTAAGGTAAAAATGTCATTTTTGTTTGTAAAGATGTCAAGTCTGTATGTGGTGACAAATGCCCTAAAAACACCAAAGTGCAGTTACATCAAATGTATGGTGGCGGTCAGTGTAGGCAAGGTCTAATGGCCCCACATGAGGCATAAAGACAAAACAAGACCACCTGCAACAAGATTGATCATTTTTGTGAAGCGTGCAAAATGCTTTAAATAACTTGGGGTAGGTCTATGACAAAATGATCCATAGCATATCATTCGCATAGCAGTTGCTCACATTTTGAATGGTACAGATCCATAGTTAGAGGTAAATTTTCCTGATAAAAGGTCGCATGCCAAAATTATTGCTGTCAGAACCCCCAAAGAGCGTACAGGATACGCCTTTCAAATGACATTATAATTAAGGAATTGGTTTACTCTGCCTTAAGTATATTGGTTGATCTTCAATACCTCAGTTGAAATGGACAAGAGAGATATATTACAAGTCCCTTCCCAAACACATTACATTTACCATGAAACTGTGATAATCCATTTTCTATCAAATCAGTTTAGGAATAGTCTGTAGATGCAATTTCTCTATCCATAAAATCCATGCTTTGGTTTTATATGCAGTACAGTTACCTCTGTGTCTCTCTGTAGTTTCTCAGAGATGTGTGATGTTATCATTGAGAGGCCTTCTTCACAAACGCATACAGACAGCAATGTGAAACTGAGGCAACAATCAGGTCAGCCAATCATCACTCCACTGATATGTTTGAGTACATTCTTGAGACCAGGAATAAAATCTGTCAGTTTTCATCTATCATAAGGAGCCAGGTTCATTTCTGTCCAATCAAATATATCATCTGATTTTGTCATGAGGGCCTGTGTGTGTGTGTGTGTGTGTGTGTGTGAATATATAAAATGACATTTTCCAGGGCGGCATTTAATAGCTGTAGGTGAACTATGAAGTCTGTCTCTTGTGATAATCAAACATAAATTTAAAAAACTACCAGATTTTTTTCACTGAACTGTAGTCGTGTCAAGGCTCCTTAATTCCTATCAAACATCAGCTACGGATGCCAGAGTTACGTCTATATTCGACATTCATTTTTGTTACCTTTAAGGCAAAATCCTGGTGTATTTTGACACATGGCGATCCAAATTGTATTCCTCATGCGACAATTGACCAAATTATTGTTGCTACTGAGGAAGGAGATCAAGTATTAAGCGTTTCATGACAGTGCTAATAGTGCTAGCTGTACAGGAAGCTAACTGATCCGTTACCTGTCTGTGATTTATGAAAATGAAGACGCTGTTTTCAGAGGGTCTGTAGGCTCCACCGGTGGCTCTACGAAGGTTTCTCCTCTGTGGCAGAGACTCAGCAAATGTGTTTACTTTCACAGACTTTAAAGGGTCGAGAAAGAGGTTTTCAAATGACAGACTGCGGCTGTTACACACCGGTAGCCATGTTCCTGTTTGCATACGTTGGCAGTGCAAAGCATCATGGGAGCTCCTCCTCGTCATACTGTACGCCTTCTGTTTTTTTCACTCTTCCTCTGTTGTTCTCCCTCTCTGCCACCTGTTCCTCCACTGATTTCCATCTATCGTATGAGCAAAAAAAAAAAGAAAGAAAGAAAGAAGGCCTCGATGCAGTTGATAGCAAATAAGGAGACATAGTCAACTTACTCGAAATTGATGTTTGAAAATATTTTGTTAACTTTTTACGCCAAAGCTGTTTTTTTTTTATTTTTTACTTTTGATATCTTATCTGGGAATAACAGGGCTGGGGTTTTTTGTTTTTTTTTTCAAATTTTTTTGGGGCTTTTTTGTTGTTTGGAACAAATAATGCCTTATCACAAGGAAACCAGCTACTTCATTATCAAAGGATAAAAGGAAAAGAGCTTGCAAGACAAGACTCTAGGAAACAACCAAAGATCTTCCCTTAGCATTAAAAACAGAGGGGATAAACATTCATGAACGATATTCTACTTGGGGCTTCTAAACAGTGGTCATTCCTTATTTTAATTCAACCTTCTGAAAAATATTCCTTCTGTTCTTTTTTTCTTTTTTAAATTTATTTCTTCTTTTTTCTTTGTCATTTGGATCCCATTCTCAATCTTACATGTTAAACTTTGAACAAACAAATGGAACTGGAAAATTTCAGTTTGCTTTACTGTGCTCCATCTGTTTTTCTTTTTGTTTTCTTTGGTTTTAAATTTGTTAACATTTCCTTTACAGTTCCTCCTTCTGTCTTTGTAGTTTGCCCTCATCAAGTAAACCCAAAAGACAAAAAAGTAATTCTTTAATTTGTTTGCCCTACCATTCTCACAATAGTTTTGCTGTTAAGCACCGAAAATTGTGGATTGTGGGTGCTTTTTTTTTTCTTTTTGCTGTGAACATGAAATCTCGATATAGATATGTTGTCTAGCACTATAAATCAGCTTGACAGCACACTATGATTTATGATGATTTATATAATGGAGATCATATAACAGTCACACTCTGTCATAATAATCTCTTATCATTATAATACTGATTACAAGAGTCGGACCGCAGACAGAGCCCTGATATTTTTCATTCTATTCGTACTTTCTATTACTATTCTCACTTATTTGTGTACAAGGTATCCATGATAACTGAATTTTCCCCTGTAAATGAAATATGTCTGATTCAGACCTCTGACTTTTATTCTGATTAAAGAAACCTATTATGATGGGGCCAGGTTGATTGAGAGGGATTTAACTCATGAAAGGTAAATGATGAAGGGTTAATGCATGGCAGTGGACAGTGGCAGTTTTCCATTCTGCCTTTTCACAGTTGGTTTGATTAAACTGTCTTGTGTTAATCTTGCAGTAAATTAAGTGAGCTTCATCAGTGTCAGGTTTATGGCAGCGATGAGATGTAAAACAGTCAGAACATGTAAGATGAACTTTCATTGATTTTCAGAAGTTTAGATAATTCAGAAGTTGCCAAAGAGATAAAATTCAAAAATTTGATCAAAATGTCAAACATGAAATACAGCACACATAGCTGCGATCCCTTTTAATCCTGTTTTTACCCTTCATGTCCTGACAAACCAGGTTCTTGACATTTGTCCTCAGACTCTTCAATGTGACAGGACAGTGATGAGAATAGGTGAAAGGGTCATTTTGTGGATACGGAAGGATTAAAGTACAGTCCTCACTTATTTGCTGAGGTGTTAAATAACACTGTCCTGTGTGGAGTTATGCTCCTTACCTAATGCCGTTAGCAGCTCTTATCTGATAAAACGGAGGTATAAAAGGGGGTAATGTTAAAGCAAGGGGAACAACTGTGAGCTGCAGTCATCATGAGTGCATCTACAAGTCTGAAGGTGCGCCTGCCGGTGCTTGTGCTAGTGCTGGAGGTTGCCATCCTAGCTCTTTATGCTGCGTTTGTAACTTATGATGACAATGCAAACGCTAAGCTTCAAAACAACGCAACAGACCCAATGGAAAACTCTCTGTATCGAGACTATCCCTACTTCGCAGATGTGCAGGTGATGATCTTCGTTGGATTTGGCTGCTTGCTGGCCTTCTTTAGATTCTACGGCTTCAGCGGGATGGTTTTCAACTTTCTCACTGCTACATTTTCAATCCAGTGGGCCATCCTGATGCAAGGCTTCTTCCAGTTTTACAGCGACGGCAAAATCCACCTGGGAGTCATCAATCTTTTGAATGCAGAGTTTGCATGTGCTGTGGTCCTTATCTCTTTTGGAGCTGTGATCGGGAAGACTAGTCCCATTCAGCTCTTAGTCATGGCCTTGCTGGAGGTCCCAATCTTTGCTGTGACTGAGTGGGCCGTGTTGAAGTACATCAGGATAAATGATGCAGGGGGTTCTATTCTTATTCATCTGTTTGCCTGCTACTTTGGACTAGGGGCTACATTTGTGCTGTATCGCCCTAGCCTGAACAAGGGCCACCCTAAAGAGGTCACCAGTTATCACTCTGACATTCTCTGTGTATTGGGGACCCTGTTTCTTTGGGTGTTCTGGCCTTCATTCAACTCTGCTTTGACCATAAAGGGTGATGACCAACACAGGGCCATTCTCCACACTTTTATTGGTCTCAGCTCATCCACTATGACCGCCTTTGCCCTTTCCGCAGTGTTCAACAAGAAGGGCAAGCTCACCATGGCTGATATTCAGAATGTGACTCTAGCAGGTGGTGTGACAGTTGGAGCTTCTGTGGACATGATGATTTCCCCTGCAGCAGCATACGCTTTGGGCATCATGGGCTGCACTGCCTGTTTTTTTGGATACAGGTACCTCACCCCTTTCATGGCCCGACGCCTGAAGATCCAAGACCAGTGTGGCATTCACAACCTCCATGGGCTAACTGGACTCATATCCTCCACTGCGGGGATCTGCGCAATCCTCATGGCCACAGAGGAAACCTATGGGCCAAGCATGTACCAGATCTTCTCCCATCGTGCTCCACCTGAAGGGGATCCAAAGCTGCTGGAGCTGCAGTCGCTTATCCCAGGGTTAAAACCAGGTCTGGGTCGCACAGCACAGGAACAAGCGCTCTACCAATTGGCAGCTATCTTCTCCACCATTGCAGCTTCTACCATTGGCGGGCTGATCACAGGCTTGGTCATGAACCTGTCCTTCATGGCGTCTCCATCTGATGAGGACTGCTTTGATGATGAACTTTTCTTTGATGTACCTGCTGACTTTGAGAGATTAGATGATGTCAAGGTCTCTTTGAACTGTGATGAAAAAAACAATGAGAAAGAAAAATGAGTCTTGACACCATAACTAGGCAGTGTACAGGGACAGATGTTTAAAGTCATTTCTTTTTAATACATTTGGTTTGTTTCACAGTTAGTTTTATAAACGTGGGATTGATTATTATCTCTGTTTGAGAATTGAAGTGTAAATGGGGTAAACTTATTATATGCCAAACATTAAAAAATGCTGTTTGTTGTTCATGTTTGTATCTTTATGATGATGGGTGTTTAAGTGTCAAACATGGCACTTAGAAGTACTGTAGATATGTGATGTAGTGTAAGATATTGTGTTTTAAGAATAATATTTTAAATAAACTTGAAGAATAAAACTTGTTATTACTTTGTCTTTAATCTTTTCCTACATTTATTACTAACAGTAACTTTCATAACCTTCTCAGCAAATATGTCTGAACTGTCCTTTGACTTCTACTGTTGAATGAGTACAGTTTTTTTGTTGTCAACACATACAACAAATATGATAAGCAGACAGAGGAGAATTCAAAGAGAATAACAAAATTTGCACATGCTAAAAAAAAAAGAAAGGATATAGTATGGACTGCTTAATAATCACCTCATGGAAAGTAAAGAGCACAACAATATATTATCTGAAACACTGTAGGCTTCATCGCCCAGCAAGATTTTTTGAAGTGCCTCTCAACTCATTTAGATCAATTAAATTTAACACTCAGTGGTGTTCAGAAGCAAGTGCAATATGATTTGAAAATAAAAAAGATACATTTTAAAAAGTTAACAGATTTTTCAAGTTGTATATTTTAATTGTTTTTTTGGTGTGATGTTAGACCGTGTGTGAGAGCACAGGTTTTTTCTATCTCACCTACAGCTTCATCACCCTTTCAACTAGTTTTACATAATCGGTGAGATGTTGTCTCGTGTAAGCCAACAAGACTTTGAATCAGATCATCTATCAAAGTTTTCCATGAGATGGACCCAAGATTTCTTTGGTATCAATCCAAAGTGATTCAGTCACTCCTGTACTGTGATAACAAAGGGGTGTAAAACAATAAGCATCAACAATAGTGCTCGCCAACTGGTGATCACCCAAATGTAAGGTCCTACTCCACTGTTTCTGTTTTTGTGCTGTAATTTTATCCATCACTTCATTCATCGTTAGAGACATTTATTTCTATTTAGTTAGAAAAGTTTTGATTAATTTAAAGATATTGATTAAATATTAATCACTTTTACCTTCAGAAAGGGTTCATAGTGATATGACAGTGATCATGGATAATCAATGCTCAGTTGTTAAGTCAGGATGTTGATAGCTTCTATTCAAAGGCTTGTTGTTAGTGCAAAGGTTAAAAAAAATTGTCGCCACATAGTTTTTCTATTTAGTGATAACTTCAAAGTGTCTTATCTAATCATGGGAAATAGGGGAGAGAATTCATCTCAGTAGTATGTGCACATTTTAGGTGATTGAGTCAAAATGCTAATAGCGTGTTGCTTGATCATCCTGTTCCACAAAAGCTTCATCCTCTGTTAATACAATGACAACAAGTTTTCAATGGGTAATGGGACATTGGATGGCTGCTCTGAATTTTTATCATCAGATTTATCAAAGAACATCAGCCACTTGTGGTCCTGATAACCTTGAAATTTGACCCATGATAAATAGCTGCACTGGTCTGTATGATAAGTGAAAGTGGGATAAAATCATCAGTGTGTTTCAAAGAGCACGTTATCTCTGGGACATTCCCTACTTAAAATGAAATGACAAAGAACTAAATAAAGTTAATACTTACAGTTATTTGACTAGATTTTCAGGTAAACCAAAAATACTGGCAAACATGAAATAATGATTAAAAAATAAAAAACTTTAACTCTAAACTTCAATAAAGCTGAATTTAAGGCAAGGGAACAACCAAAGTTATTACTGTTTATCCTGGGGTGGAAATTTATGAAGATAATGAACCAGTATCAAGTCAAAGTTTTGTAAATTTCTGTGGCGATGCCATCTGGAAACCATGCTGGAGGAGTTGCTATGAATATGGTGCTTCCGTATTTTGGGATGTACAGTGCATGACAAATTTATTAGACCACTTGCCATATTTACTAGGGAAAAATGTCCGGCATTGTGAAGTGCTTCTTTCTCAATGAGTTCTTTACATTTCAGGGGTGAAAAGTTTGAAACTGGTTTTATGTTTTTATATTAAAAGTTTGAACCAGAAAACTGTATTTCTCTGAGAAGTCAAAAATAAATCAAAAATAACATGCAACCACTCAAACACATTTTTGCTCAGGAATGAAAGTAAATTCTGTAATTCATCTATTCAAAAACACAAACATGTTGTTTATTCTTCTTCTTCTTCTTCTTCTTCTTCTTCTACTTCTTCTTCTTCTTCTTCTTCTTCTTCTTCTTCTTCTTCTTCTTCTTCTTCATCATCATCATCATGTTCTTCTTCCTCTTCCTCTTCTTCTTTTTCTTTTGTGAAACAGTACAATTGAAATTTCACAAATAACAATAGAATTGTTTTAGCATTAAGTATATAATTTTGGTTAAAGAGCTTGAACATAATGGTGGTATAACCACTAAAAGAATCAGAAGTGATTTGGTAATAAAATATTAAATCTAATATGATAAAACTTAGGGCAGTGGTGGCCTAACATTTGTTGAGCACTGTATGTTATACCGACCTAGTAATTTTTTCAACCTTTCTTTAACAATGAAGAACTGTGCAAAACCTTGGGCAAATGTACTGGCTCATAAAGCATGAGCTAGTTACGATGTTTTTTCTCTTTTCTTGTGTGATATCAAAACAGGGAAAAGCACATTTATTCAGTACTATGCCACCAATAAGCAGATATTATGCTAGTGTGAGCTGTTGCCTTACTAGGACAATGATGTTGCAAAATTTACTCAACATTGTGTTTAATATTTTTTCATTTAAGAGGTTGATATTTTGAAACATTAGAACTTTATTCAGAGACAACTGGTTAAGGTTAAAACAGTATTTAAGTTTGAACTCGTTTATGGCTGCTGTGTGAAAACAGTGAGATAAATAAAGACTTTTTTTTACAGGATAAGACAAGAAATTAATAATAAAATAATTCAGACTGAACCACAGTGATTTAATAACACATCACCTACCTTAGCATCCAACTCTGTCTTGAAAATGATGAGTGATACCGCCAAATAAGTAAGTCTAAGATTTCCCTAATGATCTATTAAAAGTTACATTAGTCTTATTATTGATGGATGATGGGGTTAATATCAAAATTAAGATGTTTCCAGCACTGGCTCTTAAATATTTTTTTCATTAAAAACGCTACATGCTTCAAATGAACTGAACTAATAGAGGGCATATTCCTCCCCATGTAAATTATTGTTTTCTGTTCAAGGACAATCTCACAGGTGTCCAGCATATAACCATCAATCATAATAAAAGCTTATTATCTCCCACACTGATTAACGCTTACTTAGCTGTTATCCCTTCCACCATAAATAATGTTATGTAATAGAAGAGTAGACCAAGTGACCTGTCTTACAGGAAGTCCAATAGAAAGATTTTGATTAGATTTCAAGTGTTAAAGAAACGACTAAGATGCATTAAAACAGTGTGAAAACAAACAAGTCGGGTTGTTAAATTAAAAAAACTTTAAAAGTAAGTTTTTTTAAATGAAAGGTTCCCTTTTTTACAGCAGAGTATGTTGCCTGTGTCACAACAACTTCCCTTCTAAGCAACAGAGTTAGCATTTTTTTTGATAGTTACATTGAAGATCTTTAAAGAGGTGCTTCTGGTTACTTCACTTGGATGTGGGATTTTAGGTTGACTGCATGTGAAGAGTTTGACTCTTTGATACCTTTTTTTTGTAATCATACACTAGAGGGAAGAAAGTCTCTGTGCTCATTTAAAATTTAGGTATACTGAAGACAGAATTTTCAGAAATTAAGTTTAGGTCTGCTCAGAAAACTTGAAAATAAACTTTTTGCTGGTAGAAACTTCATCATTATTCAAAGCAGAATGTTTGTTTATAAGAAAATGTTGTGGGAATGAAACTTGTCTGAAGTGAATCAAACGCTCTGTAGGGGTCATTTTAGTGAGGGTAACACAATAAATGAACTCCGGTAGGATTTTATTAATCATAGCAGTTGTTCTAAATACAGGTATGAAAACACTTTTTTAATTATTACCTGAGAGACAGGTAGGCACAGAGTCCAAATTTAAGTATCAGGTACAAAACAGAGTGTGGTTCAATGCATTTAACGATGCCATATTTGGGAAAAACAATAATGGTTGTGAATTTGTTACAATGATTGAACAGTGCCATCTTGTGGCACTGTGTCAAATTGACAAAAATATATTTTTGGCATCACTGCATCAGCAGTCGTGCTCCTCTCAGAGATGGTTGGCATATTCCTCCCCGCTGTCCGCAGGTTGGATGGTTTTGGTGCGCTGAGTCTGCACAGAAGCATACAGATCAGACAAAGTAGAGACAGTGTCTGTACACGGTTCATCCTCTTTCTCCGACTCCAGTGGCTCCTCCAGTAGACTCTCGTCTGAGAACTGGAGCTGAGACGAGCTGCAGCCAGGCTGCTGCCTGGCAGGCTTCAGGGTTAAGTTGGCATAGCAGTCCTGAGATTTGGACTGGCAGGAGATACAGAAAACAGTTATATAACATCTTGAACCGCACTATCTGTACAGGACCAATTTTAGGTTAATCTGTAGCAAATTCTTTAGACAAAACCAATACCACAAAGTTTTATGTCCTACCTTTATGTAATTCATCAGGTTACACATGGTCATGAACTGGAGACTGTTAACGATGCATGTAATGATTTTACCCAAGCTAACAGCCTTACCTGTGAGTCAGAAGTGACTCTTTGTAGAGTAGCATTATCAGTGAAGGAAGCTGTGCCTGTAGAAAATGAAATCACACCATAAGCAGATGACAACACAATGATACAATCTGGTGTCAACAAAAAGTGCTCACTTGTCTCCATGTAGCCAAGGTTTCCATAAATGGGATTTTCTTCCATGTGCCTGGGGCCCCTTCCATAATTTGTCAAAGGGGAAAATGTTTAAATTTTGCTTTATAAATAACTTTTAAAAAATGAAAAAATGACAGATGGTATTAGCTTTCCTTGTTATGCAAACAGCAGATAAATGTATCTTACCTTTGTCTCTTCCGTTGTTGGCGTGACCATTTTCCTGCTGACAAATTGATCAGTTTATTAATCTACAGATATATGTATTTTTATTTATTTTAATGTTGTTCTATATTAGAAAGACTTAATTACCTGAGCAAAATTTTGACACACAGCAATAAAAATTCAAAAACAGTGAGAGGAGCAGCAAAACGGTGATGGTCCAGGACAGTAAGTGATGGTTCTGGCAGAAAAAGTCCCAGGCTAGAGAAAGGGAGAGGAGCTGTGTATTATCATGAATCATCAAATATTTAAGTCACCTCACTGAAATATTTTGCATTCATTATGAATTGCTAAATACTCTCTGAAAGACATAAGTCAGAGGTCTAATAGGAAGTGTAAGTCACCCACGCAGTGAGGTTTCATGGGTAACCACTTCACCACAGTGCCACTTCATAGGATAAAATTAGTTTTAGTATCTGCAGCAGAAGTAGACTTTACAGAGTCCAGTTCATACATAGAGGCAGTGGAAATGCTAAACAGCAAAAATGATAAAGCATGAATTATTTCATACAGCCTCACTTGTTTTAAGTGATTAAGGGTTTTTTGCTGGTCAGTTAGGAAACTGTATACACAGGTTGTGTGTCTTTTAAACCCTGAGCCACAGTGGTTGGGGTACCTTCCTGCTGTTTAACAGACCTTCTATTTTAGTCTTTCATTGAAGACAAGGACTGACTGCTGTTACTGGGATCATCAGAGAGTGACAGGATCAGGTGATTTCAGATACGGCAACTCAATGAATGCAACTCAATATTAATCAAGGGGGCTTAGTATTAATATATTGATTGTGTCTCAAATTGGATACTTCTGTAAGTACACTTGATCTGTTTAAGCCTCTTGATGGCAACCATTGAGGGTTACAAGTGTCCAGTGCTCAACTTTTTGACCGTTTGAGTGAATCAGCAGAAAAAATCAAAGTGCATTACAATTTTCTACACTGTCAGTGTGAATGCACTTATGCACTCAAAATAGTAAGTGTAAGTACAGAGGTATGTGATTTGAGAGAGGATTTTATGTGATTTGAGGTCTTTGTCAACAAGAAGAAAAGTTACACTTAAAGTCTTCCAGCAGACGTTGAAAAGAACAAGCAAAGTACAAAAACCTGTTTAGCAGTTTGTCCCAAAACAAGATGTTTATCTAGTCATCTTTTTTTCTGTGGATCTATTCAGTTGTTTGCAATGCAACTTGTGGTTTTACATTTGCAGAGTGCAGAAGGCTGTTGATGCAACATCAGCAAAGCATGTTGGATGTTTCCTCCCTCACAAAACATGTATGAAACTTAAATGAGACCAGTCAACTAAAGACCACTTAGACACTTGAGCTGCTTATGAAATTAAAGAGGTCAAAATGTATGATCACTGGGCTCAAAGTTTTACACCTCACAATGTTAAATGAAAAATGATCTGTTACCTGTGATATTTAACATATAGTTCCATTTATTTAGCTAAATGGGGCATTTGAAATCTGTAAAACTATTCAGTTGTGTTTATATTTGGAGTTTTATGAACCAGCTAAACCAACTGATTTATTTATAAATGAAATGCAGAGGACAGAAACTTACAGTTCTGGTTTTAGTTTTGAGCATAAACAAAGGTTTCTGTTAAGGAAGAAGTTAAAGGTAATCATCTCTACTTTGATTTTGTGATCTACCAATAGGGACAGCATCTCAGAAGTATCATAAGCTGTATCCTGCGTATCATTAAGACATTATCATATCATAAGATAGCTGTTCAAAATGAGTATTGGTCACATTCACATTGTGCTCGTTGGTTGGTAACCTCATCAGACTGTCAAAACACATGAGTGACAGGTCTCATTCAAGAAGTTACACCTTTAAAACACACAAATGTCAAACAGACCTCTGCGTATGCTTCACTGACAGTTACCATTTTGATGCAGTGTCATCAGAAAGTTTGAGAAACAAACAAAGCCATCATTATGGCATCACAAGAGTTCTCACTTTGGTAGTTACAATTTCTGGATTTATATTTTTTCTGCCATACAGTTCTGAAGGTGGTCACTGAATGCAAACATAATAATCAGATATTGACTATATGGAAGTATTTAGAATGGTTCAGGATCAACCCTTTGCATCCACAGAGCTATCCCTTTAAATTCAGTCGGTCCTTAAAGCGTACAAACTGAATGTATAAACTAACACAGCTGTGTTGTGTCACTCATCCATGCATTTCACCTCACAGTTTTAAAAGCATGGTATTTCTGCTTAGCATTTACTAAATGTTGTTAAACATTACAACAAACAGATTCTGCAGCTAACAGATGCTAGAATTGCAATGAATGGGCCCTGGATGTCCAAACTGCAGTTTTGGATAGATAGTTGAAGCTGGACATAAAATTAATACTTTTCTCTTGTTTGTCATTATTGTTGATTAATCAACACTTACCTTCAGTGGCAAACATAATGACTGATCAAGTTCAAAAGAAAAGAGGTTATCAATCTCTTATCACAACCGTATGAATGACACAAACTCATATGTTGTTGCTTAGAGTTGAATTTCTACAAAGCTTGCGTTATGTTAAGCAAAGTGAAAATCCTACTGTTTGTCCATCAATGAAATGATGAAGCCTCAGCCTCAGCACTATGTATTACAGTACTAACGTAGCATCCTTTAGACACCACAGCCCCTTTTTCTCTACCACAAGCTGGGATCATTCATCTCCATTTCGTCTCTAGCCAACATAAAACTTCTACTTGCAGCTCATGATTAAGGAGTTGTTCTTAATTGTAAAAACAAAGCAAGGTTGATCGCTGTGAACCAAATGTCAAAAACTTCCTGTCACATCAGGAACAATCCAGTAACAACTCACATTTAGATTAAAAATCTCTACATCTGCAGCAAAACTTACCCTTTTCATTGTGGGTCTCACTGGCATTGTTCTCCATGTCAATAAAGGTCTAACCAAAGATTCCTTTGCTCGCTCTGTAAACTTTCAGTACAAAATACTAGAGCACAGCATGTTGCATGTGTATGCCCACGCTATGTGATGCGAGTTAGGGAAAGGTTGTTTTTTTAAAGACCTGCTAACACCTAACAGGATGTGTGCTTTTGCAGAAAACCACAAACTTTTTTTAAGACTGAGAGTAACAACAAAGAAAGAAGGAGTATGAACCTCGTTGACAAACTGAAGCAATATTGGTGCAGAAAACTACCATTCACCAGTCCTCCACAGCATGTTTTAATACACTGGATCCCACAGGGAACTGTTTAAAGTATCTTTGATAGAGCAAAAACTGGTCTAAGAACAAATATCTGAAGCATGATAATTATTTTGATGCGCTACAGCATGAGGTATTCTCATTCCATCTTAAAAGAAAACGTTTTTATAAAAGTACACCCTTAATATTAAAGGAAACGGTTTTACCCAGTGACACAGAAAAAGGATGTGAATACTTACAATGCAATCTCAGTAGTCACAGGTCTCAGTAAATAAAGTCACACTAATGTGTCCTCACAGTGAGTGTGGAAAAAAAATCCCATCATATCTGAAATGCTTTCTCTTGACTGATTAGAATGACGCTGATTTACTTTACTTTTATCAAGGTGGTATCAGCTGAGTTCCAGCTGCGAACTTAATGTTTTGTCAGCAACAATGAAACTTTTAGGATTAAAAAGGGCAGGTTTTACAAGTGATACCACATAACCGAACTGTGTTTATTAGCAATCTTAAGTCTTTTCCTGTTTGTTTGATGTTGTTGTTTTTTGGAGAGGACAATATTAGACAACCCACAGTTAAACCTCTTTCTTTCTCATAAAATCTATGTTTCTGATCAACTTTTCTGTAAGTGCAGCCTTGTGTTTCTGCATCTCTTCACCTTTAAAGTGTTAAACATTAATGCCCAAGACAAACCCAATTTGTGTCTTTGACTTTTTAGTTATGTTTGATGAATGTATGAGGACACAACACATACTAAATGGGGTTATGCATGCCAGACTTCACTGATAAGTGGCAACTTTTTCCTTCTTCCACGGGACTCACTGCAGGTTTTACAAAACCAGAAAATGACATTATCTTCAAGCTACTCATAATCTGTATGTGTACCTGTCTCACACTCAGTTACACAGCATGTACCAGGCTAGATATGGCCCAAATATTTCAATTAAACACATATGCTTTAAGGCATTCAGTCTGCCAAGTTAGTTCATCAGGGTTGAATCTTCTGAATCAACCGTATCTTGCAAGCTGAAAGTCAGTCAATCTGTGTTGATAACTCTAAAAATAGTGCTCATTTAGGGGGATTGGTTTCACTTCCTGAGGTTGTTGAAGATTGTTATTTTACCATCCCACTTCTGTTTAATAAGTACTGCATCCACATACTGAAAAAAAGATCAGGCATACAAAAGGATGTGACTATTTACCAAACTTGTGTGTTTATCAGCTGCTTTTCCGCATATAATTCCTCAAAGTTGTCCCATATGGATTCTGTAATGTGAGTGCAGACCTATGAAATATTCTCACTCAAAGTATATACTTGCCACTAGAAATTCCCGAGTCTGTCTCATCATCACCAGTTGAGTGTTGTCCTGAAAGGTCTGCAGGCTGCTGCTGGTTTGGGACATGTCTGCTTTCACATCATGTCATGATACAGTCTGGAACTGATTGAATGATTGAACTGATTATTGAAATGCTTTTTTCTTTATGAATATTTAATAGAAGAAAAAAGTATTTGAGATGCCAAAGTAGGCCCCACAGTGTGACTTTAAAACTTCAATTCAACATAGGCTCTTTTTGCCACATTGTAGCTACTAGTACTTTCACTTGTGGTAAAATGATCAATGCGGTCTCAATAACCACAGGGGACAAAATAAACTTTGATGCCCTAGTTGTGCATCAGGTGTGTTCATGTAGTGTCCTCAATCAAATTTCCAATACATCAAAACCAACCGTCTGTGAAGCTTTAGATTGTATTTGGTTGTGTTCCGTTGTGTGTGTGTGTTTTTTTTCATCCAGTAAGTATTTATGTTGTGGAGGTTAAATACTTGTTGTAATTGCAAATAGTATTCAAAGCACAGAAAAAGGATATTTTTAATAGAGAGAATGCATCGACAATGTAAAAGCCAATATGTGCTGCACTGCAGCCTTTGTTCACTTGAAATGCTCTTAAAATACATCTATAATGCACTAAAAAAATACTTACACTGTGATAACTGAGTCAAAAACTGTAAGTAGACTGATGTGCATCTCATTCAAGGAACCTGTTTGCACTGACACCACTATTTGGGTAGTAACCCAAATGCACAGCCATATTGGAGATACACAAATGTAAATATTGAATAGAAAGAGATAGATTAAAAAGGATTTTTGAGAAACAGTGAGAAACTATGGCTAATAAGCAGCAGAGACTCATGAGTCCACATTATTAACTTCACAGACACTGCCAACCGGCGATTCTGCCCTCATGTCCTATTTGGATACTGTTAACTGCCTCATTTTAACTTCAAGCCCAATACTACCCACTCCATGCACTTGAAATGCATGGGACTGTGCCCTGTGTCGTAATACAATCAGGAATTTGTTTGTATGAGGACCATTTTTTTTAAATCAGGCTCTAAAATCAGAGGAATAATCTATAAAACCTCAAAACAATCAATTTAAAACAGCACATTTATTCCCAAAATGTTTTCTGAATTGCATTGGTATGTTTTTTTTTTGTTGTTGTTGTTGTTGTTTTTTTTTGCAATTCTTCTCTTTCTGGCCACATAACAAGTGGTTTTATTTAAATACATTGATGGCTCCAGTGAACACCCTTGAAGCAGAAACTGTTAGTACAGTGGCATAAGACAGGAAGGTTGCTGAAACATTCTGCCTCAGTAGCATCAGGGTTCGGCATGAGTGCCTGGGACTAAAAATGCTGTGAAAATACTTAAACATTGTCCAGAATATTGCCTTGGAAATCCTGATGGAGCTTGGCTCGCTACAGTCTCCTCTGTTTTTTTTTAGACAATTGTTTGCACTCTTCACCCCAATTTGCAATAATTTTTGGTAGTTAAATGTATTTTACAGTAGTTTTTCTCAGTGCCGACTGATTAGTGCAGCTAAGACATGGTAATAATTCACCATTTTGTACCACAAAAAATCCTTTTCACCAAGCTCAATTTCATTATGTTTTGAAAGTGCCTCCAACATGGCCGACTTCTGAGTTGATGATGTCACGTGAAAACACTATGCATTTGACGTCTGTTTTCCTAAATCTTACATACACCTCTTGTAAATTTTGATCAAGGTAATTTGTCTGCGATTTTGGGATTTCTATTAATTTTCAAATGTTCTTCTTTTGCCCTCTTTTTAGGCTAAAGCTCATGTGATGTTTGTAGGTTGAAATTAAAAGATGTTTTGTCAGAAATTGGAATTCTGACTTGTCCTGATCCATCTTTGAGAAACAGATTGATCTTACTAGAGTTAAAAATAAAATAAGGAATGACATGCGAATTAAATAGACCGCTACTTCTTTCACCTCAAAAGGGAGAAGCATGAGCTTAAGTGACAATCGGCTGTTTGTTTTCCAACTCCCTATTGTACTGTTGCAATGCCTGTTGATTGGCAAAAATATAGTTTGTGAAAAGAACAAAAAACTGCAGTGTGCCATAAATACCTGGATGTCCTTCTGGTTTTGGAAAACTTCTCAGAAGTTGGCCTGGTTTACCTCAAATTCTGTTTCCCATATTGCACAACACTTAAACTGTTCATCATCTTCTTCTGTTTGTTGCAGCTTACACTCAGTTTTAGGTCCATTACTGCCACCTACTGGAATTAGTTACCAGTACCACTTTAAGACCACAACACTAATGTTGGACAGTTTGTGACATAGATGCGAAGTGCTCGCAGAGAAACACCTGTAAATTTTGTCACTTCAAGTTGTACAAGAAGTGATACCCATCAACTGTTTACCTCTACAATGTCATTAAAGTCAATAATCACTTATTAACTTTTTTCAAACCATATATGGATTAAATATAGGGAAGCTCTTCCATATCAGCTATACTTCCTGAAACTTAAACCAGCACAGCACACTGCAAAACACACCCAACAGAGCAGTCATATTACATACTACATTCAAAAGCATTTGGTTGTATGCAGCAGCACCTACTACACACTACATTCAAATATAGTGTGTAGTAGGCGGTTTGGTAAACAGCCGCTCTTTCCAGCTCAACAGCAGTTTTCCCTTGTCAGTTATACCTACTGGAGCTTTAAAACATTTGGACCTCCTTCACCTCCCCCAGACATGCCCACAAATGGGCGGGTGTTCTTCCTCTTCCTCCGCCCCTGCTCCTCCACTATCCTCTCCTCTCCTGAACGCTGATGTGTTACTAACTCAAGCCTTACACTCTGCCAAAATGTTCCGTTTTACACCGAAATTGTTGCTGCTTTTCCTCCTCGCCTTTCCCTGTTGCTTGATATCCGTCGGTAAGTTTAAATCTTGCTTTGTTTGAAAAGCCGTTGGTCGTCCTCTGATTCCTGTAACTGTCGAAAAGTTTTTACACACAGACCAAATTATTGACGTGGCACAGTCACAAAGCTGCACCGTCAGTTTGAGTCAACAAAACCGTTTATGAACATATGGACTCTTTGAAACTGTGTTATTCGGAGTTTTAAGAAAAGCTCATAACCTTGCTGTAACTTGTAAATGAATGAAAACTGTTGAGCCCGCCTGGAGCTACCGTTGTAAGATGAAAAAAACGATGAACTTATACTTTAAAATGAAGTAAAATATCATTGCTAGAGCTATACATTTGGTGTTAAGAAAATGTAAATCGTAATGGATGAAGTTGAAGCCAACTTAGGCTGGGACACGTCACCATAGATAAGATGGTACGTTGTGTTTTTCTCTCATATTTACCGCCGACACACTCATGGGAGTGAGCCCCACTACCTTCAAATGGTTCATTTTACCGTTTTGTTCATGTTAATTTAAAGTATTGTTTGTGCATTTGGGAAATACACTGCAAAGTTGAAAACGTGTCACTGTGAAGAAGAAAACACGTCAACCTAATAATGTTTAAATTACATTCCCGCGATAGTGAAAGCTTGTAGAAATGAAAATACCCACTAAAATGCTCCAGCAGTTGCTTGTACATTGATATACTATATAGTGGTAAGAAGCCAGTATGTTGAAAAAGTTTTCATGTACTGAAAACTGTCTTATGAAAGATAATAACAGTTCAATATCAGTCAGTGCAATATTTTATTGTATCAAAACATTGACTCTTGTGTCAAGAAAAATAGAGCTGATAAATGATACTTATATTGTTTTGTCCTGTGTCCCTTCAGGTCAAGTCTCGGCACAGTCTGACTCTGCTGAGGATGTCATCGAAGACACCGACGCTGCAGTGGATGAAGAAGAAGATGATGAGGAAGAGGTCCTTGTCGAGGAAGATCAGATGCAACCCACAGTATGTTTTAGTCACACAACACTTAAGAAAACACTGATTGACATGCAGACGTCAAATTACAATACAGCGGGGTGTTCTTTCTCAGGAAGGAGACGAAGAAGACGCTGATGAAGAATCTGATAAACAGTTGACGTCTCACCCTGATGCTGACACCACCATCATCTTCATGACGGGAGAAGGTCGGTTTCAATAAGTTTTATGGATGTTTAGTTTTAATATATCTTGATTTCTTAAATATAATCATTATTTTCTTCTGTAACACATCCAGAGTTTCCTGCCAATGAAATTGTGAGATTTCTGGTGGGTTTCACCAACAAGGGAAGTCAGGATCTCACAGTTCAGTCATTGGAGGCCTCTTTCCGCTACCCTCAAGACTTCCAGTTCTACATTCAGAATGTGAGTTTGATCTGAAATGGAAACCTTCATATTTGGTGATCCACATTTTAACTTTATCAGTCATTGCTTATAAACCCACAAAAAAACCCTGAGACTGAGAGGTTAATGAACAATTTGTCTCACCTTGCTGGGGCTCCACTAATTCTTTATAATTTCACTCTTCTCTCTCTATGGGTTTTGATTCCCTCTTGTCCTTCTCTCTTTTTTTCTATTTTTTTCTTTCTTTTTTTGACCGCAGTAGACTGACCGTACTAATACTAGTCTTCTCTCTGCTTATTGATTTGATACACTCCTCCAGAGTATAATCCACATAAGCACTGAGTCAGCAGCAGGACTCTGCCATTTGTGGCAAGTGTTTGTTATACATAGACAAGAGACTGGACTTTGTTGTAACTGACTAACGAGAATCCAGTTTTCATCAGACATAGACTAAAAATCAAAAGATTTCATTTTTTATGTCATGTGTGTACTATTTTTTTAATGGTGTCTGTTTTGTTTAGTTCACAGCTTTGCCTCTGAACACAATAGTCAAGCCTGAGGCTCAGGCCTCCTTTGAGTACTCCTTCATCCCAGCCCAGCCAATGGCAGGTCGTCCATTCGGCCTGGTCATCCTCCTCAACTATCTTGACTCAGAGGTAAAATATTCTTATTATTTCTAAATGGAAATAATAAGACAATCAATCAGCTGATGGTTGATATGTACATAAGGAATAGTTACTGTCTTACCAATCTCTCAAGATAATATTTGATAAATACTTAGTTATGTTAACACCATGTTTGACCATGTGTTGCCCATTTGTGTCTCAGGGTAGTGTGTTCCAGACAGCCATTTACAACCAGACTGTCACCATCATCGAGCGTGAAGAGGGACTGGACGGTGAAACGTAAGGTTTCCTTCTGCTGCCTTCTAATACTGTCTTTTAATGTAGACACCTGTGGGTAAAATGAGGGCAATGATACTGCTCCTTTGTTGCATTTTACTGCAAAATCAATCGTGCAAGTTTTTGCACAAAACAAACTTTTGGCATCAGTGAAGTATAGCAGGTACTCTGTATCAATGTTTTCATCTCAGTTTCCAATCCAATCCAATCCAACTTTATTTGTTAAGCACTTTAAAAAACAACCATAGTTAAAACAAAGTGCTGTACAAGAGAGTGAATAAGATACAAGATAAAGGAATAGACATAAAACATAAGTAAAATGAATTTGTCAAGGACAAGGAGCAATATAAAAGACATAAAACAAATTAAAATGAATAGAAACACAGAAGAAGCAAAATAAAATTAATAAAAATAAATAAAACAATCGCCGGCTACTGTACTTCAAAGGCCAGGGAGAAAAAAGGCCAGTTTGATGTAAATTATGTATAAACCAAATAATTTCATTCTCTTATTACTTACTTGCCACGTCCCTTCTGGCTACAATAAGCTCAATAAGTGAGATTTCACAATAGCAGTTCTCCCAGTTGATAGCAGAACATGTAGAAACCTGTAAAAAGAGGTGTGAAATTGGCTCAAAGAGATCAGTTGTCATAATTCTGCTGCTGGTGTGAGATACAGATTCTGTCACCAACAATTAGTCAAGGAGTAAAATCTTTTTCCATCCTGAAACATGTGAACTGAGAAGATAATGTAGCAGATAATCTCAGGTAAACTTTATAGAAAATATATATTCTCTTTATCTTCAACTAGCTTGGTTGCTGCAAGTTTTTCAGTTTTTTTTTTTCTCTTACAGAAAAAAATATTTGGAATACAGATGGCTTCTGTATTGTGTCAGGAAAATAGTCTCCACTGCAAATCAAGTTTTCAAATGCATCTTGAGCTACCCAGAAGCCTTTTCCAACTCATTGCATGTAGCATACTTAACATAGTAACAGTGGTACTCCTTTTCCGTTTTCAGTTAACATTTTAACAGAAGATGTTTTTCCCTTCCTCAGAATGTTCATGTACGTCTTCTTGGTTGGGCTGGTGGCCCTGATGCTGTTTGGGATGTATCAGGTTCTGGAGACAAGAACGGTATGTGTTTGTCCTCTTTAAGCTTTTTGGGTTTCACTTTTCCCTTTGCACCGGCAAAACCCTACCAGAGGAGTTTTTAAATTGTCTAAACAACTTAAACTTTTTTTTTCTTTTTTTCTTTTTTGATTGTTATGATGATAGTTAATTTAATAACATCTATTAAGTATATACCTCCCTTCCAGTCTGTATAATGGTCACATCCACTCTCCAAAATGTGATTATCAGCACCAATAAATATTATTTTAAAATGCTACTTCTTAGCTTCCGGATCAGGTCCAGAAGGAGTGGATTGAATTATGACTCATCAAAGTCTCTGTGAAAACACCACACCAGCTAACAAAGTTTAATAGTGAGAAGAGAGATCTGCGTGTTTCTTTGCTGAAAACGATTTCTTCGATTGATTTAGTAGTGATGGCGGTCACTGGAGCTTGACTGTCACTCAGAAAAAGGACAGAAGAGCAGAAGAAAGCAAAACAGAAGAGTGATAGACCACAAGCTAAGGCTAAAACATGAGCTTCTAGCTTTAATTAGCCATTAGTAATGGCTAAAACACAGGCTAAAGTGTCTGTGGTGACGTTTTTTCCAACCCACATGCAGCAGTTATACTGCAATGGTCTTTTTAAACTCGAGACGCTACTAAACTACTGTACCAACAGTTTGCTTGTTGTCATGTAAGCTTACGGATACATCAGAGCGCCAGGCTGCCAGCAGTGCATTTGCTTGTTGTCACATTTCAAACAACTGTGCTATGTAACTGTTGATAAATACCTCACCTCCTGGTATGGTATCTGGTTATAAGTTGTCGTGAACAAAAAAATTGTTCTGATACAATCTCCATTCATTTACAAAAAACCCCACACCTTGTTAAAAATTACGTCTTTGCAACAGTGTGCACAAGACTCTGAGCCAAAAGGTGGCGCTGCAGTCCAGTTAAAAAAATTCCTCTTCACAGCATGTTTGACCACACAAATACTGTTGAAATATTTCAAAATGTCTTTTGTAATTTTCTTCCAGAAAAAGAGACTTCCAGTGAAAATAGAGAAGGGCACCAGTGGAATACATGATGTGGACATCAGCTGGATTCCTCAGGAGACTCTGAATGTCATGAGTATGTTCATTTTTAGAGTTTTTAACAACAGCTTGACCTGATCTTTAAGAGATTATCTTTTTCTCATATTACTGTTTTTTTTAATGAAAATGGGTTAAAATTTATCTGATCTTTTGCATTATGTTTTGCAGACAAGGCCTCCCCTAAATCGTCTCCACGAAAACGAACCAACAGGGCAGCAGGAGCCGATCAATGAAAACAGCCTTTTCCATCCATCACCATGCTGTTCATCAGGCTTCCAACGCTCATTTCCTCACCCCGCTAACCTGATTAACATCTCCAAAGGACCAACATTTCTGGGATCCAGTTTCTGTTCTGAGCAAAGTGTTTCAAGTGTTTTGTTTGAATCTTTGCTCCTCAACTGGCACAGCGACAAGACGGCATGTTGAGCCCATCAGAGCCTCAGCATTTAGACACTAACGGGACTGAACCAAAGCTCAGTTTAAGAGACACTTTTTTTTTTTAATCAGTGTGAGTCTGTTTGAAAAGCTCATCAGCCAAAAAGTTATAATTTGTAATGGACAAATAAGGGATTGTGGTACAAAGTTCTTTTAAATATTACATATTGAAACTATTTCTTTTATTTTGTAATTTGTTAAATGAGATGAATCCTCCTTCCAGCTGTCCTTTAAACACCATCGTGCCTTGTTTAACGTTATTTGTAAAGCCCAGCAAAGATTAAGCACCAAGAAAAGAAAACAAAAAGTTGTTTTGAAAGGTCTGAATGGGTTCTGCCTTGTTCTAACAGCCAGTCACATTCTGCCCAAACTTTGTTCGTGTCTTTAATGTTGTTTCTTGGTGGAAGGATGGCAGCTGCAAATACAACAAACATTTATTCAGTATTCTATGTGGGTTTTCAGTAGGTCAGAAAATCTCTACATCTTCTGACTGTTGTTACGAGGCTCAGTGTTCAGGCACAAGTTCAGGCACATAGTTGCCAGCGATGCAGTTTATTTGAATTGCAATTGTTTGTGATTAAACACATTTGAGAAACAATAAAAGGGTGAAAAATGTATGCATGCTTCCAGTTATTTGCACTTTTAGAATCTATTTCAAAATCATTATTATAAAGTTTTTATTTGTTGGTTTTGGACAGAAACAAACACCCAAACATAGACCGTGCTTAACTGTTATTTTTTATTATGTTTATTCAAAAGCGATAATCCCAGGAGTCTTACAGTTCTTACAAAGTTTTTGTTTAGGAATGCATGAACAATCCTGTGGATGTGAACCATAGAGTAAGATCAACTATTACCCCATCTGAGCTCCTGTGGAAAATACTGGAAAATATTTATAAGAAATACTTTCAATTAAGCAGGGAGTCAATTTTAACCTTATTTATACTCTTTTATCCCTTAATACAGTTTATGGTTTTCCTTTGTCTTTTTCATGCAGTGAATCATTTTCCAAATCTTAAATTAGATATAATTTAAATTAAATTTAAATAATCAATTGCTGAAATTTATTTTACTTACAAGACAAGTTAACTATAAAGAAGCCTGCTGATTCCCCATAATCCATAGAACATGAATAATTCTGGGGAATAACTGAAATAGTTGCGAGAAATAATCTCCTGCACACACTCTCTGCACTGTGATGAGACTCAAAGTTGGACAGTAGTAAGGTCATGCTCAGCGAAACACAACCATGATGATTTGAAATGTGCATCCGAAGTCACATATACACCCCTTTGCGTTGCGTGAGTGTTGCAGGATGGCTGCGCGGTGCTTCCTCTTCAGGGAGGTGAGAGCTGTCCGGTGCTGAGGGGGGAAGATGAGCTCAGCGCGCGCGCCGGGGGGCAGGTAACGTCAGCAGTCGGCCGGAGCAGGAAAAAACTCCATCCACACACATACACACGGACCGAGTGTTTATCTGCTCTTAATCACTGATACACATCGACAGAGATGAATAATGGGCAGCTAATCAGCTCCGTGTGACTCAGCGCCGATTTGCTTCCGATTCCTGCGCGCCTCGGCAGCATCCCGCGCCCTCCGCTTGGCTTGAAATGGGATGATATGGGATTTTTCATGTCGACGAAGATCGGAGGGATTCTTGCGTTTGCCTTGGGTAAGACACCTCGAGCTCCTCTGTGGGTTTTGTTTAGGCTACGAGCCACTTTGGATGCTTTGGTGGAAGAAACTGCCGTACATTTTTATCCTTCCTGCATCTTAAATGCCACTGCTTAGGTTGTCATATTTATCTATCTCCATCGGTGATGCATGATGGTTATGAGAGATGCTGTGCCGTGGCCAGCAGCTTGTAGTACACCCCTGCACAATACATACAGGGTCTCTATACTTAATATATGAGCTTGTGTGCAAAACTGAAACCACAAACTGAAATGATTTTTAGAGATGTCACTTTTGCTGTTATTTAGTGCCATAACCAGCTTTCATGAGCTGCCCGTTTACAGAATATTGTGTTATGGCATGTTTTGCCATTAAAATTGCAAGTGGCTCTGACCGGAGAGCTGCACCCCATGTGGAAGGATTGTATTGGCTGCAGCAGTCAGGACTGTTCCCCATGGGAACATCTGCTCTACATCCTACACCCACTGATGTCTGTCGGAAGCCAAGTTTGTAGATCATCAACTTTCTTCATCTCGCTTGTGCTTATAAGTTAATACCATAAAATGAAACATCAGGTGTATTATATGGGTCAGTCCTCAAGGGTATGTACATGTGTGTGTTTTTCAGTATTCCTGTCACTGATGGTATCAGGAGACCCTGCAGATGTGAGGTGTGAGAACATTTATAAGGACTTCTCTGACTGTGTGCTGGAGCTTGGAGAGAGCATGGACAACTATCAGGAGAACGTGACCAGTGAGAGGGGAGTGGCAGCAGTGTGCAGGTAAGAATAACCTCATGTGAGAGGGTAGGTGTGAGAGTAGAAGGTGTGTATGTGTGTGTGGAGAATCTATTTGTGCAAATGAGACGTGCCTGGTGGAGTCTCTTTGCACTTGGACCAAACACTGCTGAACTTGACCAGAGAGGATAAATATAGAGCTGAGAGACAAACTGGCCATGATGGGGTAGAATAAAGCCCAAAGCAAAATTTGCTGATCTGTAGCACTGTACCTTAATTTGAGCTTTATCAAATAGTGCATGATTGAGTCCAATAATTTTGACAGACAGCATGAAAAATTCATCTCCTGACAAAATACTGGAGGAAAAAAAGAGCAGATGCCAAAATCTCTGAGGGGGAACTGTGAAATGAATGGTGCGGAGACACTGAGCCATTGTACTAAATAATTTATGACTTTGCTGCAGCAGTAATGAAATTCCAGGGACGCTTTTTGTCATTGTTACTGCACGCACCCCACAACCCTGGCTTGGTATATTGAAGACAAAGATTTACACATTCTGGTGGAAGGCTGCACACTTGCAATATCATCTGTGATATTGTTTCACTATCCAATGCAGTTGCCATGGTAATTAAAGCTCAGTTTGACTTTCCTGGAGCCATCTGAGTGATAGATCTTTGGCAGCTGAATTGATCAATGGCAGCCAGTGCACGTCTGACTGGCTGAACTTCAGTGTGTAACAGCAGATGCAGCATTGATCCGATGATCCTCTGTTTGCCACAGCCACTGGGAAGCTTTCCACACATGTGCCCTCACGGCGCTGTCCGACTGTCAGCAGGAAGTCAGCTCCATCTGGGAGACGCTAAGGCAAGACTCCAGGAAGATGCGCTTCCAGGGGAGTCTGTTTGACCTGTGCAGCCCAAGCTCCTCTCCCAGCATACAATCACCCCTGAGTGCCCTCATCCTGCCCCTGATAGGCATGCTAATCATGACTGGGTCTTCTGTATAGATGAGGTGAGAGGGAGTAGTGGGTTTATATTCCACTGGGTTCAGTCTCTTCAAACTTAAAGCCAAGGATTTAATGGAACAAATGTGTTCATGAGGTTTTCTTTAACACAGAGCCACGCAGGTTTGTGGTGAGCCAACCAAAATTTGCTGTCATGAATAATGTTTGATATCTTCTCAAATGCTTAAGCTTGATACTCCCACATGTCTAGGAAATGAGAGCGTAGATGAGAGTATCAAATTTCCTCCAACTTTTAGGCCTGACAAAAGCAAATGCTGACAGTAATAGAGAGATTTCTGATGACATGTGAGCAGAGTCTGATCAAACCATGGTATGACACCTGTGGCTCTGTGTTATAAGCAAACAAGGAGCGGACACAATATCATTAACAACTGCGTTATCTAATGCAATCTAATGTAAGAGCCATGCTATGAGTATTCATTAACATTATCACTTCTCAATCTTCAAATCCAAGTTGAAACCGTGTAAAGTTGTTCTTGTTCTCCTCACATGCTGGGACTGTCAGGTGTTCATGAATTGTGTCATTTCCCTGTATTTTGTATTATATGGTTTCATGACAGGTAAACAAAGTGTTCAACATGTTTTTATTTGACGTATCTGTGAATATTTATACCACTATCATGTCTTTACACTAACTAGACTAATAACTCAGTGTCATCAGTTTGTTAGCTTAGCTTTGAGCTAATTAGGCTTCTTCTTGTTAAGAAATGTTACCCCTTTTAAGCCTCAAGTCAGAAAACTAATGACTAAAGTTTAGTCTTTTGGGCTCAGATAAAGTCATAGTATACAGATTTTATCAACTTTGAGCAAAGCTAGGCTAAAAAGCTAACTGTCTGTCTTTTTACTGCTTTTCACTAAGATAAGCTAAGCTAAATAAAGCAAAGCTCCTGACATTAGTGTTTATTATTCTGACATGATAGTGGTATCAACTGTCACATCTACTGCCCAAAGCAGGTTTGGTGTTTCTTTCAAGAGCTACAGCGTGTAAGACACAAAAACAATACATTTTAATCTCCAGTTGGCTTACTAGAGTACAGCTAAGCTATCATGTTGTTAGCTAACACCATATTAGGGAAATGTTTAGGGGAGCATTTTATCAAAACAAGCAATATTTCAGCTTATGTGAACTTTTAGACTTTTCAAAACTTCAAAAAAAAAAAAATTAAGATTATTGATTATTGTAAGGACCAAACTAAACAGAACTAGACATGAATCTGACAGACTTCATTAAGGGTTACATTAAATTTCAGACATGAAAAGCAGTAAAATGTCTCTTTAATCTGTTTCAAAGTCTCGTAAATGTTTGTGTAAGTGACAATCAAGCTACCTGTACAAAATTAATCCCTCTCCCTCCTCAGCACTTCAGCCCACTGTGGTTGATGTTGCACGGCTGCTATAAAGACACCAAAAAAACAACATTTACCACAGATTACATGATCACCTCCACAGCTTCCACTCTCCCAAAGAGCCCCACACTTGGGCTCAGTTCTCTGCCTGATAAAACCTTGACCTGATAACTTTGTTGTGAAAAAGAAAATCTTTTGTGAATGTTCCATTTCTATTCCACCTGGTAAAAAAACTTACTACGAGTAGAGACAGGATGTCATACAGAGTTTAGACTTTCACTGACAATCAGTATAATCATACAGCCTGAAATATATTGAAGGTCTCCAGAATAATCATATCTTGATTCTTTGATTCTCTCACAAAGAATTTCAATACAAAAATCAACAATATGTCTGTGAATAAGTTAATGTTGAACAACAACAGAAATAGTAGTCACTGCAATACATAATAAGAGCTTGGTTTCAATAAAAATGTTTGTCCAGTTGGCCAAAAAAAACATGAATAAGATGCTAAACAAAATAGGTTCCTAGAGAAGAGGGTTATGGCCACTGGAAATAAAGAAATATGAGGTTTGGCCTGTAAAAAAAACAACAAAATATTTAAGAGATTAACATCTTGAGAATTTGTTAGAAAAGATCAGATTTATTAATAAAATCTCATAATTTTGAAAAATAAATCAGAATTTAAAAAATCTGTTTTTTATACTGGCCATACCTTCGATTTAAAAAAAGTGGCCCTATTCCTTATCTGTAGATGCCAAACTGCACTTCATTTGTCCTTTTTTTTCCTCTTTGGTTTCAATCAGTCTTATTTTAGATAACTTGATATAACACATATTTTTAAAAGCATCAAGCCTCCATGTTAACAAAGACTTTTGTGAATTTTATTGAGAAAACTGACTGGAACTACAACTTTTTTTCATGATTCACACTCTTTGGAACATGCATCGATATATTATTGTTTCGAAGTGACTGTTAATCAATATGAAATGTTTAATTTCAATCTTAGAAATGAGATGTTTTCATTTTTACTGAAATATCCACCTTGAATTAAGAGCTAATGTACAACAAATAAGCAATAGCATTATTATTTTGTTTGTTTTTTAATTTATGCATATTTGGTTTAATACTGATGCTATCAACAGGTTTTAAAACTGTGGTTGATTTCTGTGATCCTGAGTATTTTCCCTCTTCTGTTTCACCCCAAATGCATGATCATTTTAGTGACAGTGCTTCAAAAAATGAGCAGTGTTGATTTTCATCAGACAAAGCGTACAGTGGTATTGATCCATGCATGAAGTTAAGCTAGCTCCTCGGTATATGCAGATCTATCATCCACTCACTCTCCTCCTTTACCTCCATCAGCATGTTTGTTCCAGTGGTTTCTATTTATCTCATCTATAAGGAGTGTCACCCATTGTGTGTCTGGTGGTGAGAATACAAACATGTCCTCAAAGCATGAGCAATATATATGGTCACTTCTTTGGAGGGGGCTTCTATCCCTTTGTATGCGGTTAAGAAAGCATGAAAATGATTGTGTAATCATAAACATTATAGCACCACAAGAAATAAAGCTTAATGGTGGTTCATTCATGGAGACAACCTCTGAATGTAAAAATAATGTTCAGTATTCATGTTGTTTTTTTTCTTCTGTTTCCTGACAGCAGAGCACACTACTTACAAGACTGTATAAAGCAATATATGGCAAAGTATTGTGTTTGTAATAATAAAGCACAGTGTTAAAACACATTGTGTGTGTGTGTGTGTGTGTGTGTGTGTGTGTGTGTGTGTGTGTGTGTGTGTGTGTGTGTGTGTGTGTGTGTGTGTGTGTGAGCAGATTCATGGGCTGCAAAGATGTTTGAAGTGGAAGTGGTTGAATAGTGAAACTCTTAATCAATGCAGTTAGATGCCATGCTTTTTCTCTCATTCACTACATCTCCATTTTTAGCTCCCCCCCCTCAAGCAAAGTGTTGATAATGAGGAACACAACCAGCATTTCCTCTACTCGTTAGTACTCTCCCATCTGCTCCTCTCCACCTGGACACTTCAGCAGAGGCAGTAGTGGGAGGGAAAGAGGGATCATGGCCCTGGGTAGAAAACTTCCACGCATCCAAAGACATGCTCGTAATGTTCCCCTTGTTAGTGAACACTTCCTGAACGTCAGAAGCATTATGACCAGTTATTTCTGCCCCTGCAGTTTGTGGACTGGCTTTTGCACAATATTCTCTCAAATCTTAGAATTTCTGGAGTTTCACGAAGAGCATATTCCCAGAGTATTGTACAAAAGCTCCTCCATGCTAGCGCAACCCCCAAATAACTAAATGTTCAGGAGAAAGAAATCTGTACACTGTCTGAGATTATTTTTTGCACAAGATAAAAAGTCAGATAATTTATTTACAAAGAAAGGTCCATCCTTCCAGTTTCTGCATCGAAATGAGTTTTAACAATGGAAAATTTATGTAAAAAAAAAAAAAGGAAAGCATTGTGTGGAAAATCTTTTAGAGCAGTCTGCTGGAAAGGACATCTGTGAAAAGAGAGCATTCCTGACTTTAAACAAACTGCCAGCTTTGGAGAGAATTCAACACTATTGAGTACTTCTTTGTTTTCTTATACAGTTAGATCAGAATGTGATGTTCAATGTCAATCTTAGCGGTGTAATAAATATGAAGCTTAGCATGACACTAAATGCTGGTAGAAACAGCTTTTCTGTATTCCTCTAAAACAAAGGTTAAAAATGTCAATTTGGCAAACATTTTCTTCATTTTTACACATTTAGCGTTATGGTGACCGTCAAGTTGTACGCATGACACATCAAGAAGCCACTGGATTGGCCAAGAAAAAGGGTTAAATGCATCAGAACAAAAAAAACACGATTTTTTATCTTACTTTATGGTCATTATCAGACAAGATTAAATGTGTAACTTGGTTTGATTAACTTATGCTGCTCTAAGTATAGTACCTTAAAAGACACCTTTTTTAGGAAACACATATCGCTCAAGCTTCATATTTAACACACAGACTGGTGATTTTGTTCTTTGTTTAAACTCTAAGGTTAAAAGCAAATGTATTTTCTTTCCACAGTATCCAACCACTTAACAAATCTTAATATCTGTGGAGATGGATGGATGGATGGATGGATGGATGGATGGATGGATGGATGGATGGATGGATGGATGGATGGATGGATGGATGGATGGATGGATGGATAGATAGATGGATGAATGGATGGATGGATGGATGGATGGATGGATAGATGGATGGATGGATGGATGGATGGATGAATGGATGGATGGATGGATGGATGGATGGATAGATGGATGACAGAATTATGATTAGCTGAACATACACACCACTTTATAGACCTGATTTACAACCACTGCAGAGTGCAGACTATCACTGCTGAGGCAGTTTGATCTGACAGTCACCACACAACATTCAAAGTTGTAGAGTAAAACGCAGTGGAGTTAGGTCGGCGTTTGAAAAGCCGTCACTACATGAGAGAGCTGAAAGTGTTTGTGAAACCATCAGAGCTGCACATCACAGTTCTCTAACATCACGTTCCCAAAAACAGTGAGTGTTTCAGTAACAAAGACACAGCCTGCTGTCAGGGCACAGCTGGTGGCTGACAAACTAACCCCCAAGTGGCCACCTTGTCTGAATAATACATCATGACATGTAGAGACAGAACAAAACAACTCTGTGAGCAAAATATTGTACAATTCTGAAAAGAAAGACCTAAAGTGTGAGCATTATGAACCAAACTATGTCCAAAAAGATTTTTTTTAAAAGCATGATTTGACCAAATGTGTGCTGAGTTGAGATCATAGAGCAGAAAATTTGGTTGCTACATGTGTATCAACACACTAATTGCTAACTTTAACTCAGCGAGCTTAGGTTTCACTTTTTGGAATTATGAATCTGTGAGAGAAAACAGCTAAATGAATCTCTAAGTAGCACAGAGGTGTAACTGATACATTTAATTTCACATTCAAAAACTATACAGGAATGTGATGTTCTCATTTCTTCACCAACCAAGGAGGTTTGTGGGTAAAAAAAAATCCTAAACAGAGAAGAAATGTATGTCACTTCAAGAAACAGTCTGAAGGTTAAATCTGTCATTTACTGTTTTTTTAATAAATGTACATGAAACCAGAAAAGACCTTAATTTTGAATCTCAAAATAAGGGATTATGATACTTATTTTAATGTTCTCCAAATGAAAAAAAATTAAATTATTTAATGTTTAATGTCTTGAGACATGAGGTCTCAACTTTCTAAAGCATTAAAACTTTTATCTTAATATGCTACAGAGTTGATGCTTTCCAACATTTATAAGATAGCAATGAATAAATAGATCAGCTGTCTGGTGTTTCACTTAAAGCTCAAATGGATGAAAATCCAGAGTCAACATCAATAAATCATTCTCATCATCCACCATTTCTCTTGAAACCAGTAAAAAGAGTCCTCTCTCTCCACCACATCTCCGTCCACTCATTTTCAGTGTGATAGCAACACAAATTCACAGGTTAGACTTGGGTCCACTGTTGACTGGAATGGCCCTGAGCTCACTCCGCATACACAAGTACTCTCCAATGACAGCCATCAAGGCTATGCAGGCCACATTGACAAGCCACCAGGACAGAGCAGCTGGAAGATGAGAGTTGTAGATCCAGCAACCAATCATATGGAAGAAATGCACGGTGACAGTGAAGTCCAGGCACTGTTTCCCTCGCCTCACGAAAAACCACAGACCAATTGCACTGAGAGAGAGTTGAGACAGAAGAGTAAGTGAATATAGCTTTTGGGAGGGGGATTTGTAGTATCTGTAATGTAAATTTGCTTAATTATTTCCTCCTGTGTGATATATTTATAGCAAGCTTATGCATTTTAAGTCATTAAAATTGAATGGAAGATAAAAAAAATACATTTCGCCCTCATTTTTCTATTAGAAGCTTGAGTAGCATTTAGCGACAGGTGTTGGAACTCTCCTTTATTTTTTATTTGTCTGCACAGATATCTCAAACAAAGGACTTACCAAGTAAGTGAGTTTAATATGAATGCCATCATTGAGAGCCTCCCCTGCATTGTTGCAAAGCCGAGGACCTGTAAAAACAGGTTAAAGATTTAAATAATGAGTCTGACTCAGGAATTCAAGAAAAAACATGTAAAATGGGTAATGACTTCACGGAACTCACTTCATAGCTGAAGATCTGATCCAGAGACCGACTTGTTTGCACCAGACTGTCCACTCCAGCCAACCACAGACCTAGGAAGCTGTAATAGACGCATTGCATCAACACGATCTGACACACAATAAGGACCGGGTCCCAGATGTAGCTTCGGAAGTTAGTGGCCATGGTAGACTTATGTCGTACATTCAAGCCCAGGAAGTGTCAAGAGCCGGCCTTGACTGTTGCTAGCCAGTCCATTCAGTGTGCCTCGTTGTGATCATAAAATCTGAAACAGAAGATTTAACATCCAATGAAATGCATTAACCTGTCTTTCATTTTCAGTGTTGATCAAAGTGGGACAGCTCACTTTCAGGGAAACAGGAAATTGGGAGATAGATTATGTGTACTTTGGTATGCACACAACCCTTGCATTGTTGAGAAGCACTTTATAAACAGTTGTCTCTTCCTCCAGACTGACTTAACACAAATTATCTATTCAAGTCAAAAGAGAATCAGCTGTAGATATTACGTAGAAGTTGTCCATAAACGTTTTAAAGCTATTAAAAAGCTCTATTGTTAAAAGGAGGGACAGTACTATAAAGAAGGCTTTTAACTTCTGCAAGACACTTCAGACACTGTGAAAATGATGTTTAAAGGGGCTATGGAGAAATTACTAATTTAAGTGAAACAGATGAAACTTTTAAAAATTTGAATAAATTTGTAACACTGACACCAACAGAGCTTGGTTGTTGCTTTAATAAGTTACCAGGTTGAGTCCTTGACTGATGTTTTGATGAATTACCTCCTAAACTACCTGTCTACATAAGATAGATGTTCAGAGAGATGTGCATAGTTACTGATCAGCAGCTTCAAGCAAAATACACTACAGAAGCTACATAATTTGATGTAATAACGATGATGGCGTGGATATCACATATTACATATTAAATATCTGTCATCTGATGTGGTGGCTACTGCTTGGCCGTTGAGGATTACAAAGGAGCGAAATTCAGAAGTTATGATTAATTTCTCATCAGATGCAGACAATCCAGTCAACGAGTAAAAGCATGGTAGTGTATAGCTGCAGCTGAAGACCACCCAACAAAGGGGTTGATGTGAGAATTAACCTAGGACCCTTACTGGGGAACCTCACTGTAAATGACAGCCGTAGTTAGCCACCAAAAGCACTTCGAATACTGACACGTTTAGGCTAAAATGAAAGTGTTTATGTTAGATGATAGGTCAGGTCCTTTTTAAATGGCTTAATGCCCCCCTGGTAATCAATCTGAGCGCTTATCTGTCTTAAAATGAATCACTGCTTCTTCTTATTTACAGTCAAAAGCAGGCTAGCCGTACTGAGCTAACTCTTCCTAGCTCATCACTTCTCATAATTAACAAACGCTTAAATGTAACACCTAACCGTGTTTGATTCCGAGCGTATTTTGGTTTATTTATTTTGGTAATAAGCACACAAATAACAAATATCATTATCATTGTGGAAACACCACAGCGTAGTGCTTCTTGTCTAGAAGTGGGCTAAAGCAGCACAACAGATGACTGAAAGTTAAACAGTACGCAAGCACAACAGTTTACAGCACGAGCAGCAGCTGAACTGCTCAATCAAAACGCAGAGATAGTTAATACCAACCTGGAAATGGGACCAGAAATAATTTCAGGGACTTGTTAGAGCTGTAACCCCCAAAACTGGATACTATTGAAAAAAAAAACTATACGGATCACAAACTGGGCCTTGTAGCATCAGTCAACTGGTGTTGAACCTTGTTAACAACACGGAAGTGACGTTTGAATATCCGGAAGTAAAGTATCTGAACTGACCCCGTACTTTCAAAATTAGATGACCTAACGGACTAAACCTGCCAGTGAAATCGGTACCAGTGCATCCGTAAGTTATCTGGACAAACGGGGGGACGAAATAAATCACAAGTAGCCATAAAAAATGTTAAATTTGTGATTTACACACTACATAGGCTTTTACTTTTCAAAATATACCGCTTCCTTTCCAAGGGACATTTATTATGAAAATATTTTGTTAAAGATTACGGAAGTATTAATTGTTAAGAAAATATCATAATAAAACTTCAAAATAGATGTGAAAATATAAAAGAGAAAAACTCTTGATTTTTTTTTTCTTACCTGAAGAAAAATGAACAGGTGCGCTGGTTGGCATGAGAACGGAAGGGAGAGGAACATGTTACTTCAACCCTTACCTCTGAGCATCAGGGGTTTTGAAAGCGGTGCCTTTCGTCATAAGTGTAACAAGTTAACTAAACGTAATCATTAATGAATGAAAGTAAAACCGTCCCTTCTCCTGCACCCATCTGACCATTCACTCAGTGTGATAAGGTAAGTTTGACTCATCAATACGAACTTTGGTTCAGTGTAATGAGGACTTCATGGTGTTAAGACAACTTTGGGAATACTTTTGCAGGCACACTTTCAGTCAACCTTACGCAAATCGTAACTGTGCGTAAAAAAGCGGCATGAGGTAAGATGATTATTGCTAACGGAAACAGCTGTTTGCAATCTACGGCTACTAAAAGCTGTACATTACAAAAACCTAGCTAGTTTTGCAACGAAATGTCACTTGTGTCGTTTTCATGAAACTATACGATTACACCTATGAAGTGTTAAGGGATTAATGTGCTCATTTTACTGTAGCTGGGCAGACAGTTGTGCAAAGTTATTTTTTGTGCAAAGGCAGAAAGAAATAGTTTCTATGGTGTTCCCATTTAAAAATTTGGTGAGTTATTCAGTGGTGTAGTTTGTCTGGCAGCGCATTACAACTTTAAAGGGAATTAACTTTGAAAGTAAACTTTGATCTTGTAATATTTCAATGGATTTTTTTCGGTAACGTGAAAAAAACAAACTAAAATAGGTTGATGGGCTTAACAAACACAACACATTGTATATTTATATTGTAGGACTGCTTTTTTCACAGAGTAAAACCTAAATTCACTTTCTTCATGGAGTTACAGTCAAGAGACTTTGATTTTTGAACTGGAAATGTATCCCTTTCTATCAATGAAGAACCTTTATATCCACAGATTTGGGAATGCACAACTTCACACTTAGTGTGTTTTTTTAGATATCACTGACAGTTTGACATGACTATTTAATCAGAATCAGCAATTAAATCAAGCAGTTTCTTTGAAATTTAATTATTTAAGTTACTTCAAAAGTTATTGACCTCAGGACTGAAGTTCTCTCTTTACAGTACTCGACAATTCCCAAAGCACCCTCCTGTATCTGTTTATGTCCAATAACACTGGTCTGCAAAGTAATTCAGGGCAAAGTCCAAGGTTAATATCTAACAAGGGATTAAGTGTTAGCCAGACAAAGCCTGGCAGCAGAGAGTGCATGTCACCCTCTGGTCAGTGTGGGGTTAAACAATTTGTGTTTCTATGTGCCAAAGGTGAAGTCACCTTATTTAACCCAACAAGAGGGGGTTGAGAAGTTCATTAATACATGGTTTGATCCTTTCTCTTTTGTTTCTTAAGGTCTTGGAAATCATCACCATGTTCAGAGCAAATGTGATTGAGAAAACAGTACGGCAGCTTGTACGAATGAAGATAGTACCGTGTGTCAGCACACACAGGTACAGGGCATGTTTACATAGAACTCTGGGTGAGAACATTGTTTCTTTGGTGACTGAAGAGTGAGTGTGAGTAGAGTAATGAAATCATCCTATTGGCCTTGCATTAACACACTGCTGTTATACTGCTTTTTTTATTAACAACTTGTTCAAAAGTTTGAATTCAGTCTGTCGTTCTCTTCTCACTCAGCCACACAGGTTTTAAATACTTTGTTCTTAAATTGTTTAGTCAGCATGAAAGTTAAATTTCAGTGTGCCAAAACTTTTGCAACAATCAGTTCTTTTTTGTGTGTATGTGTTTTTCTTTACCCTGATTCTAATTTGTATCTTTACACTGATGGTATGATTGGCCATTATATTTCTGACTCTTACACTACAACTTTCTTTCAGTGCTTTGCAGAATGCACTCACTTGCCTCAAATTGTTTTAACAAAATTCTGAGAAGAATTTTTTGAGGTTTCAAATAAAAGCTTTTAACGGCTGAATGATGAATGTACTGCCTTTGTTTGCAGAAATGTGTAGCTTTACTCTGTCCTGAATCATCACTAATAGCAAAAAACTTAGTAAAAAAAACCATCATACATGTCATAATGACGGTAATAATTGTGTACACTTTGGTTCATGAAACACAGCATCATTGCTCCCCGTAGGTTTGTGTGTTTGGAAGAATCTGTCTGTCCAATCCATGTAGTTTACATTCTATCAATATGCTTTGAAAGACCATGAACCTGTTATCATGACGTTGAAGTATCTTTTTTTTTAACTCATAGGTGACGTTAAGTGGATGAGCAGCACCAGACCAGCCCCCCTACTGACAGCTACACCTGCCCGGGCACTGATGGATGAACAGATCAGCATTAAAGGAGCTTTCCTGCCACCGCACTGTCCCGTCACTGTGTGTGCGCGAATGCGCTGTGAGGATGGTGACCTATGGGAGTCATTTGCCCATTTTAACACAGCAGCAGACGGCACTGTCAACTGTGAGTCTCTCAGGATTACATCTGATGTATGAGCTTGCTACATTTGCAAATGCTTAAACGAGCAGGAAGCAACATGGAGTATCATTTGTTTTAATATTTTGGGTTAAGCTCCATAAAGCATATACTGAAAACCTGCATGTTTATAATGGCATAGAAATACACTGCTGAACTATCAGGATAAGGTCTGTTATGCAACATAATTTTGATCCTGGATTTTATGAAGGTAGTTTGTAGTTTTCTTTCCTCATTGTTTTTTCCTATATAACAGTGACCCGGGATCATTCAGTCGGGGGCTCATATACAGGCCGTGAGCCAATGGGACTTTTCTGGAGTCTGCAGCCAGCTCCTGGAGCAAGAGAAGGATTGAGGCAGGTGATGAAGACAAGTCTACTGAGGGCCAGGAAACATGGCAGTAAACCAGGCTGTTTCATCTCAAACACTTGTAGAAAGGCCAGCGCATTGGTTGGTTAACAGAGTGTGCTGTCATAAATGCACTGATATTCTTTTTAATAGGTTGAGGAAGAGAAATGTCGAGACTCCATACGTGGTGCTTTTGTCCTTACTGGAAGGCCACCTTTCACCCAGTGTGGGTCAGAGCACCGAGTTGGCTGCAGTAACTACAGAGCGCTGGTACATGACGCCAGGTGTGCAGAGGATAGAGATTCGTAAGAACGGGGTCGTAGGAACACTGTTTTTGCCCTCTGGTGAGCGCATTATGAGAGACATTCACAGTCACATTTTAAGAGTGTTGCATAGAAAATGTGTCTTCTGGACATCAACCATCATTCTGATGTCCTGCAGGCCCTGGTCCATTTCCTGCTATGTTGGACCTGTGGGGGATGGGTGGTGGACTGGTGGAGTATCGCTCCGCACTGTTTGCAACCAAAGGTTATGCCAGCTTGTCCCTGGCCTACTTCGGGCACAAAGACTTGCCTGGCCCACAAAACCGATTAAGTGTTGGTGATTCTTATTTCAAGGTAGGAAGAAATTCTCTTTCTATTGCCATTTCTTCCTCTCACTTTAAAATTCAGTTACTTTTTAGTTCTCCAAAATATTACATTTATACTGTATCGACAGGCTGCATTCCAACTACTGCAAGACCATCCTACGGTTTGTGCTGATAGAGTCGGGATCATCGGACTCTCTTTTGGAGTATACGTCAGTCTTCGAATTGCAACACGAACTGGTATCAAAGTAAGGCCTTCCTGCTCATTTGTAAATCAACAGAACAACTGGAGAAATTGCATTTCCTTACAGCAAATGACGAAATGTTGAAATGCTGAGGCTGAAGGCAGAAAATGCCAGAAGTAAGAGGCATAAACTTACATGTGTCTTTGTTCCTGAATGTTTTGATTAGTACAAACAGCTGCGTTGTTTGAATGGTAGAAGCAGTTGAAGTTATGTTGTCTCCATGGTGAAGGAACATCTCCATTCATTTTAAGGGGGGGAAATGCTAACAATGTTTAATATTTTTAAAAGTATAAGGGCTAAAATGTGAAAAATACAAGCAAACTTCTTCTGAAGATGCTGAATTCTGAAGATTTGAACAGTGAAAATCAGAAAAAATTTGAAGCCTGTGCTAAGTCAGCATTTCACCATGGGGAAAATGACTATATCTCTAGAAAGAGGGAGTAGATAAGGACTTGGGTTCAGTGTGGTGGTGGTTCACTAACTTATAGTTTATCTTGTCCTTTTCAGCCGTCCTGTTTGATTTGTATTAACGGCCCAGTAGGAAGCTCCATCAGAGTCCCAGATGGCGATGGACTGACTGGAAGTTTAGATGAGTGAGTGGTAACTAAAGGTGATCTATATTACAAAGCACAGTCCCAGTCTCAAGGGTTGTCCAAAAAATTGTCTTGACATTTGCTATTGTTAAAAATTCTGATTCATAATCCTAACATTAATTATTAGATAATGATTGTCACTGAGGTTTTCTTTAACATTTTTTCCAAAGATTGATTAATTTTTTCTGTCAATGTGTCACTTAGTTACGTATCCTTATGGACGTATGATGATCAAGGCCATGTCAGTTTCAAAGTTGTCTCATTGCCTGCCTCCTTGTCACCTGATAGCAAAGTAAAGGTGATGTAGAGTAACACAATACAGAGAGACACAAAAACATGCAAGTTTAAAGAATATGATATTAACAAATCATTTGGTCCATGTTTCTGTCAGTATGTGAAAGTTTATTTCACATTAAAATCCTGTCTTTTGCAGGTGGAGGACATTGAGTGTCCGTTGTTGTATATAGAGGGGAAAGACGACCTGAACGCTTCAAGCAAAGAGAATGCAGATGTGGTATTTCAATTTCACTGATTTTTTTATAGCTTTGCAAATGAGTGTAGGGTTGACTTGAACCATTTTGTTAGACATGAAAATCTTGATTTAACTTGGTTTTGTTACTTGGTAAAATTTGGCCTTGACTTGATAAACTTTGAGCTTGAATGCAAAAGTCCTTTTCATTTTTAATTTCTTTATTTCCCACCAGATTGAGAAGTCCCTTAAAGCTGCAGGCAAATCCCACCTGTTCACTCGCCTGTCATACCCCGGCGCTGGCCACCTGATTGAACCACCTTATGCACCAAATGCAAGAATGTCACTATGGAGAGTCAAACCAGAAAAATGTGAGCTTTTCTGATATTTTCTATGTGGTTCTGGTTTCTCCAATTATTAATATGTTATTTTTGAACTTATCAGAAACCATTTTTCTCACTGATGCAGTATTTGTCCAGTGGGGAGGTCACCCTGCACCCCATGCTGCAGCCCAGGAGGATTCCTGGAGGAAGATGTTGGCTTTTATGGAAAGTCATCTGAGATAAAAAAAATAAATAAATAAATAAAAAAAATAAAATTAAAAAAAAAAAAAAAACATACTGATTGTGGCAAGACAAGAAGGATCTCTAGTTATCGAGGAAGAAAATGAACCAACAAATGTTCTAATTTTACCTCCACAAGGGGAGGCTGTTTGCTCACTCTTTGAAGGATAGTAATTCCATATTTCTGTGGCAGTTGAACATTTCACTCTCCAGCAATTGCAAAAATCTCTCCACTAATAACTAAATAAATTAAATTTACTTAAAATGCTGTGAATGTACCTTTAAATCATAGTGTGAAGTGAGGAGGTTTGAAAAGAGATCAGTAAGATAAGCTGAGTCAAAGCATATCTTCCTACTCCAAATTTTGAAGTATAACCAGCAGGACATCTTTAATGTGAGATGAGATTTTTTTTATCTATTTAAGTTATAAATGTGAAATATTATGGACTTATTGTATTTTATACAAGACAAGCTTTGTAGTGTATGAAAAAGAACACTGAACCATACACATACATTCACCGCTTTAATAAAACCATCTTTATGACAATCAGTGTTTACTAATACATGGTTTTTTTTGATTAACTTTATCACTTGAGCATTTAAATGTATATCATAACTTTTTTTTACAACTCATGCAATCACCTAATAAAGATCCATGATTGAAGTTGGTTTGTTGAGCTTGATTTTTTTTTTTTTTTTTTAACATTTGTGGATTGTGCATACATGGTTACTCATCAGGGTGTCGATTTGGGATGAAGTTCATGGCAAGCTGAGGTCACCATGGCGATGAGGGTGATAAATTCTTTGAAGTCGATCTCCAGGTCGCCATTCTGGTCAAGGTCTGCAAAAAGCTCATCCAGAGTTTCTTTCTCTTGGATTTTCTGTCAGACATGAGAATTCAACAAAAGTGAATTAGGTGCTGGTAATGGGCAACAAATGCCATTTAGTAAAAGAAATGAATTAATCATTTTATCTTTGTCTTTGTTTCAACTGTGCATACCTCTTTCAATGCACATAGTGTAATCACAAGCCCATTGGCTATCTGACAACAATGTGGTCTCTAAGAAAGATGGTCCATGTCCTGGGCTTTAAGGAAAATGAGGAGTTGATAAAAGAGACTGCAGGCCAAAACTTGCTTAATTTCAGAAAACTTAGGAAGTAACCTGACCTTTCATAACTTGATTTAACAGAAAATGCACACAGCCAACACCTAGTGATGCATCATTACAGCATTCAACAGTGGACACACATCCAGAACCACTTCTGGTTCCAAGTCGAGTGATAATCTGCAATGCTAAGCTGACTCTGGAAAAAGGTCAAAATCAAATTTCATGCTGTAGAAACAAAGAGACCTTCAAAGTCTATTGAAACATCCTGGACATCATTTAAGTACAAACTAAATTTTTCTGTGAGAATGAAGCTAATGTTAGCTAAACAGATTTACAGAGTAATATTAACGTGGATTCTGTCACTTTCGGTGTACACTTAAAAACAGCAGTACTTCTCAACTCTAAGTCTGATGCAAAGAAACTTAGGTCACTCACTCTTATGTATCTGAGAAGTGATATGAGACAAGCATTGTTACCATCGACCAACTTAAAAAGGGAGTGACTTACATGGACACTCATAAAGGCAGCTGCAATGGTCAGCTAATTCACCTCTAAAAACACAAGTTTCAAAGAACCTTGAGCATGAAAATACTCTTTAAGAGCTCATTACCTTCAGGTTAACTGACAACAAGCATTGTACTTTAGAGTGCTAAATTAGTGGAACCTACCATTATGAAATGATTCATCTCATTATTGATGAGCTCCTTCAGCTCTGCCTTTTTCAGGTTGCACTTTTGACCTGAGTATTTGTGGAAAATTCGGATGATGTTGATCATTCCGCTCTCCAGTTCTGACATTCCTTTTGAGGCCTGGAAAAAATAATGTAGGTCATTTCCTCACACACTTATATGAACCACACTCATCAGCACAGTGTTATTTTTACATTAAATATGATGTATTATAAAATATTACATGCACTTCATATCAAATCATCTTGGAAAAAAAAATTGTATAAAGATTGACGTTTACCTTTCTCACTTCCATCCTGAGAAGCTGCTCTGTCTTGTGAGGATCCTAAGTGCGACTGATGGCTCACACAGTTTTGTGATGACTGCCTCGCCCAGTTCACTATGGATGCTAAACTGTACTGATGATGGACCACATGGAGGTTTCTTGTGTGGTCCATAATGGACAACTAATGGAAGCTAGTGGTCAGAGCCTTGACCAAAATCCATTTGCTCTCAAAATGTGTCATTTTGTGTGTGTGTGTGTGTGTGTGTGTGTGTGTGTGTGTGTGTGTGTGTGTGTGTGTGTGTGTGTGTGTGTGTGTGTGTGTGTGTGTGTGTGGTGTGTTTGTGATAACTGGACTAAATGACTTAACATAATTATTTCATTTCTAATGGTGTATGTAGTGAGCATGTATTTCCTGGCAATAAACCACCCCCTCACCAGATACTCTAAGATGAAGTGACATACAATAGTAACTATGTTCACGTATATGGAGTTCAAATAGCCATGTTTGCATGCTTTATACTAGTTTATGTAGACAATGAATTCAGTCACCACAGTTATGATGGCATTCAACCTGCAGGTGCTATTATGTCATCATGTCACTTACAAAGTGTAGCATATTCTTTATACTATCGTCACAATCTGAATTATTCTCGATGTAGGTTGAAATTTTTGTGCAATTTATTTTATATTTTACCAAAAAGTACGTTTTAAATTTTTTTGCTTGGGGTTATATTGTTTTGACACCAAAGTAAAGCTGTTACATCAGTTCGATGTTCTTCTGTACATGATGAACGGTCATTAAACGTATCACGACGTACGGCAAGAGAGGGTAACGGCTGCGGCCTGCGGGAAGGCGGGGCTGGACGTCCAGCCCCGCCTTCCCGCAGGCCGCAGCCGTTAGTACTTGCAAAAGTTGTTATGTGCTCTGTGTAACCCACAACACCAAGGTATGATTATGTTGTTTTTAGTTAACGCTGTTGATGTTTGACCACAAAGAAGAGTTGACTTGCAAACTATGACTTTACACTAAGATATATTAGCCATTTGATGAAAAGTCATCTATTATGGGAAACTGATGAAAAACAAGAAGAAGGCTGAAAGTTTCTGGGGCAACTCAATCATATTCTTTAATTTTCCAGGTGTTTCCTGTGGCATTTGAAAATGGGCAACTGTCTTACAGGTTTACCAGGACCGTTGGTGGGAACCTGACTTGAGAAGCTTAAATTTCAGTGTTGCCTCCGAACGCACCGCAGCAACATTTCCTGTTGTCTGCACCTTGTAGCTGAGTCGAGCCGTGTTTTCTGCGCCTGCGCGCTTGTCGACACCTTTAGGTTGCCGGCCTAGATTAAGGGGGAGCGTCCACCCTTCCTGCGATAGGAAACTGACGTAAAGAAACCAGAGCGAACGGACCTTCGGGTTAATTAAGAGCGTTTCTACCACCGTTTCACTGAAACCTTTCTGCCTTTTTCACACCCTCTGCACTGTATTATCGATTACTGCTGTTATAAGGAAGACAAGAAAAAGACAGCTACCGAGAGCGATAGTCAAGAGGGAAATAAGCTGTGTGTGTGTGTGGCGTTAACCTGGGTTTTGGTAAGGTTTCAGTCATTTCATAGCGTTTTTCTGCTCTGGAGTCAAAACGCCTCTGCTATGGCATACACGCTAAGCTAAACCTTGGTAGCCCTATTCACTGAGATGTGAAGGGCTTTGACTTTGGTACAAGTTTTGTGAACTTAAAGAGTCAAAACAACCAACGTTAGATACATATTTCGAGTTTTTCCATCTCCAGAAAACAATGATAGTATATAATAATGCTCCACCATTAATGACTAGTGATGTGGTTAATGATATGTGAGTGGTTCCAAGAAGTGACACTGCACACCATGCTATGCATTTTGATAATTTGATAACATGTCAGATAATTAACAGATGTGTTGTAAAAAGCTTTTGCATAGTTTATAGAGAACTTCATTTGAGATGGAGCTGCAGGATTGTTTTGTTTATCAGGCGTATCTCTCTGCTGAAGCCAAACATCACTTCAGTTGAGATACTGAGCTGGGTCACATGCAAAACCCAAAGCCACATCCCTCCCTCCCACACTTGACTTTTTTCAGAAATGCCCTGTTTTCATTTTGGGGCTATAATTAGCTCAGTGTGTGCAAGTGTGGCCTTTTTTTCTCTTTCTCACACACTTAGTTTCCATCCCTGTGTTGACTTAAAACCTCTCTTCTTCTTTCTGTTCAGGCATGGCTGATCTGCTGAGGCTACTGCTCCGGGTGGCTGAGAAAGCAGGCAACGTGGCTCGGGTCTGCAGGCAGGAGGCTCCCCTCTTTCAGCTCCTGGTGCAAGAGAAGACTGGAGATGACAAGAATAAGAAGTTTGTCCAGGATTTCAAGACTCTAGCTGATGTGGTGATCCAGGAAATGATCCGTCACGATGTTGGTGCTCAGGTAGGCACAGGTGATAAGAAATTTATTCTGCCTGTGGTAACAAAGTATTGGTATTGATTAGAATCATTTCATGTCTGTTCTTTTGTTCAGTTCCCTGAGATGGCTGGTTTCATTCACGGAGAGGAATCCAATAAGTTTGAGAATGGACTTGGTAATTACTTTCTGTTACACTCGCACTGAAGCTCAAAGATGTTCTGCAAAAGATGACATACATTTTCTGAAAACACTGTTGGTAACTGAGTTTGGATGATATATGGTTTTTTAAGCTGGTGGTGACACAGACTTCAAGAAGATTTTTTTTAAACTAAAAGATAGACTTTTCTTGATCATGTTAGGCTCTGATTCTGAACAGGTTTAGATAATCAAAGGTACTCCCAGATAGCTGCTTTTTAAAAGGAAACAACTGAGTGTCAGTCAGAAGTGTTGATCATTTGCTCTGCAGTGTTGACTTAAACAATGCCCTGCAGCTGTTGTTTAAAGTTACTATAGAGTTGAAGCATGCTCCAAAGAACTGTTTGATGGCTACATTTCTATACCATCACCAGCTTTATTTTCTATTTTACCAGGTCTTTTAAAACCTGCAACGGATTGATCTTTGAACTAGATGTACTCGAGATAAAAATCAGTCAACAGATTGCAGTAAGGCTCAAGTTTGGATCACTGATAAAATCCCCATTTCTTGGTTTAAGTTTTTGATTGGTAGTGAATTTAGAGAACTCTAAAGGCAAATCTGAAAATTTAGTTGTTACTTTTGCTCCTAAATAAGGTGGTATCACAGTTGAAATTAAGTTGTTTTGTCATAACTCAAATCTTTTCTTGGGCAGTTTTAGGATGTCTTTGATTTTCAGCTATGATGAAAAACTGATCATTTGGAGGGTTTTATTGCTTTAAACCAAGAAAAGCTAAGAAACTAAGAAATTGTGATAAAACCTTTCCAGATTATTTAATTAACTCAAATAGATTGAGTCGTTGGATTTAGTTTATACCATTGTAGACACAGTATTACCCTAAAGGTGACAATTTAAGCATCCTTTCAACTGTTGGACTCTGAGAAGCTCGTCTAGATCAGCTGGGTAACAGCAGGCCTGTGATAAGAGAGAGCCAAGTGCTGCTTCTTCTCTTGGCTCACATAGGTTTTTTCCACTCGCTTAACATTTAGTGGAAAACTAAAATCAAGAACCAGATTGTGACAAAAAACAGTTATTCTAACTCTGATAGTATTAATGGAAACCCTCTCAAAAGGTCATTCAGTTTGAATCCATAAAGCTACGTTATAATTCACAACTCCATAAATTGGACTTCCCATGTCTACAAAGCAGTAATGTGGGCAAAATACACCATATGCGAATAAGTACATGTTAATATTTGTGCTTTACTGTAGTGTTATCTGGCACCAGCATTTACATGTTAGTATATAGATATCACAGCATCTTTATGCACCAAAAAGTCTGGCTCCTGATCTTAGCTGGCTTCAGGGATAAAGACGTTTCTAAAAGCACAACTGTGTAAAATTCAGAAGGGTCACGTCTTGACCCTTACTCGACCTAACGTTGTCAAATCTGTAAAACACAGAGCAAACACACAGTGTGTCACTGTCACAGCACATCCCTGCTCAATGCTCTGAGTAAATATTTGAATCATGTGTCATGTTGTATTCAAATGAAGCCTGTCTGTGTCCGGGTCCCAGGAGAGAACGTCATAGTCACAGTGTGCAGCACAGAGCAGGAGACCGCCAAGCTGCTCGCCACTGTCCTGGATGGTAACCACACTGCTTCGTCTCTGTTGGCTCGAGCCATCCACCAAGACCCAGCGACCATTGAGGCCAACACTGACGGTCTGGCTGTGCCTCTCAGTCCCTCCGAGCTTGGCATCTGGATCGACCCCATAGGTGAGAGTCAGTGACCCTGAAGCCTGGTCTTAGCATGCTGCAGAAGTAAGATCCTCTGTGACGACCCTTTTTTGTTTTTTTTTTTCATGAAGATGCCACCAGTCAGTACATAGAGGGCAGAGAAGAGGTGCTGGAGGAGGGACACTTGTTTCCTTCAGGTCTGCACTGTGCTTTGGTCCTCATTGGGGTGTATCTCAGGAGCACTGGAGAGCCCGTCATGGGCGTCATCAACCAGCCATTCCACCACAAGGACCCAGCAGGTGGAGGGTGAGAATAAAAACCAGTGAAGCATTTCATCTACATTTGATCTAGTCAGATCAGACTCCTAAATAAAAGCACAGTCCCTGAAAAGAATACAAATGTGAGTTTGCACTCAGGTCAGACTTGGTTTCAGGTTCTCTGTCCTCTGTGCTGTATTTAGCATTTCTTTGCTGCTCTGTCCATTTTGAGTCTGAACAGACACGTCAGAAATGGGATTAATCAGGAACTTCTTGTAAGTGTTTATGTGTTGATGTGATTTACTGCCTGGTGAGAAAACCTGAACCAAACCGAGGCAGATGGCCAGTTTTAAGCACATAACAGTTGAATCTGTGTTTCAGTTCCAAAGTAAGTCTAATCCAACATATTTTTATTTACAGCTGGAGAGGAAAGTACTTCTGGGGAGTTTCCCATGGTGCTGTGAACCTGTGCTCAGAGTCCCGGCCGGCGGCCTCATCAGGGGGTTTATCTGTGGTGCTGAGTTCCAGTGAGAAGCAGGTGGTTAAAGAAGCTCTGACCTCTCTCTGCGGCCCCGACAGGCTGATGTACGCCTCTGGAGCCGGCTACAAGATCCTTTGTGTGATTCAAGGGCTGGCTGATGTTTACATCCTCTCAGAGGGTAGCACCTTTAAGTGGGACTCCTGTGCTCCTCACGCCCTTCTCCGAGCCCTCGGAGGCGGGATGGTGGACCTTAAGAAGTGTCTACAGTCAGACGTTGGGACACAGGATCAGCAGACAGAACTGACCTATCACCAGCCAAACGCTGAGTGTAAAGGAGCCGACCGATGGGCCAACTATGGTGGCTTAGTGGCTTATCGAGACTGTTCTCAGCTCTGCAGCATCACAGGAGCTCTGAGAGGAAAGCTGTAGTCAGAGAAAGCCAGATCTGGTTTAGCTGTTGTTGCAGATATAGTCATTTTTCTATATAATCCATATGCAAGAGAAAAAACAGAGAGCGGATTAAATATTTTAACTATGAAAAAGTACTGTATAATTTTAACCTTTTAGACTGAAAAACAATTTTATCACATTAAGAATGTCCGGTCTGTGTTAAATATTAGTTTTAAATTGTAACAGGTTTAGGCCTTAATGGGTGGAGGGTGTAAGTTTCCCTGTGCAATAAGGAACTTCAGCTGGGTTTCCAAAAAACCTCAGGAAATTTAGTACCAGGAGCTACTTTATGGAACTTAGAGTCTCTTTAGACACTGTTGACTGTATGTACACCAAAGCTTAAAGGCTGCTGAATGTCTGCCAATTTGAGCTGCTGAATGTCTTTGAAGCAGTACAAGTTCCATCTGAAAGACACCTTCAGGAAGTGCTCACGTTGGTTACTAAAATCAAGTCCCTGGATCTTTATTTGGGTCCCCCAAATCAAAGTTGTTGTCATGGAAACACATCTCGGAATGAATCAGATTGGATAAGCAACTGTCAGATTGCAGAGTTTGTATAGAAAGTGGAGGGTTGAGGAAAATACATATAAATATATATATCCACAGTAAAGAGAGGCGTATTTCGATTTCCTCATTTATGTGCCAAAAAAATGTTTTTATCAGCCTCTCAAAACAGGAAAAGTGATGTGTCATTGTACAGTCAAGAGGTCATTTGATGGAAGACGTTGTTTGTTATGAATGTGACTCACCTCTGAAAATATATCGTGTGTAATATTTCTTTCAGATCCAGTGTTACAAATTTTTTTAGATCCAACATGTTGGCCTCATCATCACCGCTTCATTAAACTTCACAAAGTTAACTCATAAGTTTAATAAGCATTACAAATGTAATCAGGCTTTGTGGCAGTTTAAGTTCAGGTTAAAAGAACAAAAGTGAAGGTATGATCTCACTGTAGGGACATTACAGTCTGACTGGATGATTTTCTTAAATTTAACAGTTATAAAATTAGTTCACGGGTTATGAAAAGAGGATAGTGTAATTTTCCCACCTTATCTAACCTGAAAAAGGTTATGATATTTCAAGTAAATTAAGCTAAAATCACAGTGTGCAGGAATCCTCACCTCTCTGAAACATGGCCTTTTAAGGAGCAGAGGAATGAACTCCCCCTGCTCTCTTTCCACAGATACAGCTCCACCAGTTTATCAGGTCAGAGAGGGGGAAAGCCATATGAGGTAAAACAGTGACACAGACACCTCTTTTTACTGTGGGTTAACAGTCAAATGAAACAGGTTTGGCTCTATGCAGGCTGACCGGCTCCTCCAGAGGACAGAAACAGATAATAATTCAAACATTTGCAACATTTATGACCTGACTTTCTCTGTGAGAGTTTCATGTGTGTTCAAGATATGCATTGCTAAGAAATCATTCATGTGTACTGAGTATAAAGTAAAACAAGAATGTGCATATAGTAAATCATCTTTATTTTGAAAATCAGAGAAAGCAGGGGAAAGAAACCCAACAGTGATATTTGAAAACGGTTTTGCCAGCCAGGGAACTCGCGTTGTGATTCCCTACAAAAAACCCTGATGATTGTCAGATTTTTTTTTCTTGTTTTTTTTTGCAATACTTCTGCATATTCTGTTGAAAAGAAAAAAAACAAACAGATTTGTGAGTGTTGGCTCTTTCATTGATCCCTCAGACTTTGATCTGCTACCTTTGCAATACAGCACAAAACATTCTCAAGTCAAGGTGGACGTGTGGGGAAAAAACTGTGGAAAACTACACATGCTGTGACGCCAGTTCCCCAGACAGGCTACATTTGACATCAGTCTCTCCGACTATCACATGGTAACAATCTGGATCCAGCTGTTATAACCTGTCTTCATCCTTTCTATTCGTTTTAACCAGGCAGACATTGATCTGGGGTCTGTGTTACACTTTGATCTGATTTCATTTCAAAGAAGGGAAGTTTCAATTCCCCTCTTTTTAAACCATGTCTGGGAAGCTGGATAAATGAGTTCCAAAATAAACATTTTGACACATCAAAAAAAAAAACATGGCAAGCTCAATGTCCCGTTTCAATCACCCAACAACACTTTCAACAAAGTTTCACCTCTTCAAGCTGTCAAACCCATGTTAAGCAACACAATGCCACAAATCAGTTCCAATACTCTTCTCCAGAGTGTCATTGTTGTGCAGTTTGCATGTGGTTTGTCACTTATTTAACATTCAGATTAGAAATAAATTCTTTATCAGCAAATAGGCTCTTAGCTTAGCGAGCTAACCTCCTACTCAGCTGCAGCCGTAGGCGTCTGACTCAAAATCCCTCAGATGTTACAACCTAGATGGGTGTGCAAATGAACACAAAAGCCAACAACAAAAACAATGAACATGGTACTTTTTCTCATTAATTGACAATATAAAAAAATAACCTTTATCAAGTACGTTACCAGACATAAAAGAGCCTGTTCACTAAACTCTCACTATCTTCACATATCAGATGTAAACAAGATCAATCCTGTTTGTTTAAATTAACTTCTTATAAAAATTAAACCTCATTTCTAAGCAGAATCCAATCAAGAAAACAAAGCCCAAAATACAGCCTGTGTCATTTTCTTAACACCTTCATGTTGTTACAAACAGTAATACTGCAGTGATCAAAAGGAAATTAGCTGTGTAGCTTAAGAGAGTTTTCTACGAACCTTTCATTTTGACATTTTGATAGCTGAACTTGCAGAAACGAAGTAGTCAAAACAAAAAAATGAGCTGATAAAAGTATTTCAAAACGGGGCTAAAATGAAGTAGTGGGCTCTACGCACTCAGAAGCAGCATCATCATTTAGACGTCTTTTTGTTAACTGGTAGGTCATCCTGTCTCCAGCTGCTTGAGTCATTATCCTTCTCTATTGTACAAGTTATGGCTTCACGTGTGTCCAAACACTGTAGATTGCATGAAATGGCACTTCAAAAAGTTTGACCCTGATGAAAATGTTGTTTTTGTTTTTTTGACCACAATGCAAATCTACTTTAAGAAGTAGAGGCTTTGCATATGTTGCATTTCTTAAATGTCTTACTTAAGGTTGACTGTGAAGGCAGTGAGGATCAATTCAAACAACATGATAGAAAAATTGAGAAGGTGCAGCTCTCTGCAGAAACAGTAAATTAGCAAAACTTCTGGTACCAAAGAAGGCTCAAATGGCTGTTGAAAAGTGTTCAAAAGTGTGAGATGCTGTGCAGTTATATTCCCTTTCTGATCAAGTGTTGATCAAGCCTTTGTAGCCTTTGTAGCCTTTTCAGCGGGGAGACTGAAATTATAAATACTTGGTGAAAAATGATACAAAACTTTTAAAACCTCAAGAATTTCAGATGTCTAACAGCAGCTCAGCCTGGGCTCACTGGTCCTGCTGGAAGATGTAAGCCTGGGGTTAATATGCCAATCAGGAACTGAGATGTAAAATTTGGCATGTGTGTATCAGGACATCAAAAGTTAATCCACCAATTTTAATATTCAGATTGAGAAATCAATATCTCTTCCTCTGCGTGGCTCTGAAGAAGATATCAGTTATTTCAGTCAATGGTCTTACAGCAGAGGACGTGTTTCTCTGGTGATACTGAACAGATACCAGCATTTTTTAGGCTAATATTTACGTTTCATTGTAACTTTGACAGTCACTTCTAATATAAATCTTGAAGGGTGTGTGGTTGAAGCATGTCAATTTTTTCTTGCAAACATCCAGAGATTAACTCCACCAATGCACTATTTATGTATGTGTATTTCAGATGTGCTGGATGGAGCCAGGTTGGATTCTTTTCTAAATTATTGTTGGCTAGGTGTAAATCTGCACCCACAGGCCACAAAGATGAGTAACACTGAGGGAAGCTGCATGGATGTTTGTCTACTCTGTGTCGATTTCAGTGATCAGTAACTCACCGTTACACCAATTCTTACCCTCGACACTCAGCATTACCCCATGTGGAACCAAAGCCTTAAACTAACCCCTGACAAATCATTAAGCAATGAGATAACTGACGTGTAAAGATGCAGGTGAATTCTACATGCACTGCAGGGTTTGGCAAGAAATAATGACAGGAAAATGTTTTACAAGAGCATCCTGAAAAAAAAGACTTCAATGCCAAGGCTACAGGCTTCTCGAAGACCAAAAAAAAGGTGAAATGAGAGATAAAGCACCATGACTTCCATGTCTTTAACCCTCCTTCAATACTTGTATTCAGTCCACAGGCTCATCTCCAGGATCGTCTTTGCTTGTGCTGATCTGACAGCACCCTGAAGCACATGACTCTTCTCCAGTTCAGGTCTCGGCATGCCAGCAGGCAGGCGTGAGACAAACATGGCCATTATTCATTGTGTCCCTGTGTTGTGACACTTATTGAGAAGTCCGCACTCTTCACCTCTGGAAGGGTTTTCGTACTTTCTTTCTCCTTCTTGGAGGTTTTCCACTTTCAGCCCACGTCTCACTGGACTCTGGTCGGTGACCCCCCGGCATGAAGAAACCTGTCTGGCCAGGGGGAGGGGAGAACGGGGGTGCCCCAGCACTAGGCGGGTGGTGAGGGGGTGGACCTGAGGGGAAGAAGCCCCCATTGGCAGACATGTCATTAGGAGGAGCTCCCTTGAAGATGCGATTGAAGAAGTCCTGCAGGTCCGCAGGGTTGGTTGGACCTGGAGACGGCTCCGAGGGCGGCCTGAAAGTTAGAATTGGAAAGCTGAGATATTGTTTCTGCTGGAGTCTAAATTAATATGATGGTTCCTCCTGTTAACAAATGTTGATGTAGGAACAGTGTATGAGAAAGAAAATATTATGGAGGCTTTACTGACTTCATTTCTTTAAACTCCTGTCAGAAAACTGCCAACAGTTATAATTTTTACAAAAACTATCCGCACAAACTAGTTCTGTAGGCCTAAAGTAACAGAAGGAGGGTGAAATGGTACACACTTCATATGTGACTAAAAAGCATGCCAACAGGAGGTCAACTGGTTTCCCTGACAACCTGTTTCACTTGAAGGGACGTACCTGTTTCGTGTGGGGTTGCTGTTGTTTTTAGAACCAAAGGAGATGTGGTAGGGCACACGGTGGGTGTCGGGGGAGATGCCTATCCTTTGGCAGCCGGCCCACTCTGCAACATGACAGCATCACAACAGGTCACACGACTAAGTTTTCCTTGAAACTCAGATAACACTCATGAAGGGGATGACAATCGGATTACACAAACCTGTTATGTCATAGACTTTGCCATCCATACACGCAAAGTATGTGATACGCAAACCCAACATGCTGGACTCCGCCCACAGGTCCCCCTCCTCAGCACTATGGCAACGGTTGCATTCAGCACAGAAACGGGCCTCTGCAGGTTCACGATCCATCTCGAACCGCCTGCACACACACGGAAACAGGACTGTGGTGAAAGTCTGCTACAAAGACATGAGTCAGCTGTGTATTTAATTTCAGTCTGAGGAAACACTCTAAGCTGGTTCAGTTGTTGATTGAAGGTTGTTTAGAGACATACTTGTGTTTGCCTTCACACTTGGTACACATCATGGTGTTCATGGCTTCCTTAAGGTCATCCTGAAGTTTTGTGAGAAACTCATTCATGGACTTGGAGAGCTCAGTCGCTGCCATGCGTTTCCTGTGTGGGAATGAACAGACTCAAAGTATGACACACACTCAAATCACTACACAACTACTCTGCACGATCCACATAAAGCAGAGAGTTCAAAAGAGAGAGGAGCTGATTCACAGAACCAAAGACCAGACTGGATAAAAAACTTCCAGGCAGTTATTAAAACCGGAGAGAAAGAAAACAGAATACTTTGTTTTAAGAATTTAAACATCCTGAGAGAACAACTTTTTTCTTTCAACTTACAGCTCATACTCTCGTCGTGTCTCTGGGTTACTGACAATATCCCAGGCAGCCCTCAGTACTTTGAATGCCTCTCCAGCTCGTGGGTGTTTATTCTTGTCTGGATGCACCTGAAAGAGAAAGGACAGGGGAAAAGGTTGCATGAGTAAAAAAGAGAAATTCAGACTCAGATTTTGTACATTAGTCACTGATGGAGAAATTCAATAGTTGTATTTTTTCTCAAGCTACAGTATCTTCACACACACCTGGACCGCTAGCTGTCTGTAGGCCTTCTTCAGCTCAGCTTCAGTGGCATGTACCTCCACACCGAGCACTGTAAAAGGATCGAGTTCATCCTCAGGTACGTCAGCTAGAGCCAGCAGTCTCTCCAGCTCTTGGCCTGGCTGTCCTCTCCCTGCTCTGCCCGGGGATTCGGGGCTGCATGGTGGTACTTGTCCAACTCTTCTGAACCTGCTGCGAACTCTCTCCAGTAGGGACAACACTCTCCTCCAAAATCTTGACTCCTGAAAAGCTGTCCATAAGCGCTTCCCCCTCTCTCCAGTGAGACGACTGAACACACCCTTTGCCCACTGGGAACCAATAATCATCAAAGCACAGAAAAGTCTCATACAAGATAAGGCAGCTGTCTTGACCCACTTTGCCGACCTCAGCGTTTTATCTGCCAGGTTTGCTGATGTGCTTCTTGTCCATCTCACAAACCGACTGGCGTCTGCCTTCATTCCTGCTATATCAGTCATCTTTACCACAAGCTGCTGCCCAAGGTTGTACAATTTTATACCTCCAGTCTCCACACCAACTCCACAGTTGTGAGTTAATGTGACGATAATCTCAATCATCATGTGGATGCAGGAGATGCACCAGAAACTCACAGACTCTGACAGCATCTCCTTGAAAGCCAAGATGAGCTGGTTTCCTGTCCGCCTGCGGCCTCGGTTCTGCTGATGATGGTGGTGATTGCGCCTGCGAGTCTGCTTGTGCCGGCCTCCACTCGACATAATGTTGCCTCTTTGAAACGATGAAAAAGCACTTTGATTGCTCTGCTCCGAAAGCAGGCCGCTGCCTCTCAGTCTGCATCTCTTTCCGGACCCCACATTTCTCCAACCAGACTCCCCATTCATGTGCTGCTCCTTAGCAGCTTCATCTTCTTCTTGGTTTATTACATGCAAGTTCTCATGATCTTCACTGTTGTCATGATCTAATTCATCCGGGGCCTCCTCTTCATCCTCTTTGGCCTCTGTGGATTCACAAAACTCTGGGTCTCCAATTCCAGAGTCATGTGGAGCGGCTGGATTTGTGGTGTCCTGAGATTTGAGATAGGCTGTTTTGTACTCCTGCTTGAGGTCATCTTCAGTGTGCCTGGTCTCCCACTGACCAGACTGAGTCTCTGAGGCAAAATCTCCATCAGGGATCTCTTCCTCCTCAGCGTTAGACACTCCACCCATCTCCTCTGGAGCCACTTCTCTTTCCATCTTCCTTACAGCTGTTTGTTTAAACTGCTGCCAAACTGGATTCTCATCAAGGAAAAAATCCTAGATTTAAAATCTGCAACATTTTCCCCAGACTTTCTATGGAGAAGTGAGACTGGGGGCTCCTTGGGGTCAACCACGAGTCCACCATGTCAGCAGCAGCAGCTTTGGATCGTCAAAGGGCCTTCAAGGGCCACATCATGGATCTGGTTGTTGCCTGAAAAATAAACAATTTGATTTTAAAACAACAGTGCTCACACTTGGATTTAATGAATAAAGAAAACATTTACAATAAAACCTCAAGGAAATGTCCAAAAGCCAATTAAATCAAATTATAAGAGAGACCACTACTATTATAAAAAAAATTCTGCCAACCATCAGAAACACCAGCCATTCTTTCTATAAACATCTGATTGAGTTGAATTATGATATACTGATGTATTTGGGCTGTGGGATTTTTTAAGTAATACACGCAACAAAAAATAGATCTTAGCAAAGCTTCATGTTTTCAAGTGTGACAAAATAATGACTTCGGCTTGTTGTAGACAGAATATTAATTCCAGTTTCCACTATTTAAATAAAATTTAACTTTCTAACAGCAAATGTCAAGCAAGGAGTGTTTCCTGTATCACATGCACTTTCAATTTCCTGCTTTATATCTTTATACACTGAACACTTCTGGGCTTTACTGTTAGTCAGTTTAAGAGTCAATTTAAGATCACGGAACATTTCATTTGTCTTTACCACAGATTTCAGCATGAATAAAGAAACGAGCTGAGCTCATTCTAAAAAATTAAAGGAACTACAAATTTAAAGGAAACTGCAAAACTCACTTCGACCCAGAAATTGTACATGGTCGTTCGCATTTATTATTATTGTTTACTTGCTTGCTCGGGCGGTTTAACAGCAGCACTGTGGATATAAACGAGAGCTGCGTGGACTATCGTTTGACCTTTCCTCAATCACTTCACAGCGAGAACACGGACGTTAAAACTGCCTCCTTCTGCCCACTCCACAGCCTGTCAGATAATTTAGTTTCTAATAAAACTGAAAAATACACCAGATGTTGCAAACGCGGCTAAGGCTAGCAGACAGTAAAGGTGTTAGCATTAGGAAGCAGCCAGCAAACAGGACTACATACAGACTGACGCTACTGGGACGAGGATTAGCTTGCCTCAGGTTAGCCAACATGAGAATATTTCAACAAAAGACAGTCTCTGACCATGATTATAGGACAGTACACCAGCTGTTGTCGTTTTACCTCAGCAAAAAAACAAAAACAAATGTTAGCTGCACAGGCGTTAGCTGAACGAGCTAACGTGAGTATAAACGTCTGTCCCCTTCCTGTGAGGTTTACGAGCCAGATAAAGCATGTTTCTGTCTCCGGACGAGTCCAGAAAATAGGTCAATTATTCTGCATTATGCACACAAACAAACTAAATGTCATATATACCTTTCAGTCAGTTGTGTAACCTTGTTTGTTCACAGACAGCCAAAGTGTCCGTTTTGTTTTTTTTTAGCCACTTCTTCTTCTCTTCCTTTACCTACTTTCTTCAGTTTCTTCTTCCTCCTCCTCACCCCTCCACTGCTTCTTCTTCGTTGTTTTGTGGTCGTAAACAAAACTCACAGAAGCACTGCTGCCACCCTGTGATTTCACAGTGAGACTTAGGGCTTAACGTTAAACAGTAGACATTTCTTTTTGCTTTTCTCAAGGAACTCTGAGATAATGTCTTACAAGATTACAAACCATTTAAGTTATCACCATTCACCTCTAATTCATACTGGTGTGTGAATGTTGCATATAGTCCAACTTATTTTTGTATTATACAATTCTAATTTTACTTTATTTGTTATTTTTTTTGTTAATTCAATTTCATTTTATCTTATTGTGCTATTTGTTCTCACTATGTTCTTATTTGCTGCAGCAAAACAAATTTCTCCCCCAAGAATCAGTAATGTGTAATCTCATCCTATCCTATTGTTACTATTAAGCTGACTCATTTAAATACTGTCAGCATGATTTAGTAAAATATGGCCAAAAGTGTCTGCAACATCATTTAACACAGTTTGAACATGGCACTGGTTTAAAAGGGATCTTAAATCTGTAAATTATATAAAATGGTCTCAAGAAATTTTTGATGGTGATTGTGTGAGAAAGACCTTTGTCTGACATTGCAATGCTCAAATACACAAAGGTTTCCTGTTTCTCTTTGGAAAAAAAAAATCAGGTGTTGTAGACAAGCTAGAATGCTGAGGAAATACAGCAGGAAGACAAACTGGGGCTCAACACCCCTTGAGGAGATGCAGAGAGCAGCAACCGAAGTCCAGGTTGGAAAATCCCTAAGAAAAGTGGCCACAGAGAGAAATATCGACAGGTCAACCTTACACAGATTCCTAAAAAAGAAAGAGGGAGGGGAAGTGACAGTGGCAGGCTACACAGGGACAGCAAACGCAAAGAGGGTCTTTACAGGGGAAATGGAGGAAGACCCTGCAAACCATGTGAAAAAACTGGCTGACCAGTTCCATGGGGCTCACGGTGAAGAAATCCCATGATCTAGCCTACGAAATGGCAGAGAAAAACAATATCCCTGTCCCCGAGAGCTGGAAAGCTAACCGTTCATCAGGTAGTGTAGAAGAGATCACAATTCAACTCAGGTAAACAGTCGGTCTTGTAGCCAAACAGATTCTTAATAGTGTCCCTATTCTTTTAGGTCGAGATTGGTTCATCAGCTTTAAGGAACGCTACCAAAAAAGTCAAAAGGTCAACTTTCCCCCCGTGTGGTTCAGTTTACCCCTTGAGGTGGATCAATTTACCCCTAATTTGGGCAAGTTGAGCCACAAAGACCTTTTTTTTGACAGGTTATATTTCCATGACCAATCATTATGGATGTGGTCTAATTATTTCCATTGACGTGAGACATCATGAAATTAATGTACATGTGTTGATTTCACTTCAATTTCATTTCCACTTGCCTACAGGTCAAACCATGTAAAAAGTGGCTCAGTTTACCCCACTCTCCCCTACTCAGTACACAAGGGATTATTTACTGGGTGTCCTCATAGTTATGGCAAATTGTAAATCCTGACTTTTATCAATATTGTCCCACAGTTATTGCAAGTAAACAAAAAAGACATTGAAAACAAAGTATAGTTAGTAAGTGCCTTTTTATGTCTTGGACATTCTAAGAATGGGGCATGTTGTATGAGTCATTTGCACAGAGGTTTTAAACAGGAAACATGGATATCCAAGTGAAAAACAGTTGCAGGATAAATCCAGACGTGCAGCAACAATAGAAAAGTAAGGATCTTAATGAGTTGAAGGTACGTGAAGTAATTCAGGAATTAGGAGTGCAATATCATGCTATTAAAAAAGATAAACAACACAATCAACAAGAATGAAGTAAGGTTTGAGCTGAACCTACAAACGCATGGGCATAAACTTTGAGATTTTAAAAGGTTTGATGTCTCAACGCCTGTTTTACATTTTTATGATTTCATCTGTGTGAATTGGCCCTCTAAGCTCGCAAGGAGTGCAAAATCAGGACAAAAACAAGGTAAGTATGAGTTTATACTCACAATAATAAACGACCACCCACCTCCTTCCTCCTTATAACATAAGAGGGGTTGTCAACTACTTCTGTCACATCTGTTCAGATCTCTGTCAGACAGTTGGTGTTCAGACTTTTTGTTGTAGGGGTCTTTGACCAGGCAAAAAAAAAAAAAGTGTGGGAACCCCCCTCCAGCTTTTGCATAAAAGACCAATCTTGAAGACGCAGAGGGTTAATTTCAAGCCCCCACCACCACCACCCACATCTCCAATTTGAAAGCCGCCTCTCTACCGGGAGAGGAAGGCTCTTTTTCGGTCAGATGGCGTGCTGCAGTCCGCCCCCGTCATTCTCCAGCCCACACAGACAGGGCAGCCAGCAACCAATACGGTGCGCCGGAGGAGGATTTCTGCCAGTGATTTCAGACGAGCTACGATACGCAAAGGGGATTTACTACGCCACTCTGAGCCGGGGAAGCTTTCGGCAATAAGGTACCAGGGTAAGAAACGTACATGATTACAACTACGATGTGTTTTAGCTGGTCGTTTTCTGCCACATCTGGCTCTGGATCACTTGTCTCCGTTCGATGTTTATATCTGTTAAAAATTCAGGAATTGCTAAAGTGTTTCTACGATAGATTAGTCTAAATATAACGCACTTTTTACTCCTTGTCCAATCGAAATTAGTTATTTTTTCTTGATCAGTTTAGCCCCGCGAGTACCGACTTGAAAGCTGGGACATCGCGTGGAAGAGAGACGCCTTTCTGTCATTACGCAGGTCTCCACTGTGCACATCCGTCTACCTGACCTGGAAAAGGTAAGACAGCCTTTCATCTGGCAATCCGTTGAATTAAAGGTCTCTTTAATGAAAAGAGATTTTGAAAAAATATATATGAAGTGTTTGTGTATGGAGAACTTTTCTGTTTTCAAGTATGTTTAACTTCCTTTATTTATCATTGGCTTTATTGTTGCATTATCAGCATAAAGGTACATTGAACAGTTTGAGGGGTCTCTGGTTGTAGTCTATATTTTAAAATCTTTCCCCAGATGAATGAAGGTAAAGATTTTTCCCAAGTACTTGTTCATGTGCTTTTCTTCTCCCGCCTGAACTTTCCAGAGCTGTGTGTCATGTCTTTGCCACGCACACTTGGGGAGCTGCAGCTCTATCGGGTGCTGCAGAGAGCCAACCTGCTGGCCTATTATGAAACCTTCATCCAGCAGGGTGGTGACGACGTACAGCAGCTCTGCGAGGCGGCAGAGGAGGAGTTCCTGGAGATCATGGCACTAGTTGGCATGGCCACCAAGCCACTGCATGTGCGTAGGCTGCAAAAGGCTCTCCGAGACTGGGCAGCCAACCCTGCCCTTTTCAGTCAGCCCGTCTCTAATGTCCCCCTGGGTGGCATCCCGCTGTTCAAAGTGGACGGAGCAGGAAGTGGACTAGCAGGCGGGCCCAGGAAGTCTGTGAGCAATGGGCAGCCGGGGTCTCCGTGTGAGAGGGAGGACAGGGCGTGCCTTACTCCGATGCATAGTGGAAGCCCCAGAAGCCCCTGCTCCCAGGCCTCCCCACAGCCACCAGACACACACTACAGAGAAAAACTGTCCCCCATGGACCCACACTGGCTCAGCCCTGAGCCTGATGGGAACTGCAGCTTGGCTTCTGCATCTGGAGTAGAGGAGGAGCCACCCAGCCCACAGTGTCCTCTTGGTCCCTCCACATCCCCAAGCCCCTCTGCTTCCTTCACCCCTGCAGCTCTATCAGCCTGGCCTGGAGGACAGCTGGACGGGGAGACGGCGAGGGCGGTGGTGGAGAGCGTGGAGAGGCTCCTCAGGACCCTGCCCAGGTCTGATCCAACAGAGGTGAAGACTCTGCTCAGGATGAACAAGAAGATGGCAAAGACTGTGGGTCATATCTTCAAAATGGGGCCCCAGGATGTGAACAAAGAAGAGGAGATCAGGAAGTACAGTCTCATCTACGGTCGCTTTGACTCCAAGAGGAGAGAGGGGAAGCAGCTTACACATCATGAGGTAAAACTACCAAAGACGAGGAAAAGAATGTGTCTCACATCATGTGAACCAAAGGGCAGCTGTTATCAGGCCAAAGTAAACATTTGAAACAAAATGTGCTGTTTCTTTCTTGTCATTTTGTCTTTTTTTCACAATGTCTGTTCCTCCTTCACTCAGTGCTTTTCCTCCCCAGCTGATCATCAACGAAGCTGCAGCCCAGTTCTGTATGCGCGACAATGCCCTTCTGCTGAGACGGGTGGAGCTCTTTTCTTTGGCTCGGCAGGTGGCAAGAAAATGTGCCTATACCTCCACGCTCAAGCATGCAAGGTTAGGAGTGCTGTCCATAAAGAAGAGTGAAACCAGCAGTGTCTCTTTTGTTGCTACTCAAAACCATCTGTAGAGCAGTGTGATGTTACAACATTTGTGAAATAAATGTAAAAAGTAATAGTTACTGTGTTTCGCAGACTCAACATGTGCTTCATATGAGTCATCTATCCACCACTCCATTCATTTTCTCTGTGAACAAGGTTCACATCACAGTGGGAATCAAACTCCAACCTTTGCAGCTTTGGTATAATGAGCAAACATTGGACTCACAAACACAAATCCCCTGTGTTTGTGAACTTGCCTAAAACACAGATTCAATATGAAAGTTAATGCCATTTCTGAGCAAGAATCCCCTCTGAGAAGTTTAAGCAAGACACAAGCCATAGTTTAAGTATTTACTCAAGATGTCAGAATTATTATAGAGTGTCAAACCTAATGCTTAACATTACTACTGGTAAATATTTACATATTTACAGTCAGATGCAATTTAGGACACCTGTGATGTTTCAGGTCCTTTTATGTGATAAGTGTGTTTTTCTGTTTTCTCCCTGCAGGACAAATGCAGATGAGAACAGCATCCTGTCCCTAAAGAGAGCAAGACATGAGGTAAGTTCCCTCCTCAGCACTCACTGTGCCTTCTTATTGATGTAACAACTGACCCTATGAGTAAACAAAACCAAGCTTCAGGTCATTTGTCAGCGATGTGAAGCAGTTCATCAGCAGTGAAGTGATCATTGGTGTATTTTAGGTAATTGTGCCTGAGAGTGTATCATCTCTTCTTGGAGTGGAGGGCTCAGAGGGCATGACCCATAGGGCAGACGACGACAGCTTATCCACAGAAAGCCTCGACAGCGTGTCTCATGGTAAACACTTTAGAGCTTGCCCTACCCATTTTTATATCAAGATCTATGAAGAAACTGTTTAGATCCAGGCTTCTGTGTCCATTTCAGACATGGGCTCACAGTGTAACCAGTCTCCGTCCCCACGTCCACACACGGACACCTCCAACCCCGCCAACTGGAGCCGCCATCTCATACAACAAACACTAATGGATGAAGGGTTGCGACTGGCTCGGTTGGTATCCCACGATCGGGCTGGCAAGCTCAGTCTAGGATCAGAAGGAACACACTCCACAGGTGACTTTTCCAATAATGACTTAATAAGATGCTCTTAATAACGGGCAAATAATAAAAGTTGTGTGGTGCAGAACTTTGTCTGGGTTAAAGGAATATTTCAGCATTTTTTTCTTGATTTTTACTTTTTGAGATGCTTGTATTTTGAGGAGAGGGCTAATGTCAGTATGCAGTTTCAAATGTAAACAAAGGACCGGCAGCCAGTTAGCTTAGCACAGCACATCAACAAGTTGCTACTGGTGTGGCAAGAGCAATGGCTCAAAAATCCTCTATAAACACCTCCAAACTCATAAATGGCGTGTTTTTTTCTCATTGTTTGTGGTGAACTAAAAATAAAGTACGAAAAATAGTGTTTTTATTTCACAAGGGTTGCATGCTGGACTAATTTCTGTCTGGAAGCAGTTTCACACCGATAGAAAACAAACAAGATATAATACGTAAACCAGTGGGCTTCAGAGATGCAGATGTGTCCCTTTTCTTTGTTTTGGACTTCAGAAGGCTAGCTTTTCCCTCTGCTCTCAGTCTCCGTGTTAAGCAAAGCTAAGCAGCTACTGACAGACTTTTTGTTTTGTTTCAAAGGAGCATTAGAGCAGTGGTAATTTTCTCATCTGACGCTCACAGAAAATCATCTTGTTTTTTTCTTCAAAATACCAAGATTGTTCTTAAAATGTGAATATTAGGTGTGAAATTAGAAGAGATGATGTTGGGGTTGATTAAAATTTACAGACAAAGGCTCCCTTACCTCTCCTAACAATGAATATTTTATAGCTCTCGAGCTTGAACTCCAGTGAGTCAGACTCGGTGACGCCTCCCACCATGCACAGCTGAACTTCACCAGACAGCAAATTAGAGAGGAGAGAAGTTAGGAGGGGAAACAGAAGGAGATAGAGAGCAATGTAAAGAGAGAAAAAGAGTGATAGAGGGAGGGTTGAGAAGGGAGGAGGGGAGGGGTCACACTGTTATGGCACTTATTTAATGCCCTGTTATAGCAGCATTTTTGTCATGCATCACAGCTTCTGACAAGAAAGAACAAAAATAATGATAAAAGAAAAAGAGTGAGTGATACAAGCAAGTTGGTCATTCTGGGCTGTGATAGCAAGCCCGAGAAATGAAGCGAGAAGGAAGCCAGCAAAGACATGAGGGGGCGGGGAGGGAGGACAGGGGGGCCGGCATAGGAAGTTCTCTGTGGGCGGCAGAATCGGAGCCCCCCCTCTCAGCTCTGACTGACGTCAGAGTGTGTTAGGTGCGTGGGCTGAAGGGCGGGATGGATGGGGCGTGGGGGCGAGGAAGTGGGAGGTAATTGGAGGGGCGTTGCATTGACTCACCAAGCGACAGTGTACAAAAATAAAACCTGTGGGCAGGGAAATGGCACAGTCTTTTTCATACATCTTCTCCCTCCACCGAAAGGACTGCGGAAACAACAAAAATGACATATGCTTCATCTCTGACGTTGATCTCCCTCACTTTGTGTTTTTTTAGTTTCTTTTGCTCTCCAGCTCAACCAAGTTTCCCTCGACTGTGTCTCTCATTAATCAGAACTTTTCTCAATTCCTGTCTCTTCCAACGTCATTGTTTTCTACTATAACTTATCTCTCATCCTCCTTTAGTGATTATCTGAATCAGGAAGTCATTTTTACAATATTAGAATCACTAAATGAAAAACTTGATTCAGACAAATCTTTATGAATTCATTTCTCCTAGCATGTGATCAAATATGTGCTGATGATTTTTTAAATCACAAAGTTTTCACAGCATGTGAATGTTTAAATACATGGACTCTAAGGTTACATAAAAAGCAAATAAAAGAATTATGATTTAATAAATGAATAATTTTGACTGTTTTGGCACTGTTTTCATAAAATGTGATTATTTTCTGTCTTTTATACAACGAACCCTCACCAGAGGTATCTCACACAGTAAAGCTATCACATGAACACATTATGTGTGTGTCTTGTTCACTGAAATGTTGAGTCAACCTCCAGCTACATTAAATGTGTAATACTGGACACTGTCTGTTATAAACAGCTTGGTTTGTCATGATGATTTCACTCCATGTGGGAGAGTTTCTTGCTGAATTCCCCAAATGTCTTAAAATGCTGGAGGCATCTTGGTTGCTGTGAATCTTGACTCATATTTTCCTATAACCGAGTGTCTTCATTGTAAAACTGTGTGAAAGATATCCTGTTTCAAAAAAAAAAACAGGTTTAAATAAGAAAACATGTTATTTTGCTTGAATGTTCCAGTAGATGGATGGCTTTCAGTAGATATTTCAATATTACAGACATCAAAGTTGTGGGTCATTCATAACCAAAAACCTCTGTCTTTGGTTGTTATTGCTCCTTTTTTTTAGCTTAACTTTTTATTAAGCAAGTATTAGTCCTCAAATCAACCTGTAACATTATTTTCATATCATCCTAAATTTTTTCCTCTCTCTTACAGACATAGACGTTAAAGTGGAGAGGCGGAGCTCAATAACAGCGTGCAGGAGCAGTAGCCCCTGCATCACCAAAGATGACTCTAATCATAGAGGGAAATGAAGACAGAAAACTTCTTCTCAGTCTTTCCACTGAACTCCTCTGAGCACACAGGCAGGTTTTTTCCCATATGTACCTGCATCACTCACAACTGAAGTTGAGAGGACTTTTATTGACTTCTAAATTGATAGAATAAATGTCAAAAAAGACCAGCAACTGGTATCATAAACCTTCAGTGACTACTGATTTGGTTTGACTTTACATCCAGTGAACATGCAATGGACCCATTTTGTTATTTTTTTTTCTAATACATAGATGACATGTTCCAGAAAAAACAATAAAAAGTGCAAAAAAATTGCTATTAGAAAATTGTGCCACCTGTTCCAGATAAGTTTGGCTCTACACAGCTGCAGTAGGGGGCACTGCAACTTTAAAAAACCGCACTCCTAACCCACACCACTAACTTTTATAGTTATGTAAAAGGAGTTCCTTCTTGCGAGGTGTTTTTTTATTATTATCATTCTCCAGCAAGTGACCATTTAAAGAGCCTTTATCCTGGGCAGTCCCTCAACCCTCAGGAAACAAACAGATAAACTAATGTGTTTTTGAAGGGGCAGATATCCTCAAAGAATCAAAGCTTAAGGAAACTAAAATCTATGTAGGCGGCTTAGGAAAGAAGATTTGAAGAGACATGCTGAGGTTTATGAGACATAAAGCCATGGGACTTCTTCATTCACTCCCTCGCAGCTTTCTGTGATCATACTTTTTCACAAGCAGCTGATGTGGCGTCTGTCAGTGATGAGGCTTTACATTTTCTTCGATTATGTGAAAATGTGCTCAAAACACCTTTTTTTGATTCTCAGCAGCATGAAACTGATGCTTGTGGAAGTTCATTTATTAGTTGTCTCCTGCAACAGAGAGGTCAGGTTTCAAGTGCAGCTGCAGTGTTGTGCTCACAAAACCTTGCTCACCATTTGAGCAAAATGCATTTAAGAATTCAAGGTAGAAATACTCTTACCCAAGGACTTTCAGAATAGTTCATTACAATTTTAAATGTAAATGGAAACTCAGAGTTTGGTGTGGCTTCCTCAGTCCTAAATAACACACGGGTAAGCCTTATGTGACTTTTAATTTCAAGTTTTTAAAATCTAGAGGAAGCTAGGATATTACAAAGACTAATCATTCTGTGCTTTCTAAATTTAGAAGAAGAAAAAAACACAGAGGTTTACACAAAGAAGCTCAAGGTGCTTGACTCTGAATTCAGCAGTTCTTACAGTTTACATCAGTGGCACAGTGCAAAAGTGTTATCAGAATTTGTTATATGACTAATTTCATGTTGATATTGGTTGATAATGTGACAATTTTTTGTAAACCTAACAAGTATTTCAGTGAGATAGCTTGCTGTGCATCACTCACACCTGCCTGTCCCTAGAGCATTAGTAACATAGTCAGTTTAATATGTTGCATAAAAGATTATTTATTTTGTTACATCTCAATAAATGTTATTTTATTTCTTAAAGCTGGAGTGTGTTTCATTTTTTTACCGCAAAGAGTATAAAGTACAGTACAGAAGTCTTCCTTTTCTGGCAGTTCTTGGATGTGTGGAAGAGGCCACGGAGCTGCGTCACACAGCCAGCAACACCTCTTCTGTCATCGTGTTTGTAGCACTGACGCTTCGCACCAAGCCTGAAATCAGGCATGACTCACCTACACCAGTGGAGTCATCAGCACTCATCAACACGCACACGAACATACACACATACACACAACACTGACAAAAACACAAATATAAACCTGATCAGATTAAGTTGTAAGTTAAAAACAGTTGTACAGTAAGTTATTTTAAGTGCTGTAACTGTTCATTTAATGTGGTCAATTGGAATTAGTGCACAATCTGTTAGAGAAAAGTAAAAGTAAAGTTTTTGAGACATGGGGTTCTTTTTTTGTCTGCTCATGAAACTGCTGGCCAAGCTACCATTGATACAGCTTCCTTGTAAGATTCAGAGACCAAAGAATAAATCCCACAGACTTATGTGATGTTTTGTCTGCCAAAATGAAAAAAGGGGACATGTCTGCATCTTACTATGTTTCCATTAAAAATATAGAAAGATCAGAATAATGTAATTTTACTCATCTTTATTAACCCCTGGAGGATGATCTTTAAGTCAGAGCAAGAGATGCATTCAACTGTTTTACTTTAAATACATATATAATAATTATACATTTTCTTGAGCATTTAAATGTATTTATTTCATTCTTTAAGCAGCTGGCAATTGTCATGGCAGATGCAACTTAAGGCATTTTTTCCACAAAAACACTTTCTGCAAGTAAATGTTCAAACAAACATATGCGTATAAAAATGATGGGAGCAACTACTACAGAAACACAGAGGTATTTAACTTAATACATGTAAACAAATTACTCCTAAATTTCAATCCATTTATTTCAGAGATTTGTTTCCCAAACTTTAATATAGAAGTTACATGCAAATCTTCATCATTCTTGAGCAGCATCTCTGTGGTCTAAGCACCACATTTACCAAAGTTAAACAACTACTTTAAACAGGTCTGTAGTTTTGGGGAGAGCCCTTCAAATACCATGGAAGCATCATTATTAGTAGACATTTTAAAAGGAATGGGACAAATTTTTTTCGTTATGAACAACAAGTGAATATCGGAACAAAGTTAAATATATTAAATACAAAACAAAAAGAACTATTGCTATATGTTAGAACCAATGACCTAAGTGTCAAAATGGGTTTTTGGAGGTCCATTGACACTTATTCTACACCTCAGATCAGGGGTGGCCAACAAGTCAGAGACCAAGAGCCACAAAAATTGGTACAACAAAGAGCTACATCCCACACATGGGCTGACAAACGCACTTCCTGTCACACATAAACGAAATGACATAAAGTAAAAATCATTCCACTTTCAATTTTCAAAGCAAAATTTACTGTTTGTGTGTTTAAATTCATACTTGAAGCCGTGTCAAAGACAAATTTCTGTTTTTACTGCAGAAGAGACAAAGTTCCATCCATCCATCCATCCATCCATCTGTGTATCTATCTATCTATCTATCTATCTATCTATCTATGAGCACGAGTGATTGAGAGTAGAACATATAGAGAAGAGAAACTGAAACCTTAAGTATCAGTCTCATTATCCAAGTATTGATCAATACTGATCCTAACATTGGCATCAATATTTAAGATTGATCAGCACACCACTACTCGTAACAATATACATATAAATATTCTTTATGAATGGATAGAGGAGCTGCACACTGAAAGGCAAAGAGCCACATGTGGATCGCGAGCCGCAGGTTGGCCCCCCCTGCCTCAGATGATTGAGATGCTGTCATCTACATCATTCAAGGGCAAACAAAATCCATATGAGGCAGGTCAACTTCAGTGCTTTTTCTAGAAATCAGGTCAACTGAGTTTTAAGTAATCCATCATGTATTCTTGAGAAGACATGACTCAAACAAGGGAAGGAAAATTCAGTTTAGGTGATGTGGGTGTGAAGATGTCTCAGGAACTCTCCTCTGGTGGTTGTGTTTCCTGGGAAAACAGCCTGACAGAAGTCACAGACATGCGACTGAAGCGCCACATCTGACACCAGCATCCCGCTGGACGGACACGGGAAGTCATCCACCAAAGTGGAACCTCCTGGCAAAGGCATCTGACAAAAAACAAGAAATTTGGACATTTTTAGGGGAGGAACATGAGAAAACTCCAAGCACAGATTGAATCCATGTCATGTACAGAAACCTACCATCTTAGTGAGCATTGTTTTATCTCCTCCAAGATGAACAGCTTGATCCAGAGTTTTGAAAGAGGCTCCCTGCCACCCAGGGGAGTCCACACTTAAAAGAGGTGCAATATTTTGTTCCAAGTTTTTGTCCTCTTTTCTCTGTAGAGGCAAATCCAGACAGAGCTTGGACATATCTTTAGCAAGGAGATCATGGAAAGTCCCAGCATGTCCATGAGGTCCATCAATGCCACAATGTGCTGCAGGGCCGTGTGCTGAGGTTGTTAACTGTTGAGGCTTTTCATGGAGACAAACTGGAGTTTCTTGGGTGGACTGGACTTGAGTGGCCCGCTCACCACTCTCTCTGTCTGGAATAGGAGCACCACGTTCTGTCATATCACAATGGGCATTTGTATGACACTGTTTGTGATCTGCACCTTGCTGTTTCTGCAGAGCAGCTGTGAGTTGGTGTAACAGAGCTGCCTGCTTCAGGCACAGCGACCTCAGGCGAAGATACTGCTGATACAACTCACTGTACGCTTCCTCCATTTCAGTAGCTCAGAGATCTGCACCCTTTCAAAAAATAAATAAATAAATAAAACATGTCTATAAACACAGACAGATGGAGATATATATTCTGCAGTGAGAAACTGCATCTTCAGCTACATACAAAAATGCTCAAAATTACAAAAATCTGACGAACTGAACAAAGTGATATTGTGACAGCTCGAGTTAAGTCTTCAGGAACCAAAGCTAGACATGATTGTCCTTTAATTCCTGTAAATTCCCCTCAAAAATCCAAATATATTTTGGAGACAGTTGGCAGAGATAAGTCTGTTATTCTTGGGGTTCAGATAAGATACTTTCTGATTTTTTCATTTATAGGTTATTTGCACCAACAAACTGAAAGGTGGATTGATGCCCTGCATAGTACAATTTTATTTTCCTTTATATGTATATTAAGACTTCCCTGGAAATTAGTCACCCCTCTCACACTATGACATTTAGGATTGCCAAGGACATCTTCTAATTTGTCACCCTATCAAAATAATGGCCGAAGTCATTTTTTCAAGTTTTTGGGAAAACATAAAAAACTTTATCAAATGCAGAGCATATGATATTTATAAATAATTTTATGAAAAAGGCCTTTACGGTGGATGACTGTTGACATGCAAAGAACATTATGTGTTAATCATATAGCATTAAAGAATAAAGTGACTTGGGACAATTTTTCTAACATTCTCGTGTGACATAGGCAACTTTAAACCTGGCTTAAACTGCCCTTTCATTCCATAGTGAAAACTCAAAACTGAAATTACCCAGAGATAAATTAAACAAATGTTATTAATATCTCTTTACTGGCTTCCAGTAGCAGCTCCAATCAAATTCAAAGCTCTTCTTCTGGCTTACAAAACATTGACAAGAATGGCTCCTGCCTACCTGGGGTCCCTCTTCCAGGTCTACACTCCTTCACTGCACTCTGCTTGTGAAAGACGCCTGGTGCTCCCAGCCCAGCATGGCTCCAAATCTCTAGCCAGACTCTTCTCCTCCAAATGGTGGAATTCATTACCTAACTCTATAAGATCCGCAGAGTCTCTTTCTACTTTTAAGGGTTGTCTGAAGACTCGTCTCAGGGAACAAGAGATGATTTAAGCCAAAAACTCATTTTCATCAAAAATGACTTAGGCCATTATCTTGATAGGGTGATGACTTGTTACCATGTATGTACAGTTAAAGCGTAAAAAGTCTGTGTGCACCCTGTCAATTGTGTCCTTACACAGTTACTTACCACTTTGGAGAAATCACGACTCCTCCTCATTTCTTGCAGTGGGGTTCAGAGTTTTCTCCCATCCAGCCTTTCCCCATCTTGAATGAGCCTCCTGATAATGTCAAGGAGTCAGAGACAACGTCTCAGGAAGTAAATCCACATTCCCAGCATTTTTACTCCACAGTCTGTTTGTCTTCAGGTAAGCCAATGGAAATAATGTTCCACTCAATGCAACGCAAAGTGTACTAAACAAGGTCAAACATGAGGAAGTCGCTGCTGAGAACAGGGAAGTGAACTCTGATTTGCATAAAAAGGAACCTCAGCCACTCTAATTTAGGCTCAGTTTTAAACTGTGACATGACACTGTGTTTCACCAGAGAGCTAAAGAAAAAAAAACACCACTGAGAACAAAAGTTCAGCTGTATTTTAAGATAATAAGAGATATTATTAAAGTAATCTGGTTTTAAAGAGGATTAAATGGCAGAGTTTTTCATTCCATTACAAGTTTTGGACTAACTGAGACAGAAAATGTATAAGTTAGGTGACATAAAGGAAGAAGTGTCTAAGTTAACATAAAAAGCAGGACTGTAAAATTAAGACTTTCCATAACATGAAGGTTTATTGAATTTATAAAATTCACATTAAAAAAAAATCACACGAGGAAAAAGTTTGTGTCTCCAGGCAGGACGTAAATTAATTTAGCAGATATGAGTGTTTGGTTGTGTCTCAAAAACCTACCAGTTTCTGCCAAGAATCACAGTGAAAGTTGACAATCCCATGAGAGGGACATGAAGACTGTGGAAAGGGGGCGGGGGGATTACGTGAAACTGAATTAACTCTCATAATTTGAGTTTGAGCAAAACACTGAATCAGCTCAACTTTCACCTCTGCCTGGCCGTCCATGAATCATGACTTTGTTGAACCTGGGCGCACAGTTTCATTGGAAAAATGATTATCTTTGTTCTGGTCAATTTTCGGTTCCTACTTCATGATCCAGCCTTATAGATCCACTCATAATAGCAGCTCTTTTCTGTGAGTCACAGCTAAACTAAGTTCAGGCTACTTACTCTAGGAGTGAGAGGTCAGCTACTGCAGGAGATGTAAACACAGTGAGAGCCAAAGGTCCCGATGAGGGTTAAGAACAAACCCTTCACTTCTGTCAGGGAAACTGAATCGCGGTTTGCTCTGATGACGTTATCACCTGACTCCACTCCACCTGCGTCAAATCAGGGGAACACTTCCTGTAAAAGTTTACCTTCAAAATAAAATGTCAAAGTTAACATCAAACTTTAAAAATGTACTTCCAATGTGGCAGTTTCAATAAACTGATTTATTTCTTTTTTCTGATTTATTTTGTTTCGATTTGTTTAATTGTAAAAACAGCCCAGTTACACTCTCCAGTGTAAAGTCCAACAGTGTTTTCCAAAGGCCTGAATCCACAACCTGTTGTGTTAAAAGGATTGGATAACTCACTTATTCTCATCAGTCTTCATCAGAGTACAGGTGATCATCCCCACTCCTCCTCACTTTACATACACAAAGTTTCAATATACCAGCTCTGTAAGAAGGAGACTAATGGATGCTGAACTTTGTTGAATTTGTTAAGTGTCACCTTAAGCAGCTTTATAAGAGGATTGATTCTTTTTTGTTTGTTTTGTTTTTTTCTCAAGTGTAAGGTGAAGAAGGAGGTTTTTTTTTGTTTCCTAATCATGCGAGGAAGGTCCCAGACTGTCAACTTCAGCAGTAACGATGCCAAATGTTGACAAGACATTCCTTAGTAGAGAGATAATAATGAGGTAGATGAAGGGACTAAAGTTGGCGCTGTGAGCCAAAATGTAAAGGTATTTTGGCTGTGTGCTGTGGATGTGCTAAGTGATACCACAAACAAGTGGTGGGAGCAGAATTTTTTGACTGGGCTGTACTAATAATAATGATCCCACAGAAAAAAGTATTATAGTATGAAATCTAACTTTGCTGAAAAGCACTGCTGAACTCAACTATTTGAGGACTCAATTAGTATGGTATAATTTCCTGGCGTGACCTCTGGCCAGGCAACAACCCCAGTATTTATTGTAACAAAAAGAAAATCACAGAGCATGACTGACATAATCACTGATATATCTGTCATTTATCTGTTTGGTACAAGTTGGTCTAACAGCACCTAAAAGAAATACTTAAGTTTTAAAAAATGTTCAAAGTGTTCAGTTTTGTCTGTTGCTGAGCAAGTGCTGTGGCTTTATCAGCTCTCTTTCTAAAGGTCCCATATTGTGCAAAAATCCCCTTATTAAGTCTTTTAGTGAAATTTGTGGGTCTTTGGCGTCCCTCCCAAACCACAAAATGTGATATTCAATGACAAAACCTGTACTTAGTAGTGCTTGTGAATGTAAAATCCTGACCTAAAACGAGCTGTTTGGATTTTGGGGATTTGCCGACGTCAGCAATTCCCTTTTTTGACCAGTCAGGAGCAAGTCTGACCTGATTGGTCCACCGGAGCAGATACCCCCAAACCCCCTCCCCTCCCCTCCCCGCCCACTCCCTTCTCTCCAGCAGCGGGGAGAAGAATGCCAAAGTTGAGGAGCCATCACTGCTTTGTTTTTGGCTGTAAACAGCCACATAGTTCCATGCACAAGCTTCCCAACTCGGAGGGAGACAAGACTAAGTGGCTTAAGTTCATTTATCAAGGAAATGTGCCAGCTACACTCAGTAAAACTGTGCATGTGTGTGCTAGTCACTTCACGGTCGACTGCTTTTCCAACTTTGGACAGTACAACAGAGGGCTATTGAATAGACTGGTCCTGAATCCAGGCGCATTACCAACCATCCGCCAACAAACCTCGGACCCTGGAAATGTGAGTATTTTAAATGCTGTGTGCTGTGGAGCAGATGAAAGAGCTTTTCCTCAGTGTCCCCCCTGTCTCTGTGTTAGTTCAGGATGCTAACTGTAGCTGTGGTTAGCCTGTTGTTTTAGCCTGTAATGTTACGGTAAACGAGCTTCACTGTTTTCTAAACATTGTGCACTCGGAGCTCGTGGCGCCGCTCTCAGTGATGTGGAAGAGTGGGGCGGTATCAGCAGTGACTCATTTACATATGAAGGTCGCGCCCACTAAATCAGAGCGTTCTGAACAGAGGGGCTATGAGAGCCTGGAAACTATGCTGCTGTGTTTGATTTATTGGCTTTTTGGACCAAAACATGTTACTACCATTTCATAAAGACATCAATGGTCTATATCAAACTGTGGAAAAGGAGCATGATATGGGACCTTTAACTTAAAAATGAATAGACAGGACGTCAGTTTAGCTCAGCTGGTGGAGCAGGTGCTCCATATATACAGAGGGTATAGTCCTCATCACAGAGGTCACAGGGTCAAGTCCTAATCCTGACAGGGTTTGATGCAGGCCACCACCTGATCTCTTCTCACTTCATCTGTCTCTCTCATGTTGTCAAATCGAATAACGGCTCAAAGCCCCAGATCTGATCTTCGAAAACAGACACACTGACAGAAATCAGGTGAGTGATATAGCTGTTATTCCAACATTTAATGCTAAATAGAGGGAAAGGAGGATTTGGCCTCTCTGAAAGAAATATTGTAAACCCTCTGTTTGTATGTGTGTGTGTGTGTGTGTGTGTGTGTGTGTGTGTGTGTGTGTGTGTGTGTGTGTGTGTGTGTGTGTGTGTGTGTGTGTGTGTGTGTGTGTGTGTGGCACTTGAAATGTTCAGTCATGTGTTTTCTGTGACTGATATTTATGTAAAAATAGATCAGCATTAAGGCAGAGTCCCCTGAGTGGCAGAATGACTTCTATACCATCCGTCCACTTAGGAGCAGCAGCAGTTAATGCCCTCAGTGTCAACCTCATGACAGCTGAGTTCCTAAACCTTGTGATACGTGCAGAGTGCCAGCCCCCTCTTCCTTAGACTGATTATGTAACTCAGAGTGAGCTACTTTTCATCTCTCTAATACCCAGACAGTTTCCTCCAAGAGGTCATAATTGTGCCATTTACCTCTGCTAACTGGTGTCAGTATGATGTAATCATTTCATTAATCTGTAAAGAAACATAAAACATTAGAACAGATTAGCTACGTATTGACAACACCAATCCATATTCATCTGAAAATTGACTTTTTAAACTTCCAGTCGATGCTTCCTGTGCTACATAAGGAACATATAAAACTATGAGCTTTCGTTGATCATAAAGGGTTGCCAAATATTGTGAGGTGTGTCAGTGAAAGAGAAATTTGCATGACCTGCTTTGGTTTACCACTTAAGAGACTAGCTCACCTCTTTTGGAAATGACAGGCCTCTAGTTAGCTTAATTTCTTTGATCAATAAATTAAATCAGCCAATTTTGAAATTAATTACCCTCACGCTATCTAAAGCTTTTGAACTATTTTCAAACTCCCCTAATTTCCAAGGGGTTGTCTGATGTGTTATCATGTCCACAGCTCTCAGATGCATGTGTCACATACTGCCTCACACACTGGATGTAGTTGTTCAATATTCAAATTACAGTTAGAGACATCATCTTTATTATACCAGTCACAGGGTGAACTGTTTTTAGTATCAGTACAGTTAACTTTTTGCCTTTGCTGTAACTTATACTGTAACACACACATGTGCAAGTGTGTTCGCTGGTTTGTGCCATGTGTTTGCTCTGACCTTGAACCCTTGAGCACAGACTGACACACAGACACACACAAATACATGAAACACCACACTCTGTCCACCAGCCCTCCCTCCTTTACCGCCAACATTGCACTTGATCCCTGTATTTGAAGCTCTCTGAAGTGTGTGTGTGTGTGTGTGTGTGCGTGTGTGTGTGTGTGTGTGTGTGTGTGTGTGTGTGTGTGTGTGTGTGTGTGTGTGTGTGTGTGTGTGTGTGTGTGTGTGTGTGTGTGTGTGTGTGTGTGTATGCAGGGGGGGAGACTGCTGTAAATAACTTCCAGGCATGAAGCCAGGAACTGTCATCTGCAACACTATCCATCCTGTCAATCTTGTTTTATAATTGTAACATTCTCATATTCTTCAGCTGAGCAGAGACAAGTTTCCAACATAGTGACACACAATCATGCACAAACACACACATGTACACACATTTTTTTTAAATTATTATTTTCAGTCATTTTTTCTCCTGCTGCATCAAATTCACACGGTCCAGATTTTTAAGCTTATAAAGCAAAACAGTCATCTTTCTAACCATTTCAATTCATCATTTATCTTTTTATTTTAACATTTCTTACAGTTTACAGTTTCATTTTGCAGACACTTTTGTCCAAAGCAACCTACAACACAAGCAAGAATTCAGACAGAAGGAAAACCTAGTTGTTGCGACAACAGTGCTACAAGTTATTCGGCTGCAGGTGCTGCCATTAAGTGCAAGTTTTTTTTGTTTTCATACCTTTTCGTTGTATACCCCGATCTTCAACAAAATTCAGGAGTAGTGCTGAAAAATCATAAGAGCTAAGTCTCCCCTGAGGGCAGAAAAGAGTAGGGTCAGCTTAAGTGCACAAGTGATCCCTAAACAGATGAGTTGTCAGACATCTCTTAAAAGTAGAAAAGGACTCTGCGGATCGTGTAGCGTTAGGTAATTCATTCCACCATTTGGGCACAACAGAGGAGAAGAGTCTGGCTTGTGATTTGGAGCCGTGCTGGGCTGGGAGCACCAGGCGTCTTTCACAAGCAGAGCGTGTTCTTCCTCATGTTTCTCTTTGTTATACAGAAGCATGTTTGCAAAAAAAGAAAAAAATATAAAGCAAAGTGTGGGTTCTATAAACTGAATCTCATTAAAGTGATGTTGGTGCAGTGTGAGGTATTTTTGGACATAAATCCTAAGATAAGTAAGGGTATACACTGCTCCAAGATATGATCATAAATGAATTCAATATTTTTTCGTTCTCCACTTTTATTTATTTGTTTGTTATTCATTTTATTTAATTTTTCCTTTTTTTCCCGCACCCCTTGCGGCTCCTTATACCACTACTGATGTTTTCCTCTACGTGTGCAAGTGGCAAATTACTGAACCTGCTTTATTGTGAAGATCAGTGATTAAATTTTACTCAGCGCAACAGATTTGAGATAATTATGTAATAACATCTAAAACTATTTTACTATATGATATCTAAACAGAATGTGATATTCAGGTATGTAATATAAATAATAATATGAGCAATATATAGCAAAGACCATAATCTTTTACTGTCATATTTCTATGGTTGCCCAGAATGGACAATTATATAGGGTTTTGTACTTAGCTGAAAATGTGCATGCTGTAAATAGAAGAAAAAGAAAAGGGAACAGCTTACCAATAGGCACAATGAGCAGTAGTGGTAACTTGCAGTTTTAACTCACTGCACCTTTGTTAGGGGAATTTGCTAGGCACTGTGAATACCTGCTGTGGGAAAAGTAAAAAAAAAAAAAGGTTATTTTCAGTGCGGTAAAAGGATTTGTTTGTTTTTCTTCATTTTTTGTCATCTTCTCACTTAATTAGAGAAGGCTTAACTACATTTTTGGGGTCTAGCTTCGATTTAGAAATCTCTTCTTTTAAGAGTACCAACGACCTCTGATTAAAACTTCTTATATTCAAGGACACAATGAAGACATATGTTAAATGTCCAAGGAGTCAACAGGTTTCCTCCATCCCTTCCTCTCGCACTCTCCAGAACGATAATTCATCTGGCTCTCAACCACTTATGAATTTAATCCTGCCGGGTCTAAGAGCTTAAGACAAAGATGTGGGGCGTACAGTTATCACACGGACGGTATGAGCAGTGATGTCTGCCAACTCATTTATCACTGGACTCTCTCAGTGAGGGAGACCAGATCCAATTACAGAGGTTTCTATGGGCTCAACAATGGCCTGCTATAAATACACACAGAGAGGGTTTTCCACACTCTGCAACACACTCACACTCACATAAGAGGACTGTTGCACAGACATGCGGTACGTGTACAAATGAATGTGTTTTTGGACGAACATGAAAGACTCTGTGGTCATCACTGGATTAGATTTATCATGCCTCCTTCACTTCATCCTTTTTTGAAGCATGACAAGGGATTCAGCAGATGCTCTGGAAAGCAAATACGATGAATATCTGCAAACTGATATGTGCACCTGTGTGTAGGTGTGTGCGTATAATAGGGTTTCTTCACAGAAAGAGGAGGGGAGAATGAGACATAGAAGCCCCCACCAAGCACTAAACATCCTCACAGAGTTATTTACAGCTCAATCCATCAATAAATGACAGGTGCGGAATCCTCACAAACAAACCTATTAGCTTTCCTCCCCCTGGAACAATATCCTCTCCAGCAATCAGCAGCTTTCTCTCCATCTCTCCGCCTCAAACACACAAAAATACACACAAACACAAACAGCAGGATCCTACGAAATCATTAGAGTCACTCATGTACATAAAAGGCAAAATCTGAAGACTGCTTAATATTACAGTTTAATGAAACTCTTTGTGTGTAATTTACATCAAAAATTTTATTTAAAACATAAAAATGAATAAAAAAGCAGAATGTAAAAGTTGACATAATGGGCAGAATATATACATATATTTTTTAAAAGGATTAAGTCACTTCTTCCAAATGTATTTTTTGTATCTCTTTTGAAGTTTTGAGGTAATATCTTGGACAGAAAGTAATTAAAAATAGAACAATTGTTTTCATGTACTCACTTATATTCCATCTGTGGTTATGAATGTAGCTATTTTGTCATAAGTGCAGCTCCCTGAGTTGCGTGCTCCGAAACGTATCCTGTGTATGAAGCTCTGAAGCAAAGTGTTCAACTCTGACCTCTGCATGTTTTAGCTGCAAATCACCCTGACAGGTAAGCCACATATTACTGGTCAGAATGTGTCCTGCACAGGGTGTAAGGCTACAGCTTCAGAGTGTTGCGTGTCAAGGCACAGGTCAAAATGGCAGCCGATGGCAGCTCCAGATGGTACCTTACTGTTTTTGGAAAAAGACGGTGTCATGAAACACAGCAGGTTTGACGTGAAATATGTTCTCTTGGAAGTACTTTCTCATGAAAAGGAGCAACATGTTTGACATGTCATTGATCTGTGAGCATGGGGAGAAAAATGTAAAAATGGATTAACATGGAGATAGTTTCTGCAACCTGATCAAAAAAAATGCGAAGAGTTTGAACCAAAGTATCTCTGTGGGCTGCTGCCTCTATCTTAGTCATTCTTATGAAACAGTTCTTGTCTGCTGTATCCATTAAATCTTACTTGGGCAGCATGCCTGCCTTTTTGTGACATAATAAACACCTCAATGCAAGCTAGCTCTCATTTTGCCTCTTCCTTTTTTCTCCCCTTGTCCCTTTTTTCCACTCTGCCTGCCAACACTAAAATCCAGATGACCGGAACGTGGTGTACAGTACGATCAGGTGTCGGGTGGTTGAATGCTGTCCATGCTGTCCGTGCTGCAGTCTGCGGTGGCTGAGAGCGGCATGGTGTCACCTTCCCTTTGCTGAGGGATGTTGCCAATATTAACACCATGTTTGACAAAACAACACAGACCCTGTGAAAAGGAGAAGAAGGACTTTCTGTCACTTTTCATCTCTTCATTAATATGTAACTAGCGTAACGTCAGCTGTCCTAAATGAAGCTTTGTGTCATGTGCTGCGCTAAGAGACTGTGAAACACTTACTTAGAAATAGATACTTAAGCATAGTGGTACTTTCAACTACACATTGATGTTAGCAAGCAAGAAGAATGATGAGTTTACACTTTATCTGATTAGTTTTAGTGTGTTAACATGCTAATACTTGCTAAGTAGCTTTCAAAGCAGCTGAAGGTGTGAGGGTGGAGCCTGGGGTGGCCATGGCAGAACCAAGCGGCAACCTCCGGTCTGGGAATATGAGACAATGCAGAAGTGCTAAAATCTGCTGTTTCTCCAGTGTTCGCTTGAGGCTGGTCCCGGAAGTACCGGAAGTCACATACAACCAAGCCATTTTCAAAGCAGAAATTAACCTCTTTACAGCCTGGTTCAAAAAACATGTCCTGTCTGAGATATCAATTTTACTATCTGCACCCACTGTACGGGGGTGAATTTTTTTCTAACTCAGCTGTTCGAGGAAATTAAGATCGCGAGCTCCCCCAATAAGAGGCACAGCTGAGGGTCACTTAACCGATAGGCGCCCTGTGGCTGTACGCGAAGCCCTTGCCACTACCAATATGGCTGCTATGGCCGATGTGCTTCATTTGCCGTTTCAGAAACAGACTGGTGACGTCGGCGAGACTACGTCCATGTTTTATACAGTCTATGGGCAAAACATACTGTATGCTGAAATCAGGTTGTGCTGAAAAACACAAGTTTTTGCTTTTTTGGCATTATAATTTATTATTATTATAATTTTGAATATTTCCTTTTGTTGGTAGTTTAATGGGTGACTTATACAAACTTCAGCTTTAAGAGTCATTCAAAGAAATCGTGAATTGACTGAAATTTAAACTTAAATCTTGGTAAAATTATTTACTAAGGCTTCGATCAACTGGAAGGTGGATTTATTTTCTAATCTGACATAATCTGACTTCTTCATGCATTCAGTAAGCAGCAACCTCCATTTTTTTAAGTCCTTGTGAGGACTTTCTAAATGATAGTGGAAAATATTCACAAAAATGCCTGGTTGTAATAGACAATTTAAAATGAGATTATCAGTGTCAAAGTAGATTATTTCTAAATGATGCTAATTAATTCTGATAAAGCACAGGCTAAAGGCTAAAACACGAGTTAAGCTGTTTGTGTTGATGTGCATTATAACCCACATGCAGTAGTTATACTGCAGCGGTCTATTCAAATTTATCCTGTCTATCAATAAAATGTGAGTGAGGTTACGTTAGCTCTGCCTGGTAGGTGAGTGCTGGCAGGAAATAACCACAATACACTAAGCTACTAAACAGATAAACAAAGTTTGCTTGTCACTATTTTTCAAAAAACAGTTAGTAAGTACATTACCTTGTTTCTTTGTATCTGGTCTAAAAGCAGTCTTAAACAAAGAAAAGTAGTGTTCAAAAGTACATCTGCTCTTCTTTAATTTGCTTCAAAACAAACGCAAGACGGGGTAAGAGTCACGTCCTTACAACAGTAGGTGCAAAGTCTCATGGGAAACTGAGTTTTTATCCTATAAAAACACTAGCTGTTCCGGATATCCCTCACAGCCTCTTTAAGATGTGAAGCCTGTCAAAGAGCAAAACATTGCAGGTCCATGAATCTTCAATCGGGGCTAGCTGCTAAAGCACCAGGAGCTGGTCTCAACAGCAGAAATAACCATATCTATATCCTGGTTTAAAATAATGTTCGGGGTCTAAATAGTTCATTTTCCATCACCACACAATGGTCAGGGTGATATTTATAGAACGCAATACTTCTTAAGATATTAAACTCTAATTAAACTCTTAAGTTATGCCTCACTGAGAGAAAAGATGACTTGAATGACAGGGGCACAAACTGTAGCTATTACCAAAGAGGCTAACCAGGCTAAAGCAACACTTTCACCCTTTTACATCATACTTGATCAACCAAAGCTAAGTCAAGTAAGCCTTTCCAATATGGCAACTGTTGAGGATAAGCTTCGAAACTCCTCATCATAACACATGGGTTACATCTAAGACACTATGTCCAATAGACGGAGTACTGAATACAAACAAAAAACAAAATAACTTGAGCACCAAGATTTAAGTAATGAAATGAGAAAGAGAAACAAGACCAATCACTGCCAGACCAGTGATCTTCCAGAGTGAAAAACAGGTGAACGTATGATACACCTCTGAAGTCCAGATTACTTAGGGAAAACATTTGACAGCATTCAAACAAAAGCAGACAGTGCCATAATGTCAAAAGATTTAATATCAAATTTTCTCTTATAATATTCCTGCACCAAGGTATGAAAGCCCTGGCAGTATTTTTAAAGTCCACACGCATACGTCAAACAAAATTATACAGTAGGAGAAAGAAGTGCTCTTCATTTTGTTTGAACATTGAAGTGCTTTTAGCTGCTCATCTTCTCATCACATACCACTGCAATCCCTTAAGAATCCTTTTAAGCTTGTTTTGAGACTTTAAAAAAATCCAACATGTAAAAATGAAAACTTTCAGATGAAATGGAAGACAATAGGAGAGTTTTACAAACCCACAGCAGATTGAGCTTTAAAACAAATGTAAGGCTGAGTAATTGCAGCCCAAAATATGCTGTGACTTAATCATAAACTGGATGGCTCTGCTGTAGTTCTGGATTGCACTGCCTCTGGGAACATATGAACTGGCTTGATGTCCTTTCAGTTTGGCAGGGTGAAAATGTGCATTTTTGTACCGCCTACTTTTTGTCAAACTGCACAACAGGCAAATTAGATCCGAGTTCATATAAAGCTGAGGAAATTGATTCTGATTGCAGCTTTGAAGTTTCACTTCAGTTTGACAAGGCTCTCTGTATGTGATATGTGGAATGAAAAATTCACTCAATATTATTTGTTTTGGTTGGAAGGCTGAGGCTATTTACTAAAAAGGCACTTAATGTTTTCATTCAGTGAGTCAATTTCTGTTTTTGAGGCCCAAAAAATGTTTCTACAGAGACATGTGGTCCAGCGGGAGCCCTGCCAGCATCAGCCTTTACAAGGTATTGGACATGACAGCACAAGAGCTGTTGCAGAACATTTTGTGTAGCTTTAAGGCAATAAGGTTTACAGTTAGTAATATAAAAATAAGAGTAAACTTTGGTCCAAGACCTTCAACATGAGTATTCGAACTAAAACTATCTATCTCTAACCTTTTTAAAAAAGGACTCAGGAGTATTTTCAGTAACTTTTTGTGTTTCCTCTTTTTATAAAATCTATCTTAGCATCTTTTCAAGGACTCAGAAACTAAGGCCTTTGAACACTTTGTAAGAGATTAGTGTATTCTTTTCTGTTAAGAAAAAACTGAGCGTATAACACTGCATTGCATCTACCCGAGTGACCAGGTCTAGTTCACTGTATAACAAGACAACATCCACACACCTAACACAGCAAAAGGCTTCTGAAAAACCAACCAAGCACACATATATATATAAACTTTGTCCTCAACTGTTAAAACTGTTTCAGCCCCATCTCTGACAGGTTCTGATTTTGATTTTTGACCAAAATTTTACAAAAGATAATGGTCATTTAAAGAATGTTAAACATTTGTAAAAACAGAAGTCAGTGCGAAAAAGGGAGGCTCACCAGAGGAGTCCAACAAGAAAACCTTGAATTAGGTTTGTGATAATCATTTTTACAGATGAATCATGTGTCCATGAGTTTCTTTTTAAAATGGCAGAGTATCCATGAAGATTTTCTCCACAATAGGTGGAGGGGGGACTAAGTCCTCCAGTTTCAGGTAGAAGATTCGCTGTAAGCCCTGAGTGCACAGAGTCCGTAGTTCAGGGAGTTTCCCCAAAAGACGAGAAAGATAGTTAGGCTGGGCACGGCTGATTTCGGATCCGTTCCCACTCACGTGTTCCCTTAAACAAGTGATGAGATGATTCTGAAAGTCCTCCACCCGTTTTGGCTCTTTGAGGCCATGGCGATCTAAATGTAGAAAACACCTTCATGAGAAAGACGATCCCCAATCTTTGATATTATTTAAATGCAGTCTGCGCTCATGTTCATTATGTGTGAGCAGGGCCTCACCTGTAATGATAACTAGTGCTGTAAGGCAGGCAAACAACGACACATCCAGGTTCATGCGATGAAGACTCTGGGAGAAATCCATAATGGAGTCGATCCAGTCACCAAAACTGTGGGCACACTGCAGCCGATGGAGGACCATGCCATTACAGAAGATCAGCTTGTCCTTTTCTGGATTTGATCTGCACAGTTTCGCACAAATTAAACAATCAATTAATTAAACATTGCAAATTTGTATACATTTGTTAAACTGGCATTTTTTAAAGAGGCTGACCTGTATGCGAGTCGCAGAATAAAGAGCTCAACGAAGGCAGATTCAAGGAGCAGCACCTGATCCTCAGTGCAGAAATCTTTGAAGCCTGGGATGTTCTCAGCCCAAGCTTTTATGACGTCCAAAGAGCCGGTCAGAAGGTCATAAAACTGCTGGATGTCACCAGCATCCTCTTTTTCTTTCAGGTCGTCTACTTTCTCCTGGTACTGGGTAGGAAGAGAGGGGAAGTGTTGGTACTACATTAATACAAATACCAAAACAAATACCAACAATTACATTTTCCTTGTGTATGCTTTTATTCTATATTCAGTGTTGATGATTATTGAACTCATATGATCACTAAAAAAGAGTTTTGTAAGAGCTGGGAGTCTTACCTTGGAGTAATCAAGCTTTCCAATGCTCGGGTTTGAGTCTATGTGCGCCCTGACCAGTGAGGATATGATGTTTAGACTGGGGGTCGTAGAAGAAGCCTCGACCACAGTCTTAGGTTTTGAGGGTAGACGACCCCGGCGCCCTTTGAGACTATCTGTGCGAACCACTGAGAAAGGCAAGGAAAGAACAGAAGAAGATTTTAAGAACCACATTGTGATGGTCACATGGCTGTCAATGCTCCTTTCACTCTCGAAGAGAATAACTGCAGTTTCAGTTTCCCCCTTTTTGCTGGTACTACAAGACTGTGGTAAGTGTCTTTTGCTTACAGCTGTGGTTTCACAAGACTGTCATCGCTAACTTCAGTTTCTAATTGTCATACATTTATCACTGAAAATTCTGGTAAAGCCTTGTCATACCTTCTTTGACCATTCCCACTGCAAGACATTTCTGGAAACGACAGAACTGGCAGCGGTTCCTCCTCCTCTTGTCCACTGGACAGTCTTTATTGGCGAGGCACACATACTTTGCATTCTTTTGTACTGTTCGCTATCAAACAAAGAAAGAATGAAAATTAGTTCATAATATACACTGATAATAATGTTAAAGACAAAAAATATCATATGAATAGCCTTGACAATAGCCATTAAAGTATCAGAAATAAAAGCTTAAAATGATTTTTTATATCTTTGTAACTCACTAGTTTACCCCACAAATGTTGGATCTTGGGAGATAAAACTATCATTTGACTCTGAAAATTAAGAATTAAAAAACTATGGTGGAGAAAATGTATTCATGTAATAGTGTGCAAACATCCTTTAGCGTTAATATGACAGCTTTTCACTCCACTAATACCAATGTATCAACAATCAACTTTGACTGACTGATGTTTTAATACAACTAAATGTCAGGATGGGGTTCTTAGGGGGAATCAACCAGAAAAAGACTGCTTATCTCATTACCTTGAAGAATCCTTTGCAGCCCTCACAGGTGCGGACTCCATAATGCTGACAAGATGCATTGTCACCACAAACTGCGCAGCAGCCTTCACTGGAACCTGGGTTGTGGGTTTTGGGAGATGTCATGGCCCCCTCCATAAAGTTGGGACTCTCCAGTGGTCTGTGATCCAGGGACATAGGGGGACAATGAATGGGGGAGATGTGCTGCTGAGGTGACAAGAAAAAAGGGTCATCATGGCCTGGCTGTGCCTCCTGATGGTGCCCCATGGGAGAGAGCTGCTCTGGTGGAGGGCTGAAGGAGAAAAAGGAGAACTGCTGGGCCATGGGAGCTTTATCTGCCACAGAGGTCACAGGGGCTGAGGGGTAGGGGCTGAAAGGGGAATCCCAGACAGGTGCAGACTGTGTCTGGAAACCTGGTGTTGGAGGAGAGGCAGACGCATAAACTGGGCTGCCATAGTAGTCGGAGCCACATGAGGAGAGGGTTTCATCAAGGCAGCTGAGAGCAAAGGAACCTGGGTAACAGCCATACACCTGGAGATCATCCAGCTTGAAGGCTTGGCTTTGCATCTGAGGGCTTTCGCCCACAGCAGTGTTGCTGAATGAAACTGTAGAGGCAGGAGGAGAGGTGGTGATCTTGCAAGAATAGCCATCAAACTCCCCCACATAACCATTTCCCACCAAGGTGTTGATGCTGGGCAACGAAGATGTAGACAGCTGGTCCTTTTGGCCACCAATGTCCATCATCAGTTTGGCACTGAGGTCAGGATTCAAGAACTCAGAGCTGAGGAAGTTGTCATGGGACAGGGAGGTATACTGGGTTTGTACACAGGGCATTGCTAAAAATAAGAACAAAAGCAATTATCACTGATGAGTGAAAAAGACACCAAGTTTAAATTACAAATACATAAAATGATTTCAATTGAAAACCACAATAAATAAACAGTCAAAGGAAAGTTCAAAGTGGCACTCTTGCTGAATTGGGAATTTTCAACTATCAAAATAAAAGTGTATGAGATGAATCAAGGAGCCCATGCATATAAGGCTATTGATAAAATTTAAAGAAATTTCATATTTTTCTTTCATTTATATTCTTCAGACCAATTAGGTCAGCAGGTTTTTTAATCTCCCCTCTCTAACCATCCAAACAGTAGTCTACATTAACACCTTGAAAGCTCTGATTTCCCCAGCATGCCACTTCACTAGCTTCAGTATGCTATAGAATATGCAGAGGGTGGTCCAGAGGAGTGGTCAGATATTGCCAGATATTGTGTTACAAGCTGTTAATGCTCTGAAAACCTCCTTCAGTGGAGGGCAACCCTCTCTCACAAGGGCTGTACCAAGGAGTGCTGCAGATTGGATTACAGGGTGGGCTAAATGCCAGCTGAAATGGGAAAGGTGGTAAAGCCTGTTTGTACGTGTGCGTTTGTAAGTGTAACACACTGAAAGGGAATGTATTCACAAGTGTTACTGTTTTTTTTTTTTTTTTCATCAAATAGTAAAATACATGATACACCAGCAAAAAAACACACTGCCTGTTAAATGTAGAACACATGAATTCAAGTGGCCAAGGATGTAAACCAAAAAGTTTTGGGAGACCACTCATAATTTAGTAGGAGCAGCAACTTATACACTACAGCAGAACTCATGTAAAGTCTTTTGGTATCACTAAAGGTGCTGATTGAATTTTGTGTTTTTGATGGATATTTATTTATTTATATATATTTTTTGCTGAGTATGGTGTTTTTGCTATATCATATTGCAACATCCGGTTTTATCAGTTGGATTTCTGTAGTTTATTTTTTCGTCTCTGAAATAGATGTGAACGTATAATATACTTGGGGGGCGTCTGCATTGCTAAATTAGAATGTATTGGTTAACGGGATCAAACATCAACCAAAATTGGCACTGGGTGTAAAGTTTGACAGCTACCCTGAAATCAAGGCTTAAGCATATGCGTCTTTATAGATTTTTGACAACAGATAAACAGATGAACAAATAAAGTGAGTTCCTTGTTATAAGTGTTGACTTACAAGGGTGAAATCACGTTTTACTTTGAGCCTTAGCAAGCACCTATGATGAACAAATCTTGTACAACATTCACGTGGTACACATTATAACACAAATCAACGTATACAAACAGTTCACAATGACTTACCTGGTTCAAGTAGTTATCCAGGGTTTAAAGCTTTTCATTTAATCCAAACGAGTAAACTGGTAACTGTCACCTCTGCCAGCTGCTGTCGACACACACACTCATTCAAACATATTCACACGAGCACAGTGGGTCAGACCAACACTGGGACCTCCATACACTCTTGTTTTATTTTGGATGCGTCGACAAAAAGGCGGGTCTTTGCCCAAATATGGTGAACAGGGCGGTGGAACGTTTCAGGTCACCAACCAATCATCGTTGAGTTTGATACAGACGTTCTTCCGTATGACGCACGCACGGGATTCCATTGACGCAAGAGCTGGGGGAGCGTGCGTTCTAAATATAAACTAACAACGACAGCGGTTCTCACGTGGGGCTATTACTAGATAAAAAATGCTAAAAATAGCCATAGTTTGGAGGTGCAGACGTTTTATGTCTGGAAATTTGGGTTTTAAGAACGCTATCATTCGACAGAACAGGAAACACCTGTGTTTTTATTTGAGAGGGGATTTTGCGTTTAAAGAGCATGTCTTGTCTCTCAACTGAATAGACACAATTGCCTTTCAGCATCCAGACTGTTATTTTTTAAGTCGTTTGGTCATGGACTCACAATTTAAGATCAACCACTATTATTCAGATACATATACATACATACATGCATCCATTTATACAAAAAACAAAAGTCTCATTTATTCAGATAGCTAACACCCATAACATCACATAGTATCATCTCACAAATATCATCACATACTGTTACTGGGGAAGGTAAGGACGGTATTAAACCAGCCACCAGCGTCACAAACAACATAGCAATGGCAACAATTTACACTTCACATTCAAGGGCTGCAGAATCCCCTCTCATGCCACATTGTAATGTCACATGCATCCTTGTTGCATTGTGGATGTCAAAGCCTCAGCTGCAGGTGTCCATCTGTCAGCATCAGTTAAAGTCAATCCTAATACCCCTTATGTCATAGCTTTTCCACAACTACCAGAAAGACTTGACATGCATCAACATCTGAACCTTCTCTGGGGAAATTAAGAAATGATCAGGTTTCTTGTTTTACAGAAAGTGAGAGGGATCATCCAGGGTGAGAGGCTGCTGAGGTTTTCTTTTTTAACAGGGGATGTAAGAGCCTGTGGCTTGTGGTACTATGTAGACCTGCCAGGAGCAGATGCAGTTCATCACAAGTATTTTTGCACTATGTTGTGATGATGTCTGTACGATCAAACAAACTAGCCTGGACATCTCCTTCCTGCTACCTTTACTCAGTCACACAAGAGCAGGCTCAAGCTGCTACACACTACCCACACATACACAGGGGAAAATAGATAAGATACTATGACAGCATTGCATATCAAATTAACATATTTGCCTGTTATGATTATGAAAAAATGTTTTGTCTTTATTTTAATGTTCAAAAACCTATTATAAATGCCTTGACATAAAACTGAGGTACACAGAGTGTAAACTACATGCCTAACCCCAGTGAACTACTTCCTGTTTATGCTGATTTTAGCACCTCATGAGGACAAACTGGTTCCTCTAATCTCTCTGCTGATCTTGTCCTAAACATGTGAGCTGTTTTTTTTCTCTAAGCATAAAAATACACATTGTGTTAGTTTAACACCTACATGATTGACTTATCTGTGTCATGGACAACAAACAAAAAGGCTTGTTTCAGTAGAATGTACCAATTGGACTAACACCAGTCCACAAACAGTATTTAGCATTACAAATAATTTCACTCAAATAACCAGCCTTGTTGCTGATGATCTTGTTCGCTTTTTTCAGCTATGAAGAGGCATCCTTATTAATTTCAGTCTTTTCCAGCTGACAAAATCTCCAGACAGGAGGCAACATTTAAAAAAAACTTTATTGTAATTATTTCTTCTAACTCATATTCAAGATAACAATTTTTGGTTATTGTTTTGAGAAATGTATTGACTCTGTACTTCCTTATAGTTTAGGTCAATCTAAAATCTTACAATGCTAGAACTCCTTTCTCGGGTGCAGTGGAAAATACAACTAAGGAATACATTTTTGTTTGTTCAATTTTAACACGTGCTCCCACTTGCAATTTATTTAAGTTAGTTTAGGTCCTGCAGGCTCATGCTATACTGAAGATGTACTTTGGGATTTACACAACTTTCTCACCTGAAACATGGACACTATGCACCATAATAAGTTTACACTAATATAATATAAAATGTGTCTTTGGTAAAGTCAATTTAATATATATTTTACTAACTCGTGATTTTACTAAATCTTAGAAAAAGAGAGATACAAAATAAGATTTCAACTACTTTGCAGACAAAAAAAGACATTCAGCAGAATTAATCTAACTTTGTCGTACTGGCGTTGTATACTCCTTTTTTCATAACTGAATCTGAAGATATTTTTAGTTTTATGTATCTAGATATGTACATTTACATTTTGATTATAACTATAATTCCAATCTTTCCTGTCCTCTCTCCAGGCCTTGTGTCACTCCTCATATCTCTTGTCTCAAGTCTTTGCCGTGGCAAGTAAAAGTATGTCACATACACACACACACACACGCACACACGCACACACACACACACACACACACACACACACACACACACACACACACACACACACACACACACACACACACACACACACACACACACACACAGTGTCTGGATTAGTCCTGCTGTTTTCTCCTCCCACACACATGCAGAGCCTTAATGTGTGCTCTCATGCTTTGAGAGATTTAAACAACTTAGATTTCAAATTTCACTCAGTGGGCTGCAAGCAGACTGATACTGTACACACACAATACTCCAGCTGAACATACAATTCAGTGCTTGGAGAATCAAGCCTACGTGAATAAGTGCGGTTGCTATTCTCTATGACAGACATAAAGAGGAGTACAATATTAACTGTGTCATAAGGTTTAAATCTTTCCTGTTTGTTTCCTGTTACTGATATAAATTCACAATGATATAAAACCAGTTGAGATTTTGTTTAAGTGGTGGAGTTACAGACTAAGGCATTTAATCCACACAAAAAAGATTAAACTGTTGGAGCTGTTGAAGATGTAGAGTAACATGTACAGGCATGTTAAAAGTTGATGGGGGGCAGGATCATGTCCTGAGGTTCAAACAGATCCTGCTCTCATCATACTTCTTCCATTGTATTATTATTTATGGCAGTGAAATAGATCTTGTTCTAAATTATATGTAAATTTACATTTTCTGTCAATGACACAAACAAACTAAAATATATATAGAAATATTTGGGGCTAAAAAAATGTTGTTTGCAGGTCAAAATTGTCTTAAAATATCATGAAAATCAGTCATGATGAAATCAAGATTCTGATCCAGCCATAAAAAAATCAGATATATTTCACTTACACTGCAGAAAACTGACAACTTATCATCCCAAGAGAGAATTAAAGGACAGCTTAAGTTTTATGTCATTAGTCTGTAAGGATGGTACAAGTATGTTTGAAGCCAGTTAGTGACTGCAAAGATGAAACAGTTGTGTTTATCTGATGAGTTAGTAGACTGGGGATTATGTTCAGTAACTGTTTAGGTGTGATGGATAACTATGAACCATGTAGGTCTATGGTTTACAGTCAAGACATGCAGAGGGCAACTTATGAATGAGCATACAACACATTCAATGTATTTCCAGTAATTACAAAGGAGATGTGTGATGCACACTTCAGGTAAAATAACTTAAGAAGTTGTTCCCTAAATTTTCTCCAGTCTAAAAAGATGTATTTAATATTTAAAAGACTGAAAATAATTAATTAAATTAGATTAATGAGGTTTTTGTGTATTTACCGATCAGTTTAAGAAGCCTGACAAATAGAGGAATGATGCTATAAAGGTGATCCAAAGAAAAACAAAAAGTGATGGAACTCACATGTTATTTTTTCCAATGAATTCATTTGTTCTTAGGTTTTTATTTTGGGTTGTTTTATACTAAACTTGTCCAATACAGAGAGCAAGACTTAAGCAGTCTTTGTGGACGACAGTACATGTTCTTGTTACTGTATTCAGTCACCAATTTGGCGTTTATCATACTATTTCTTTGATGCTGAGTTTTAAATAACACTGGTATGAATATATGACCTCTTTCTTTAAGATAAGACAAAATAAGTTACCTTTTTGAATCCCACAATGGGGGAATTGAAAGAGTTACAGTAGCAAACAAGAAAGTATAAAGTGAAAAACATTACAACAAGAATATATTATAAAGAATGATAAAGTAAGCGCAACCTAGAAAAAATACGTACATATCAAGCATAACATAAAGGTAAAAAGTCCTCTGAAAGGGGTTATGTACTAAAAAGTCTGACCACTACTGGAGTAAAAGACTTGCTATAACCCTTGGTAAGACATGGTCGGTAAAGAAGCCTGTCAGTGAATAAGCTTTCCAATGATGTTAGAGTCCATCAATGATGACAGATTGGCCATTATTCTCTTATCAGGAGAGCAGGCAACCCAGGACAGATCTGGCCTCGTTCACCAAGTCTCTTCCTGTCAGCAGCAGAGATGTTTCCCCCTTTAGCCTATTTCAAAGAAGATGGCAGATGCCACCACAGAGTCAACGATGGACTTTAGAAGTGCCCCCTTCACAGTGAAAGGCCTGACTCTCCTAAGCAGAAACAGTCTGCTTTGTCCGGTCTTGTAAAGAGCTGTGTGAAAGCTGCTGTGGATTAATCAAAGCCAGGTCACCGTTCACTACATTAGGAAGTACACACTAAACTTAACAAAACACTTTTGCAAATTAGACATAACAAAAAATTATAAACTAGACACAGATGAAGTGATGGTTCTTCTTATCCTTGTTGAATAGTTTAAACATGCTTTTCTCTTTTATTTACAATTCCAAACATCATGGATTCATCACATTTACACAATAGCAGCAATCAAATTGAAAGGTAAAACTTGGACTTTTGGTTCGTTCTGTCGGTAAGGTCTCTGCCTTAGTGCAAGCTATCTGAACTTTGACATAATCTCACAGTATATTAAAGGGTTAAAATCAAGAGACGTGCACAGTAATACTTTGTAAAAGCAACACATAAAATTGGCAGTAAACTTAACTCTTACTGCTGAATCTTCACACAATACAGATCTCTCAGGAGAGAAGCCAACAAAAGGAGACATAAATATAAACCTGTTACAGGTGGAAGAAGCCAGATGGTTTTGCTGGTGGAGCCATCAGCATGTTAGCTTGATTCTTGTGAGTTATGTGGATCTAGGATTAATAACAACACAAGTTATGTAAGTCATGATTACATTTTGGTGTGTTTGAATTCTTTTAATTCAAAGCATATTTATGTGTACTTGGTAGTTCATAAGATACTCAAAAACCTTGATTATAAAAGCTTTTTTTTTGCTGTCTCCGGTGAACAGAAGGAGAAGACCACTTTTGTTCAATCTGTAACGTGGCCTTAAAATTACATCTCACTTCCACGCTAGGGTTTACGAACAAATGAATGCAGTGTGTGATGTCTTAACCTTAGTTCTTTTCTCTGAACTTGTTGTTTGCTCATACTTACAGTGCATGGAGGCTGCATCCAGGGCTCTCCATCAATTTGCATTGGCAGGGCTTTGATTGTCCTACAAAAAGTGAAACATTGTTGTAACACACTGCTGAGAGGTTGACATTAAATTTATTTTAGTACGATCCTGATTTTCAAGACTTGTGACTTGGCTTGGACTTAAATACTTGTGACATTGACTCAAACTGGAGTACAGACCCATTCTGCCTTAGAAGATGGAAAGACAGACTCTGGCTTATTTATTTTTCAAGCTCTTTGTTTCTAGCATTTTAACAATGCTGATGTGCAGCAATAGTTCCCGTCAGGATGCCTAAAAAGGAGCTAAGAACCTTGTGTTTAGAGATTTTACAGGACTACAATCAGAAGTAGTGTTCAATATGGAGAAGAATCGCTGAGAAGAAGATGGGAAAACCTAAAAGATGAGTAAAAAATCTGTCCAGTATGTGAACAGTATAGAAAGTGAGATGCTTAGGTTGCTTACTTGAACTGTTGGTTCTGTTACAGCAAACTAACAGTGATATAAACAACTTAAGTGACTCAACCACTGGGTCTGAGATGTTAAGTCAAAATTCTGTTGGATAGTTGGTGGCTTACAATAAATCTAGAGTTTATCTGCCAACTGCAGCCATCCCTCTGCAGCATTAGTCTCCAAATCCAAATCCCAATTTGGATTTTTTAAAGTGCTGTCACATCACTAATGATATAAATCTCCAGAAATGCTGACAGAATCAGACATAATCTAACGTTAATAAATAAAACGTGTTGTTTTTTTCTCTCCTTCATAAGGTCCCATACGATGTCAGTGTGTTCATAAGATGAGAAGTTTGGAGTGAAACAGCGGCTTTCCTCATAACAAATAATATTACACAGAAGACTTGACAAGGACCTAATCCAGATTTTTCTTGACTCAGACTCGAACACTGAGGACTCTAGGTTTGATGACACTCCCTGTTGCACACACCTGATGGTAATTTGTGGCGTTTGTGCCAGTCTGTGTCCGGCACTCTTCAGTCCAGTGTAGATCTGTCCCATCTCTATGACTCCTTCCAGCCCCACGACTTCCAGACGCTTATCGCTCATATCTGCAGGGTGACAACATGCTCTCTTTAAAGAGTTGTTTATACACTAAATGAGTATGACAAACACCCGGGAGTGACGGCAGCCAGACAAGATAATTGGTAACCAAATATAAGTGATGTAAGAGAGTAGAGCAATGTGAATTTATCTGTCCAAAATAGCCTCACCTTGTGGGATAGTTTTAAGAAGTTCAGGGTCAGTGATCACTTCGCTGTGCTCCACCTCTGGCATGTGATCATGTTTCTTGGACTCGCCCCACAGGTTGGAACCGCCATGCATGCTGGGTATATTGAGGACTGCTATCCCCTCAAGAGACACGCTGCCCAGATCCAGAGGTTTCCCACAGCACTGAAGGGAGCAAAACCACAAAATCCTTTGAGTGTAAAGGACTGTTTTAGTGAATATCTTTGTTAATGAGACGTCAGATAAAAATAAGGACCAGTTTTAATAAATCAGCGACACAACTGTTTAATGTTCTCACCTCAATTGTGAGACACTCTTTCAGCCTCTTGCAGGAGGAAGAGAGGGTCTCAGAAGTGGCAAATTCAAAGTACCAAAGTTTGTTTTTCATTCTGAAAATTAAGACTTCCTTGGTTAGAATTTTTTTTTTTGCTAAACTCTTTACTCGTCATTCATACAGCCAGGTTGAATCCTCACCTGCTGTTGAATCTTTGAGGATGTTTCTCTCTCATGGAGTGGAAACGATGAGCAATGGAAGCGTCCTGTTCACATTGACACAAAATCATAGTTACTCACCTTTAAAAAAAACTACAAATGTTGCTGAATTTGAAATGATATTTATGTGATTTCCACACACCACTCCAACTGAGAAGTAGTTGTTGATGATCTCGTAAGGTACAGGGTCTCCTGCCTCCTGGGGATCGTCCGGGATCACCTGGATGCTCCAACGATCCACTGCAATTAACTCACTGTTTTCAATATCCTTCAAAATCTCTCTCAAGTCTGTGCCTTCATAACCTGTCAACAAGTAGATCAATAAAGAGCTTTAAGAAGTGTAAAACACAGTTTCTCTAATCATCTGTGATGCTGCTGCTGGTTTCACCTCCTCCCCAGCGCAGACAGCGAGCCATATCATTGCCAGTGCCCAGAGGAAGGACAGCTACAGGAGGATGCACCTGCAGTTCTGCTTTGTCTGAAATCACAGAGAGAAGTTTTTAGCCTCAGAAGCTTTTCATTCAATTCTCCTACCTGAAAACAAACATGAGCACAGCACCTATAGCATCCAGAAGCCAGCCAACAGTGCCATCTCCTCCGCACGCCAGGATCCTATACTCATGCAGGTTGCGAAAAAATTGGAGTCTGATGAGAAAACAACAACATTAATGTGAGGAAACTTGAACCAAGTGTAAGGTTAAACTCTTTGTCTTCTGCTGTTTAAGTGTATTTTACCCTGGGGTAGGACCTCCATTGGACAGATTGTAGACCTGACGGGGGTTCAGAAGGTACTGAAACTTTCTCAGAACTCTGTGGAAAACAGAAAACGTGACGCCATGATCCAAACAGGGAGTGAGAATTAGAAAAGACCAAATCTATGTTCTAATAGAGTGTATCATCAACGGTAGTTATATTTCTATCATATCTAGTCTTCATGTTTCATACCGTTCCCCCTGTTTTCCTCCACTTTTTGGATTTACAAACACCAACAGAGGGTGAGTGTCTGGAATAGGAAGAATCTAAAGAAATGAAATACATCACAGATTAAGATGTGGTAGTTTTAAATATATGGATGTAACAACACAAGCTGTGAGGCAGGCACAGCCTTTGAGTAGGCATCACTCAAACATCTGCTGCTGTTATATAAAGACCAAAGAGATCACCTAAAAAACAAACATCCTCTTTCTTCCTGTAAAAATGGAGTTGGTTTCAGTAAAACATATCATTGCAAGCTTTGAACCTGAAATCAAGAGTAGTGTAAATTTCAGATTAACAACATTTTTTGCCTTATAAAAAAAGAGGGTTGTGCTGACTATTGCTTATCAAAGTCACCAGTGAATGGTTGTCTGGGCTGTTTAGTTAAGATGCATGAACTCAAATAGACACCTTCTTAAATCTGCACTTTTCATTTAGAAAAATCCTTAAAATTAATAGTATTATACATATATGTTTTAAAAAAAAAACCATAGTACAATAACAAAGACATTGGACACAGTCAAAGAACTGTGTGCTTATTCAGTCAAAAGTCGCAAAACACACCCTCTCGCTTTGTGAGCACACATATCCCTTTCCCAAACTCCATCCTTGTATCAATACAACACAAATATAATGTGTGTATAAAAAATGGCTGCAACAAGGGTACAATTTTAAAGCTACCTTCAGGTATTTAGAAAATGAGTTTTTAATAATTCATTATCCAGTACTTTCCCTGAAACAAACTGAAAAAAGAGACACTGAGGAGAAAGAATGAAAGAGTGATTTAATGGCAACAAACCTGCAGGATGTGGCCATCAGGAGTTACGTTTAACAAGCTGGTGTCCTCCTCCTGCAGAATGATTCATAAAAACACAATGAAGGTTACCTTGAAACGATTCCAATCAAAAGTGAAATTCATTTCTAAATATTTTAACAATAAGCTGTTATTCTTTACCTTTGAGACAGCGTGTATCGCCCATGGAGGCAATATATGGTCTCTTAGAGGTCCACAGTCACAGGAAGGTGAGCCAGAGGGGAGACAGTCATCGTGACGCTTTAAAAGAAACAAAAATTAGTGAGAAGCTGTTGTCCTCAGCCGAGAGTTGAAAACACAAACATTCCTCACCATTTCCTGGCACCACACACACCGTTTCCCTGCTAAAGTCTTGATCTTCTTGTGGCAGACCTGACACTTGGTGGAGTTACAGTCAGCGCGGATCCAGTCATGAGATGCCACCTGAGACATAAAGTGAACAACAAGAAGGTCAGAAGATAGATGAACACACATTTGCTGAATTTATTTCTCTATTGTTATCAACAGTTTATTTAAATGTTACTGCCCTGATGATTTTTTATCAAAGATCAAATATCTCTGCCACAGCACAATAGCACCACAAACACCAAAGGCAGTTGAGGTCATTTGGCCAGTTCTCTGTTGTGATTTATTCAAATAATGTGAATCAGTAAACAGATCTGAGAGGCTGCATTGGAAGAAGACAGCAAATGGATCACTGTCCAAGCTTGTGCAAAATTAGGATATTTAACAGATGTACAGAGCAGACTGTGTCGGATGTGATCCATAGCTGAAAGAACACTGATGAGCTGTGCTTAAAACTGACAGACTCTGTCCAATTTTCCCACTTATGCATGTGTTTACTGACAATGCCAGCTAGATTTTAGTGGGAAAGGAGAAGACTAATATATCTCATTTGACAAGTATTAGGATTCAGTTCAATCATCAGTTTGAAAATATTAGTTTAACCAATTCTTGTTCAAACAAGGACCATGTTTATTTTGACCTAATCTCTAACACTGATGGAAATATTCACTGGTGTATACTGATCCTTGGTTGTAAGCAAAAAGAAAGATAGGCTGTTGCAGAAAACTACTTATGTAGAAGGGAGACAGGAGATTGAAATACATTGTGTGGACTACTGCTTTGTTTGTTTTGGATTTTTAGTGGGATTTATAGTCTACTACAAAAACCTGGATCACTTTCAGTTAAAAGATGTGATGGAAGGGATCCTTTTAAAATCTTACAAAAAATATTGACAAAACTGTGTAAGAAGCTAGATATAATGAGTGTTGTCATCCTTACACCAGTCTCCTTCTTTGATTTGACAAAGGTTCGAGCGCAGGGTTCAGGATTCTTGTTGGCACACTGACTGTGGACAGTGTATTTACAGCCTGCAAAAGAAAATTGACTGGTCAAAATAAAGCCTGTTTCCTCTGAGCTTAACTTAATTCTGTTGCACAAATAGATCTGTTGGAAACTGCAGTAACCCTGAATATAATAAACAGCAATAAAAAGACCCATCAGCCATTATTTTTTGAGCATTTGTGTGAGAGGTGTTCAGCTGCCTCCTGCTGGTTGCATTGAGCTCTTACAGGTACAGCAGAGTCCCTGCTTTCCAAGGCCGAGCAGCATGCCCTGACACACGCTGCAGTACGTCGGCTTATTAAAATGCTTCATCCTCCAGATGTGCTGCCCGTCCCTCTCTGTCATCTGTGGGAGAAGAGACAGCAAAGGTGAAGAACTAACGAAAAAACAAATTTAAATAAAGTGAGTCAGGAGGTCAGTGTGCATTAAGTCTATGTTTGTTCATAAAATGTGTATTACAGAGGGTGTTGTAAGTAAATTCAAGTAATTCTCAGAGAAAATATTAAATGTTTCTTTCACCTTCAGTCCAAGCAGAACAAGTAAAGGCACATTGTTCATGCCTCCCTTCACCCACTCCTCCAGAGTGACAGTGCCATTGCCATCCACATCGATGGCCGTCATCATCTGGTTCAGCACCTGTCCACATCATCAGCCATAGTTCAATATCTTCATACATCACTAACATCTCTCATAGAGATTTTTATAAGAACGAAAGAAGAGCAAATGATTAAATTCAACATGAATCACTAAAGAAGACATAAAAATTAGACTCGTCATACTGGTCTGAGTTCAGTCACGTCCCAGCCCAGGTAATTAGCTGCTCGAGTCATCTGGGTAATGATTCGATCCACCTCCTACCAGGAGAGAGAGAGAACACAGATTATGTTTACTTTTCTCAATACATGGCCACAATTGGGGTCCAGTGCTTCAGTCTCAGGCTGAAGTCTTACACAGCATACAGTGTACAAGACTAAAAGTAAAGCATACTGGTACTTCAAACACACATCATCCAGTCTACAATCTTAATCAACAAAACTGTTAAGCATTTCAACAAAACTACACAGCTACAGAGCCATGTAACAACGCCGCTCTGCAAACAAATAGGACACTAGTGCTTCCCTTTTGTGCATGTGTGAGCACAGGAGCGTGCTCACACACACGCTACAAGCTTTATCACAGACGATATTCTTTTGTATTCTTATGTGTGAATACTTTCTTAGTCAAAAAAAACATGACATGCTTTCAAATGGCGTTTGTAGTGACAATAGCAAGTGAGAAATGATGTCATGAATACTTCCCAAGAGACCCCACAAAATTTTGCATTTGAGGCTTTCAGGGGTTTGTTTTTGCGTTCATTAGGACAGTGGTTCTCAAATGGGGGTACGTGTACCCCTGGGGTTACGCGAGGGCACTCCAGGGGGTACGCAAGATTCAAAAATGTATACTCAAAAAAAATATCAACCAGGAAAAATCCCTTTAACACAATTTATTTAATCGATGTTTGAATCCAAATAAGTTTAAGTTCCTAAACCGAGTACTTTATCCAATAGACACTAATTGTACAGCGCTGTTTTACATTTTTTTCCAACCAAAACTAATTTGCGCTTTTTAGGGGGTACTTGGCGGAAAAAAAACATGTCATAGGGGGTACGTCACTGAAAAAAGTTTGAGAACCACTTCATTAGGAGGACTTGGACTCCACTAGACCCTACAGATTTTACTCTGCCTTTTTGAGTTAATCAGTGTACAAAATCTGGTAAGAACTGACTATTTTATAATGGCTTCAAAACAAGCCACTCAAATCACATTGGAATATCAATAAAAGTTGAAGAAAGTTGTGAGTGATTTTACTTACGCTGCTGTCGAGGAGCTTGTTGCAGTCTTTGTCATAAAGCTTGAAAGTAACTAGATTAAAGAATGTCAGACAATTATCAAAGTTTTTACTCCTTCAGATTTAAAAGTCCTAAATACTTATCAGAATCAGCATTTCATTAAATGCAGTTAAACTGTTAAACGTATATCAAAAATATTCAAAAGGTAGATAGATGAAACCAACATTCAAGTTTTTCCCGTGGCTGTCCTTCCTCCAGCACTGAGAAGTAACAGGAAACATCCCGAAGGAAGACTCCACCTGGGGGTTAAGAAACAAGAAAGTCTCATTCGAGTGAAAATTTAGAATCACATGACTTAAGGCAAAATAAGCAGAAATTTGTTATGGGTAAAACGGCAATAAAATATATGTATATATATATATATTTATTTTATCTCACATATTTTTTTCTTTCATTGTTTTCTGTTAACTGCTGATGTGCATCAGTGTCATGGGATTTTTTATCTAAACATCTTATCCATGCTGCTACCAAAAAGAAGTCTGGACTTTTAAGATAATGCACCTCCTTGAAGCTGGGGGCTCTTGGTGGACCCATCGTGCTCTATGTGTTGAAAATAGTGAAACAGTCGCTGGCAGAAATGTGCTGGTAAATCATCCACTTCCAGGTAGGTCTTTAGAAAGAGACAGAAACCCACTGCATCCACAGACTGTGGAGAGATAGTAAGCCGTTAGAAGACTGAAAATACTCAATTCATGTGTCAGTGCAACATTTACACTCCAGGTGATGTTTTGTTATTGGAACTTAAAATTATTATTAATCAGAATCAGAACCAAGAAAACTTTATTAATCCATGCTTATTAATAATTGGCAAGTTACAGTGAACAATGGACAAAGTTCCAGTGGTTTAATCAAAATAAGTTAGTTCATAAAGCAGAGCAAAGTATGCATGCGTGTACTGTCCGTAACTGACTGTGCTGCCATCTGGGCCAGGTCACTTTTGTAAAAGGGATTTTAAGCTCAATGAGGCTTTTTAACCTGGTTAAATAAATGATTACACAAAGAAACGTTGGAATTGATCAGCAGTGAACAAGTAAACCAGAGTATATAAATGGTAAAGTGATAAAAACTGTAGAGAAACCATACCTCTCCAATGGTGTGCTTGGCCAGTTTACCTCCAGGATGAAACTCCTTCATCACATCTTTCACTCGCAAACTGCTGTCTGCACAGAGGAAGATGGAGAGGTCAAAATAACGCAATTCATCAAATCAAATCAAACAGGACACAAGAATAAGATCAAATTTAACACACTTCTAAAACTGAGACCAGACTGACTTTGTAACCTGTTGAGCTTTGTCCCTCCTGTTATTCATTTTGTGCATCCTTAGAGCTAAAACAGGACACAAACGTCTCACACTATGGACATGGGCACAGAGTGTGTGTCTGACATTTAATCTGCTTCCTGCTCTCAGTGGATGTGATGTGTTCAGGTCTCTCAGGTCCAGAGAGGTGCAGGTGTAATTATCCATCTATCTAATAACTAACAGCGCAGTCTCTCCCCCTAACACTAAAAGCTTACACACCCATTTCATTCTTTTTAAAGCTTTTGAGTGCGCTGAGGAATATTTTTAGCCCCATCCCTGTACTTTATGTGTCCGGTAAACAGGTCTCTCAAAATCTGCGCTGCCGCTTCACGGTGCAAAAACATACGTTTTCAGCTGCTGATGTCCATTACTACTGACTAAAGCTGCTCACAGTTCCAGACTAGAGGTTTGGAAGTTTAATTAAAATAAGGCGATGATCCGTCGGGCATTTGTAAGCCGGCACATTTTGGCTCCTAACATTTAACCACAGTTTGCTGTCCAGAGCAGGACATACAATTTAAACTGAAAAAAAAAATCAAAAAACTTTTCTAACTGACATTAGTGACCACATTTTCTCACCCACTTTCTCCCCCTTTTTGAGCCATTGATCCCATTTTTGTGTTGATTTTCTCTTGGCTTATTCACAATACTGCAGATGAAAAAAAAATCTTTACATCCAACTTTACAACTGGACCTTACTCAAGTGCTGAGGTGTCTAGGCCATAGTAAATACCTGGATATTCTTTTATTTATCACCATTCATGGTATTTTTTGCTCTGTGAAAGAAACCATTAAAGTGCTACAGAGCTAGAAACTGATTAGAATAGAATAGAATAGAATAGAATAGAATAGAATTGAATTGAATTGAATAGAATAGAATAGAATAGAATAGAATAGAATATACTTAGTTAATAAATCCTCCAAAGGTAATTCAGAGTCACTGCAGCAATAAAAGACAGTGGATAATGCAAAATGACAAATATTTATGCCTATATTTGTGACTGTTAGACTCAGTTAGGGAAAATTCTAGAAAATTCATTAATAATATCAATTAAAAATATTAATCAAAATCAAATTTTCCTGGCTAGAACCACTTGCAGCAACTTAGGATATCAATCAGATAAATTAACATCAGTAGAAGCACCTGACCAAAGTACAAGCTCCTCAGCGCTGAGTTTGGGAATGGCACCTTAGTTGATATTTTCTCACAGCAGATTAGATACACATGCTCACCCCAAGAGGAACAGAATGAGCTCCAGAAAACAACATGTTACTACTAGTAATATCACAATAGCTGAAATATGAAACAAAAAGGAGAAACTTGCATTCCATGTATTGCTGCAGCTGGATGAAATCCACAGGAGTCAGAGATGCTTCAGTATCATCAGACGAGGCCATCGTGATCAGCTGAGAGAGCAAACTGATAACAAAGACAGGGGAGTCACAGTGTGAGTGAGGACAGGGAGGAGTACCACTTACCTCCAGAGAAGCTGCAGAAACTAGGACACAGCCTTTGGAGAATGGCTGTTTTGTCATCTACTGTTTTGGCAGTGACTCACAACTGGTTTGCCTCCATTCTTTGGATTGCACATGCTAGTAGTAAGTGAAACACTCCTCTCTTCGTGGGCAGTGAACAAACAATGTCTGGATCATGATATTTAAACTGTCTGAGATTCTTCTTCTTCACTAGAGAAACACCCCTGTCAAATTATACCTACAGTGCCACATTCAGAAAGGAAGTTTCATATTTGTTATTGCATTAAGAACTTGTAGCTGCCCATTGTGTGCATTTAGAGCTGCACGTAATAACTCAGCAGCAAATAATAGACATTCAACTGCCCCAAGCAGATAGTTATAGTGAAATACAGTACTGGATGTTTAGGATGCAGATATAGTGAAAAAAAAAGAAGTTAAAATGCTGCTAGATGCTCTCAAGAGAGCATCTAGCAGCCAGGTTAAGAATTTGATGCTAGCCTCTCTATCTCTCTCTATTACTAGGTGCCGCACAGGTGTTCATTCACCCTGTATGGGAGGAGGGCTGTACCCTCTCTTACCTATAAGAGTTCTAAGTCTTCAGGCGAAGTGAATATAAAAACCGCCCCGACCACGGAGCTCCACAACACGGAACTTTTTGATGTTGGTTGACGGCAGCTGGTGCTTCTGGGTAAATCACTGCCGCGCGGTATTAGCGGATATAAGGGATTAAGAATGGGTGGAGGAGGAGCTTTGAGCGACATAATTACAGTTAGTGGCACCACCTCGCGCGTGCACTCCCAAATAACGTGATAAGCACGCGCACCTGTGTGATGTATGACTGCCTTATAACAGGTTAGCACATGTACTCAATACAAGGGCTTTAACCATAAAATCTCATTGACTATTAAGGTTACAGTGAGTAAAATCAATGCCTTAGACAATATAAATGCCGCACCTTTTTATTTTTTTTAATTCCTAGCATCTTTTGAAACGTTTGTTTGACTTGAGGTAGCCAAATGAAGTTTTAAAATAAGGAATGTCAAAAAAATAAATAAATAAATAAAAATGAATACAACAACAGAAGCAATACTCCTAAAACTACTACTACTATTTCTGCTTTTACTACTACTACTACTACTAAAAAAAAAATAATAATAAAATAATAATGATAGTAATAATAAAATAATAATAATAATAATAATAATAATAATAATAATAATAATAATAATAATAATAATTATTATTATTATTATTATTATTATTATTATTATTATTATTATTATTATATTTTATTTTATTATTTTATTTTATTTTTTATTAATTTAAGTAGTAGTAGTAGAAGTAGTATTAAGGAAGACCTAAGGAATTAAATGTACACACTTTTTTGCAGAAAATTTGGGGATTAAACAGCTTAAGAATTTATTATCACACCTAAAATCAAAAAACTTTGTGAGGTCACTTTGGTGAGCCTTAGAAAAGCAGAGCAAAGTTCATTTTCTGAATTTTGTATGTGCTTGTGTGTGTGTGTGTGTGTGTGTGGGTGGGGGGGGGGGGGGGGGGTGTTATTTTGTTTGTTTGTTTTGTTTTGTTTTGTTTTGTTTTGTTTTGTTCTTTGAAAGCTGCATTTCCACCAAGCAGTCCGGTATAGCTATGAGCACAAATTGGTTCAAGGCGACAGCTGTAAAGCTTAAGACCATAAATTGAAATCCAGATAAGATATGCCAGGACACTGACAGCAGTGAATACACATAATATCAAATCACTCTAACTGCAATTAGAGTACAGGTTTAGGGCAAAGGTTTCACTTAGAGCCAATGACACGGCAGGTTTCTGTTTACAGGCTCAAAAGTTCAGGGCCCAGTACACCGAAAGAAATGATATTGATTGGTTTATTCAGTGTCTCTCAAAATCTTTTTAGCAATGCATAACAACTCTGGATGTAGGTCCCTGTGCATTTGCTTTATAATTGGGTGAATTTGGGTAAAGTGGGACATAGGATTAATTTGAAGTACTTATTGTCAAGATTTTTTGTGATCTATGAAAAAGTTTTAAATATAAGCTAATTCTTCAATTCCGTTAAGCTAATTACAAACTGATTTGAATGGCCTCCGTAATATTTCAGTTTGACATGACTACTTCAATGTATTGAATTAACAAGTGTAACAATAAAGTTTTTTTCTTTTTTGCAATAATACAGGATTATGGCAAAGCCCTTCATTCCTGACCTGTGTCCCAATATATCAAACCTACAGTCTAAAATTTTTAGACAAATCATGAAATAATAAGTCAAAATCGAATCAAATTGTATGAATATGAAATATCAAAATATTTTATACTCTACACTTTCACTCTTTATGTAATGAGCTTTGTCTTTTATTGGCCGAAGAGATAAATATATTTCTTTTCTTGTTTTAGTTTGTGAACTTATAAATTCCTCTATCAAAACAGCAGAGAGCGATAAGGTGCTTTAGTCGGACTTGATAGCAGCATTAGTTGTGTCGTAGAAGAAGAATCAGAAGTCTACGCAGGTGTTTACGTTTTCGTACTTCCGTAGCTTCACTAAGCGGAGTAACGTTCATCCATCTACCGCTGAATCCAGGAATTTGAGAACAGACACTCGGTCATGTTTCACATTTGTGATATAAGCATTAGAGATGCTTGACAGATAATTGTGAATCAAGTCGTTTACCGTCCTGTGCCGGCGCGGTATCTTGAGTTTCCCTCATCATTCATCGTAGGCAAAGCTAAAGCTAAAGCTGGCGGTGTGTTAGCTGCGAGTCAGCAGCGCTGGGCACAATTTAAATATCATCGCCTGATCCGCATTTATTTCAGTATTACTGTAGATCTCAAACAAGGCAGTCATGGCCACTAGGCGACTGACCGATGCCTTCTTGTTAATGCGGAACAATGCAATCCAAAACCGGCAGATATTGGCTGAGCAAGTGAGTACATACGACCCCCGTCTGAGTACACGTAGCAATGCTGCGGTGAGTGGTCTGCATCGTTTTGACATTTTAATGTGTGTGTTTTCATTTAGTCAGAGCTAGCTAGATACAAATGTACTTAAGTAGCTGTTAGTGATTGCTCAAGAGATTTTTACGCCGGTAGTGTTTTCTGTTCGGCTTTAATACACCTCAAGAATGATAAATATGAACTAATGAGGTGATGGAGGATGATGAGAAGAGGAGTGCAAGTGTATCGTTTTTCAGCTCTTAATAGACACATGCCAGAGTTAAAACAAACGCCTGAATATAGATCTGAATGTCCTTTTCCGTTTATATATTTTTTTGCAAATTTGGTTAAACTTACTGCTGTTTAACAGAGTTAAAAGCATGATATTTACTCTCTTCTTAGTCATCCCTTCTCGTTCATTATGCTGTGTCCTAACAACAGTGAACTGATCTGTTGTAGATCAAGTTTTGTTTGTAGTTTGTACTTCAGTTGTCCTATAGTCTAGAAGATGGTTTAACCACTTTAACCCAACCTGTAAGCTATTGTTTTGTTTTAATGTTAATTATCTATATTTTTTCAGACTTTGGGTTTTTGAACTCCAGGCACTGGTTGGTAGATAAGTTAACAGTAAAGGCAGTTCAAGGGTGTAATTTCTTTTAACCTGAGTGCTCATATTTTCCAAAGGAACACAAATATTTTTTGGTTAAAATTTGATAAGTAAACATCCCCATGCCACCCAATAATGTTAATCATCATTAGAGTGAAAAAAGAAATAGGGAATAATTTTCCTCAGTTTGGCTTTCCTTTTTCAGATTTCAGCTTCTCAACTCCAGATACACAACAGTAACTTCACTGTGACGAAGGATAAAATATGGCACAACAGTGACGTACTTTAATCACACCAAAAATTAAACTGTGAGGCTGCCTGATGTGACCAAATAAAATTATCTTGCCAGTCTCTGTGAAGAGGTCAGAGTGGGGAGCAGGAACAGTTGAAGCAGATTGTATCAGTACAAAATATCACTCATAAACAAAAATTTTCAATTTCAGATATTTCCAGAGTCTTGATTCCATCCTGTCATTATTACTAATCTTGTTTAAAATCTATTTTAGTTTAAGACACTTGAAAAAAACAGAGTAGACATCACACAGATTCATTTTACTCTGAAGTCTCTCAAAAGCTTGAGCATGGGCACTGCTACTGTGTTTGTGTTAGTTTTCACTTTATGTCTCTAGCTGAGAAAGCCAGGTGTAGGTTACAGAGCACAGTGAGCAGATGGAGGGTGCGTGTGACCGTTCACACCCAGATAGGAACATGTTACAATTCAATGCAGTGATGTTCGATGTTAATCTTTCCCAGCACACTCATACATTTGCTGTGTTTGGCAAATTATCTGCTCAAACATTGTCTGCTATTTGACCTACGGAGAGCAAACATGAGACTCATATATCACTCACCTGCAGTTTAACTGAAGTGTTTTTCAGTTTCAGCTCTACATTATCTTCATCATCTGGAAAAAAAATTTAGTTTTAGTGGATTTGCCCAACAGGCCTCAGTTGTGCTACTGAGTTAAGTCCTGAGCTATGGTCTTCAATTAGTTGTTTATTCTTGTACTGAATTGTTTATTCTACCATAAAATGGTCATCTCTCAGTAAACCTGCATAGTGTGTCTTCTGTTACTAAGAATAATTCTCTCAAAAGTTAGACACTTTTATATGATGTTTAAAAAATACACAATGTACATGTATCATGGAGCTTAAACAGAGACATGAAATGTTGCATGCAAAAATGTTTATGTCTCAATGTGTTGCTTGCCTTGCACTATGTCTTCAGTGTATTTTTGTTGTTCTTATCCCAGTATCAAGCTTCTTCCATAAATGCTTGAACACCCTGCATATTTTAACAACAAACCAGTTTCATAGGGGAGAATTTGGTTCCGATTTTGTTACAAAATTATATATGACTTGGAAATTATTGAGTAATTTTATAGCTGTGTAGAGCTTTATTTTATTTTACAGCAGAGCAGTTATGATGCACCCACGGATCTGAAGTCTTGAATATTCTTTGACACAAATCAAATGGCTATGTTTGCCATTCATGTTACTGAATCAGCCACACTTAGGTTTATGATAACTGACCTGAGCTTTCACAGAAAGTCTCACATTTATCTGCAGACACAAGGAATTCACATGAAGAATAAAGTTATATAAAATTATTCTAATTAACAATTGATGCTGTTGAGAAATGAATGAAAATAAACAATAGTTTCCTTTTGAATATCTTATCAATTCAAGATCTTTTGAATCTTCTGACAACAGACCTACCACTTTGTGATTGTGTGTCTGAACTATTTCTGCTCTCTCTTCACTCACTTCAGTTGTAAGTGAATAAAAAAATCTTAATTGAGGGTTAACTGTAAATTAACTTTTTTTTTTTTCTAATTCTTTTTTTTTTTTTTTTTTTTTTTTAAACTCTGCTTCCACTTCTATACATCATCACTTTACTTCATCATGGGGCTGAATCACAGACATATTTTATTTTGGCAGTAAGTGCTGATTTTCTGGGGCTTACTCTTTGTTGCTTCTGTTTTCTGTCCTTTTCTATGTTCTCTGTCGGATGGGGCCACTCCGCTATCTGCCAATCACATTAGGAGCTTGATGAGGTACTCCTCTTTCTCTTCATTGGAGTATTCATTAAAATTCATGAAGTACTTCACCATCAGATTAGATTGTCATTTAAATATGAATGTGTTCATGGTATATTTTTTTCCAAAGCTGGCCGATGACAGAATGGCCCTGGTGTCTGGGATAAGCCTGGATCCTGAAGCTGCCATAGGAGTTACCAAGAAACTGCCTCCTAAATGGATAGAGGGAGTCGACGAGGTAAAAAATGCTTTCAGCACAGCGACCGCAAATAAAATCTACAATTATCACTCCTACATATGGGCCTGCAGACCTTGTTTAGGTTTTTTCTGTGTGCTACATTTATACACAATGTGACCTCTTACCCTCATGTATTTCCCCTTAGATCCAGTATGAAATCACACGAGTTCGACAGAAAATGAAGGAACTGGCGGTACTTCATGACAAGCACATGAATCGTCCAACGCTTGATGACAGTAGTGAAGAGGAGCATGCAATAGAAATCACTACTCAAGAGATAACACAGGTACACTTGTTTACCAGACTAGTATTCAAGATGCATAAGATGATTTACACATAGATGCATGCCAGTATTGGCAAACAAAGTACGGAGGAGTTGTTTGTCAAGCTACAAAAGGAGATAATCAATCATGTAAAATGCCACTTCAGCTACTGCTGCTACTGCTACTACTCTTTTTAACATGATCATGGTCACTCTTTAAATCAGACACTGGTTACTCCGATCTGGATTGAATTCTATAGATATTAAGTCAATAGTAAGAATAAGAATCATCCTGAAAACCAACCACCGAACAATCAGACACGTTGATGGCAACAGTTTAATTCAATGGTTAAAGTTCACTTACTTTGGTGAGTAAATGGAGCAAAGACCTGCTTCCATTGCCAGTTAGCAAGTGTCTTAATTTAATCTCTGGCTTAAGCTGTAAACGTGCTAAATAATCACCGGATGTCTAAGATGGTGGATTAGGACACATCCGACGATATTCCAAGTTGAAGAGTTTGAAATGAAACCAGAGGCTTGTTCCTGCTTGTTAGTGTCATTGTTTTTCATTCTTTCAGATGTTTCATCGATGCCAACGAGCAGTTACAGGTCTGCAGTCTCGTTGTGGCCATTGCACAGAGCAAGAGGAAAGGCTTTTAAGAAATGTGGTGTCATCGCTGGCACAGAGTCTGCAGGAGCTGTCCACCAATTTCAGACACACACAGTCCAGCTACCTAAAACGTAAGAGCTGCCAGTCCCTTTCTTGTCTCATGTCAAAGTTTTAGTTTAGACTGTGCGTCTTGTGTACTTTTTTTCTTTCCGTGATACCTGAACATCACATCATTGTTTACATTCCAGGTATGAAAAACCGTGAAGAGAGATCAAAGCACTTTTTTGACTCTGGGCCCCTTATGGAAGAGGATGAAGATTTAGCCGTATATGACAAGGTGAAAGACATAAAATTGTGATGTTATATTTTCTCTTGTATTTTTACATTTTCATTAAAAACAAAACATTTAAATGCTGATAAAACATAAAAAACCCTTTTTTTAGTTTTCCGACAGACTTAGAAAATAGTTAATTTAGAAATAAGTCCTAACCATGGTGCTTTGATGGTCTGACATTATGGAGAAACAGACTATTACACAATTATATCAGTGGAACAGAATGTAATGAGGCTTTGTCCATTCAGACTAACCATCTCAGCATGAAGCCAACAGCCTTGAATTTTCCTTTCCTTCTTTTCAGGGTTTCACAGATGACCAGCTGATGCTTGTGGAGGAGAACACAGTTATGGTTGAGGAAAGAGAGAGGGAGATCCGTCAAATAGTTCAGTCCATCTCAGATCTGAATGAGATATTCAGAGACTTGGCTGGAATGGTGGTCGAACAGGTAAATCAATATATCCTCTTCTGCTGGCACAAAGAAATAAATAACAGAGGATGTAATGATCTGTGTCATTGAGGCATCTTTATTTTTATCTTCAAATAACACCTTTTAAAACTGCATCAATCACTCCAATGCCATTAGGATGTAGAGCATCATTGCTTCTCAGTTTTATCATTTGAATCACTTCAATTCTCAGAATCCAAAACTGTTGCAGAAAACAGAATGATACCTTTGTTTAAAATCCAAAGACACATGTCTGTCCCATAGCTAACTTTATTGTCTTCTTTCAGGGCACAGTTCTCGACAGAATTGACTTCAATGTGGAGCAGGCTTGTGTTAAAACAGAAGATGGACTTAAACAGTTACAGAAGGTAAATGCATATCTCTCTTGTCTTCATGTAGAGTTTGACTTCCTGGACCAGTTTATTTTTGTCTTTTGTTTTTGATTTCTTTTAAGATACATGGTAATGTGGTCATTCCTCTTTTTTTTTACGCCAATCAAAATTAATTCAACATTTATATTGAATGTGTTTTCTTAAATTAAAATCATGTGAAATGCACTGGATGAAAATTTTTTCTCTTTTTTTTCCACAGGCTGAACAGTATCAGAAGAAAAACAGAAAGATGCTGGTCATTTTGATCTTAACTGTCATAGTCATTGTTCTAATAATTATTCTTTTTGGAACAAAGTTTTAATAATGCATTCCTCCAGCTTTTGTTGGTCTGTTTGAGTGTTTGTTGTGCAACTGTGTGGACTTGGACTTGGCCTTGGTTCTACCGAAAACAAAGCTGACTGCCTGTCATACCCACCAGGAAAGAAAGAGGAAGACACCACCCCTTTGCAGGTGCACTTTGGTCTGTGTGGAAGTCTTAAGTTTTGTTATGAAGTAATTAACAATCAGTTTGAACTGTATGCGATTTTATCAAGCGAAAAACACTCAATTTGCAAAGACCGTGGCAAATATTTGTCAAAGAAGACTATGTTGAAGTATGTGTCTTAACTAAAGAAAACTGTGTGTGGAAAAATGGATTTGCAATGTGTAAATGCAGAAGCAGAGATCTGTCTGCTTAAACTCAAAGCACGAATTGTTACAATTGTTCATTATTTCTGTCCAATGTCATCACAAATGTTTTGTTTTTGTGAGTAAGCTTTGACAAAGGCTAATGCTTGTGAAAATGACAAATATGCATCTCAACATAACGTTTGTGTCCTCGGTCAGTATTTTATCCTGAGAGACTAACATTTTACATCGGGATAGTACCAGTCATGAATAGAATAGTCATGAATTACCAAATATATTCCTTCCAATTAAGGACCACTCTTTGTTTTACTTTACTCCACAGTTTATGATTGTTGCAACTCCAATGTTCACTTGAGGAGGATGAAATCAATCATCCATCGAGTCATGACAAAATGTCACCTGCTGCACTCCCCATAAGTGCTCCTTTTTAAAACTTGATTTTGTTTTACATGGTCCTTGCATTAAGTGCTACCTTTTTGAATTCTTGCAGTTTGCACATTGAGGCCTGAGGGGAAAGGTGGTTGTGTTATAGATGTAATACTACTGTCATCTGTATGATGAAAAAATGTATTTATTTTTCAGTAAAGTCAAATAATCACAAGGCAGAATTACTGTATGATGAGCGAAGAGTGTCTTTAGTCCAAACTTAATGGCTTTTGTCCCTTCCACTGAGAAAACTGTGATGTAGTCCAACACAAGCAGACGTATGAAGACAGCATTATGATTCATTATCATCTTGGACACATTACACTTAAGTTGGCTGTGCTGGAAATTCTTTTTATGTTGTTGTGTTCTATCAAGACTGATAAGCTGAAATTATGAAGAGCTTTCTTAAACATATCCATATTCAAATCTACACTTTATACACTTGTTAAATCATATTTGTCATTGATGTGAAGTTGTGAGTGAAAATGGTTTATGTCCTAGTGGTACACTTCATAGTTTTGTTTAAAAACTAAACTGATGAGGAGACAGCTTTTTTTTTTAAATAAACCTGAAACATGAGGGTGTGTTGTGTTTTGAATTGGGCACTGGTGCATGATTATAGCTGAAATGAGACTGGCAATGATACATGAAGTATTTTGTCAATATCATCTAATTATTTCTGCTCCCCAAAGGTAAGGTAAGGCACCATTCTACAGTTCTACGGTTTCATTTAGCAGACACTTTTGCCCAAAGCGACGTACAACACAAACAAAAATTTAGACGGAAGGAAAAACCTAGTTTGTGCTACAAGTTATTTGGCTGCAGGTGCAAGGGAGGTTTTTTGTCTTTATTTTTTTGTAGAATAATCTAGCCAACTAACCACAATTAACTGCTCCAACAATATACTTCAACATTTAGTAGTAAGTGCTGAAAATTCACTAGGAGCTGGGTTTAAGACCTTCTGACTCATTCTGCCAATTAGGACAAAGAGAAGGGTCAGCTCAAGTGTTCCCTGAACAGATGGGTCCTTAGACATATGTCAAAAGTAGAAAGGGACTCTGTGGATCGTGTAGAGTTTGGTAATTCATCCCACCATTTGGGCTCAACAGCGGAGAAGAGTCTGGCTAGAGATTTAGAGCCTCGCTCGGCTGGGAGCACCAGGCATCTTTCACAAGCAGAGCGTAGTGGGCAAGAAGGAGTGTAGACCTGGAAGGGGGAGCCCATGTAGGCAGGAGCCATTCTTGTCAATGTTTTGTTTGCCAGAGGGAGAGCTTTGAATTTGATTCATGCTGCCACTGGAAGCCAGTGAAGAGGGATTAACAGCGGGGTGATGTGCTTTTTTGAGCTGATTAAAGACGACATGTGCGGCTGCATCTTGGATCATCTGCAGAGGTTAAAGCGTATACGCAGGGAGGTCTGCAAGAAGACAGTTGCAGTAGTTAATGTATAAAATCACAGGGGCCTGTACCTGAAGCTGCTTGGCCTGTTGTGTCAGGTAGGGTCTGATTCCCCTGACATTATAGAGGGCATATCCACAAGATCGAGCAATCAAGGCCACATGAACCTTAAAGGTCAGCTGGTCATCAATCATGACACACAGATTTCTGGCAGAGTTTGTGGGCACAAGTTGATTGGAATCGGGCTGGAAACTGAAATGCAGTTGAGCTGTTGCTTTTCAACCAAAGGTAATAAATGAGTAACACTCAGGTTACCTTTTGGACTTTGTCTTTTTACTAATGTTGCTTGTTTTGTTTCCTGAATTAACTGAATTTGTTAAAAGTTGGGGAGTTGCAACAAGGTTCCTGGTTTGATTCCCTAGCGGGACAAGTACTTTTCATTGGGAGGTCTGCATGTCCTCCTCATACAAGCATGGGTTGTCTCCTGGTTTTCCAGCTCCCTTTCACAGCTACAAAAAACGTGCTCTTCAGGTTGATTGCTCACTCTAGATAGCAGTAAAGGGGATGGTTGTTAGAAATTAGTTCACTGTAGCTAATCCTAAAATGCAGATCTAACAAGCTTAACCAGACGCGTTTTTAGAAGACACTTGTTTAAAGGACATGTGATTTCAATCAGCTTTGTGTGGTCATTGTAAGGCCCTGAGTTTAACATTACACTACTCTGTTTACATGTGGCAGTGGACCCGGAAGTTGTTTTTCCCGAAATAATAATCCAAAAGTTTGGTCCTGAATTTACACCTCTGTGGTATGGTTTCCTCTTACATTATCTATACTTGCAATTTCAGTCTCCAACTAATTAATTATTTTTCATAAAAATAAAATTGACTGTCTAGAAAACATGGTTAGGGAGTACGTAGGTAGAAAATATCACGTTTTATTCCATTTATCACTTTTTGTACTACGCAACCAAAGCTTTCTTTTCTATTCTTTATGCAGCGTGTTTTACTTAGTCATTACGGTAAAGCTAACGGCCGACGATGACCCGGATGGTGTCCAGGCGTACACTTACTATTTGCGTGCGTGCTTTTAGCCTTCATACTCGTTGCATGCTTGATTAAATTTTTTTCGGTATGATTTCTGATAAAGATGAAAACGACCCGTTTCCCGTGGAGGACTGTCTTTTTGCCGAAACGTTTTGTCAAGATACCGTTTACAGCTTATGCGGGCAGGACCTGAAAATAAGACAGGTGTTTGGGGGAAACCTCGGCGTGGCAGCCCCGGTGTGGGAAGCCGTAAGGAAAACCCCTGTTTACCTTTATGCAATGAAATTGTCCTTACTGTGCCATTATGATGCTTGTCTTGAACTGTTTCTATGCATAGGCGATACAGCTGTGTCGTTACTTTGAAGAGCAAGCAGTGGAGTTGAGAGGAAAGCGTGTCATCGAGCTGGGAGCAGGGACCGGTGTGGTCGGTATTTTAGCGGCACGCATCGGTAGGTTATTCTGCCCTATAGTTTAATCAGCATAGTATTCACGCCAAATAAAAATGCTAATGACAATAACAGCAGCTGTCGAAGCAGGTGATGCTCTTCTGGTGTCACTGTTGTTAATTTATCAGAATGACTCAATCAGTGATGTCAAAAATAAAAAGTACTTTGAGTTTCCTGTATGATGCATCTATCAGATATGAATGAGTTAAAACCATGGTTGAAGAGCGTTATCACCAACAGACTAAAACGAGACTTTTCTCTTTTCAGGTGCAGTGGTGACACTCACAGACCTTCCTTTGGTTCTCCCTCAACTTCAGACAAACATCTCTGCGAACATGCCACCCAGTGGTTGGCCTAACACTCATCCAGTTGCTCTCCCTCTATCCTGGGGTGAGGACCAAATGAACTTTCCCTCCGATTGGGACCTGGTCCTTGGCGCAGACATTGTTTACCTCCCAGAGACTTACCAGCCGCTGGTAGAAACACTAGCTCATCTATGCAAAAGTGGAGGTCTGGTTTATCTGTCATCTAAAATGCGGAAAGAGCACGGGACTCAAAATTTCTATGAGGACTATTTGCCAAATAGATTTAATGTAGAGCGTGTGCACCACGATGAAAAACAAAACATCAGTATATACAGAGCTTCTCCTAAGTTAGACTCTCAACATGAGAAATGACCTGCAACCCTGAGACCTGATTGATCTATGTAATGAGACCAGTTATTACAGATTGGGTGCCTTTTTAAGTGTATTTCAAAACAACAGTGACACCAACCTGAGAATTTTCCAAGTTAAAGTGTCAGTCACTCAGTCATCTGTCAGTAAGTAAGGTTGGAACTACATGGTTTGAGATGCACCAAAAAGTATGTGTTATTTATTTATCTTACAACTGTAAGTAACCCGTAATATATAATATGTCTTATTTATATTTCGCATGAAAGAACTGCAGAGTTTGGAACTTCATGAAGAAATTTATTTGTACCCTGTGAGATTTGATTAAAAAAAGTATCTTACCGAAAAATAGATTTCTCCTCTCCTTTTAATCTAACACCATGTGAATTCTTACCTTGTAAAACTGATAAATGCTCATCTTAATTGTTTTGTCCCTAAGGCACCTTTTTGATTCTTTTTTTTTTTCTTTTTTCCACAAATATCCAACCACTCGTTTTTATCCCACTTAAAATCCCCCTGTACAGCACTTGCACGTTCTCATGTAACTGTTCACAATACATGTTTGGTGTACAAGTTTGAAAGTCAGCAGTCAGAGGGACTGGTTTAAGGCATCTCAGGGAACAGCTGCTGCTGTGAAGATCTATTTTTAATCATATGGCTGAGATTTAACACTCTTTCTTTGTACATCAATTTCTTTTCTTACATTTAATGTAATTTAGTTCCAAAATTAGCCCTGTGATTCATCCATTGTGTCTAAGTTTAAGTTTTTAATTTCATTTATGAATCTATTTGAAAACACTGAAAAGTCACCAATTTCTTTTTATCAGTGGAGGTGGCAGATTAACTCAACTCCAATTTGTCAACACTTGTGATTTTTGTAAGAACATTGAGCATGTTGCCTTGAGGTTGCCTCCAGATCACATTTATAACAAGTCACAGTATTACACTTTATATGCCATTGTTAACAATATTTCACACTGGGGGTGTGCATATAAATACCACAGTCCTTTCTGGGCCTTAGCCGGATGAAGAAACTAATCAGTTTACAATAGCACAGCCTGGATGGACAAAAATAAAAATTTGATCTTTATAGCAATTAACAAAACAATAAAAATAGAACTTAGGTCTTGGACTATTTAAGTTCTTTTTTTCCCCGTATTTGTCGCATTGATTCATAATCTGCATCAAACGGATGATATTCAACACAAGGTTTTTTTAATTGAGACAAACAAAACCTACAACAATGTCCAACCCATCCCCAACTATTCTGTCAACATCGACAGATTGCCCTCCCCACAGCCCGCTGTCTGTGCGTACTTCATCCCCTCTCTCCTGCTCTCTGCTGATGTACAGACTTTCTGTTCAGAGAAAGAAAGCCTGTTTGTTACGCTGGAGAGTTTCAGAGAAAGGGACTCAAACGCATCCGCTGCCCATCTCTCCCTCTGCTACAATTCAGCAGACAAAACAACAGATCGTATCTCCATGCACAGTCTGCTCCACATCAGGCGAGTGCCTCCCACGCGACTGCCACGCAAAGTGTGGATCATGTGTTTAGAGTTTAGACTTGATCAACTGGGCATAGTTATGGCATTCATATGAAGGGGAAGGAAAAACGTAGATATATATTTGTGCCAATTTTAAGGAACAATCAATGAAAATGAAAAAATGAAATCAAAAACCTTTTAAAGTTGAATTTTACTGAAAAGTAAAGAATGAAATCTAGGTATTTAGTGTCTTACTTTTAATTTTTGTTTTATTTTCTTTTAATCAGATTAATATTATTCCAAGTTCAGCAATGTTGAAAACCTTTCTCAACTGCTGTGAAAACTTTCTAGTTGCATGCACATTAGGAATGTGTATATTTATTTGATTGTGTTTCCATGTCTGACATGTTTCTCTTGTCTCATTTTCAATGCTTATCAAGGGTTCAAGACACCAAAAAATGTAATTCTAAAAACTAATCCTGCAGTGGTATCTGAACTGAGCACATTGACTGTGTCTGAGGTGGGATTACAGTGAGTGCACGCAGGCGTGTGTGTGTGTTTTGTGTGTAAAGTGGGAGGGGGAATGAAAAACCAGCACTCCTTTAAAACGAGTTGTCCTGTTTGGGCTTCATTAGACCTCCTATCATCTAGTGAGCAGCAAGGACATCTGAAAACTGTGAGTAAAGGCAGAGTGCTCTGTCACATTACATGCACCAATATCAAACCGCAGCTCAGGCCTAACGACTCCTAATTTGATGTTCTAGGTCTGTGTATTGGACCTAATAATGGACTTCTGGCATGAGAATCAGGGACAGTCACCTCTTTACTCCAGATTTGGTACTGTCCCTGGGAGAAACTATGCAAATAAGTGAGTTAAGTGTTATTTTCACATTTGCTCTTTTGTTTTGTTTTGTTTTGCTCTTTTATCTGAGCTTCTTTGAGAAACTTAAAACTGATGCGTGCTTTTGTGTTGATGTTAAACAATTTGGGTATCAGACCCTAAAAGCTGCATCCATGCAGACATAGTGCAACCTTAACTAGCTTCAATGGCAAGTGTTCACTTGATGCCCCTTGTTACTGTAAGACTTTCCTAACATAAAATATTCTGCATACCTAAATCTCATGTTTATGAGTCCTTTGTAGAAACATAATTTCAATTTGCTCAGCCATTTTTCAACCATTTGACCCGCAGCTACAGTGACAGACATCAGGCAACATACCATCCATTGTACTACAGTGTGCAGCCAGATCAAGGCAGAGATTCCAGTCGCTGGACTATACCAGGATCAAGAACAGGAGGGGGTCCAAATGACTACACCAACTGGACAGACCAAGATTTGACTAGTCTCACGTCTTCTCAGTTCCCTTTTGTTCTTGACCATCATCCTCAGCAGCACCAGGAGCTGGGAGAATACCACGAAGCAAGAGGCAGAGAGTGGGCAGCAACCCAGCGAGCAGCAAGGGAATATGACAGAACATATCCAAGGGAGGGATGGCAGAGAAAGTGGGAGCTCTGTAGTCCAATCTGCCACAGCCGGGAAGTTTCAACTAAGAGGAGCGACAACAGCTACCGAGAGCTGGAGGCTTGGGCTGCTCGATACAGCCATTCACTCCCGAGGAGGAAACGTATAGAGGCAGAGTTGAGGGGTGCTTCTCAGGGGTTCTTAGAGAGCAGAGACAGCAGCAGGAGTGCGACAGATCCTCGAGTAGCTGCACTGCAGCAAGTCATACAATCTGCAAACATCAGAGAATCATGGGATAGAGGGGGGAGACCAAAAGGTCTGACCCATCACTTACCACCAACTCCTTCCAGGGAAACAAGCCACATGTTGGATATGAAAGAAAAGATAAGCTTCCAAAGAAGGATGTTCAGCCAACCACCTGGCTATATTGCTCCTCCTCCTTACAACAGCCCACATAAAAGCTCATCTGTGTTGCACCAATGTGAAACCAGTTTCGAGAAGGATGGAAAGAGGCAATCTTTTCGGTCACAGCCCACACTCCAAAAGCAGGATGTCTCTGCAGATCTGCTTAGTCGAAGAAAAGCAGAAAAAGAGAACCTTAAACTAACAGGTGGGACTCTGAAAACCTACCTAGAGCTTGAAGGCCTAAAACAGAGACAACAGGAAACAGATGCTTTACAGGTGAGCAGTCCTGCTAAAGGTACAACAAACACGCAGTTTGAGGTTACAGCGTCTCAACTACAGCCACAGGTGTTACAAGCAGTTCAGGATAAAAGGATAACTGAAGACTCGTTGTTGAAAGTCATAGAGGGAAGAAAGTTCAGACTGAATAAAAACACAGGTGGGATGACCATATTTTGCTTGGTGTCTCGAATAGCAGGTTCCTCAGAGACACCATCTCTTCCCCTGTGTACCTTACAAAGAGACACCCCAAACACAGACTCAGGAGAGGTTACAAAGGAGGGCAGAGATGATAAACTATTTGATGAGGTTGACTTCAGAGCACCACCTCTCAGAGAGCCGTCAAATACTTCTGAATCAAGGAGTCTCCATGACAGTCTGAAGGAAACACCAATCTGTGTAGAACAAAAGATGCTCGAGGAAAACCCATCTAAAAAATCACAGACAATTATTGACACAAACCATGGGGAGTCTTCATCTGGGAGACAGTCACTGCAACCTGCGACAGTCAAGTACCCTTTGTGGAGAGAGCCTAGTTTAACAAGCAGAGCTGACAATGAGAGGCCATCTTCATGCTCCAAGGATGCAACGTCAGACATCTCACTAAACAAGGAGGACTCTGGTAAAGTTCACCCAATCGACATTGAAGTAAGGAGACTGGACATCACAAAGGCCACAGAATCTGAAGACAGCAATGATTTACTGGTTATAGATACAACATGTGTCCTTGTAAAAATGGAGCTGATTCCATCACCAAAGAAAGAGCATGTTCATTATTTACACTCCACGCCAAACACTGAGGACTGTCCACCTAACATTCCCTCAACAGTTCCTCCTGAAGTTGTCCAATCAAACAGCCCAGTGAATCAAGAAGCAACAACTGACAACAGTGCACAGACTAACCCCTGGCAACTTAGCGAGGGTCTTGAGACTCAACTGGACAAAGACCATCAGGAGAAATTGAAACCTGAGGTAGAAACTGAAATCTCTTTCCCCTGCGAGTCATCTCTGGTCCCTGAGAGAGAAACTTTAGCAGAGCGTGCTGAAAGGATCCTTGGAATCCCTTTACAGGACTGCATCCCTGACCACCAACCAGAAGCTGCATTGCTATGCTTTGACTTATCTTCAAAGAACCAGGTAGATGACCCTTCTCCAGCTCAGGATAACAAAAGTTGTGAGGCAGATCAACAAAACAAAGACAACACTCAAGATAGTGAAAAGTTACAAAATCAGAAAGAGGAAAGCCAAGTGGACGATGCTGACTTTTTGCAAGAGGACAAGGACAATTCCAAAGATCAGGAAGATATTAGAGGTGATCAAGACGTTGCAATGTCACAGGATCAAGTGTCTCACACATTTGAAGAGAATGATGTTGTCTCCCCAATCAAAACAGATTTTAAAAGTTCATTTGAAAATGCAAGAGTTGAAGATCTTGTGCTTCGGTCTACTAATGAAGAAGGTACAACTGAGCAGAATCATGATAATAACCAGCCTGTTGAAAAAGATGCCCCTTCTCAACAACTTGGATTAATCACTTTTGATGCTGCAAAAAACCAAGCTTCCTCTTCTGGGGTCTCATCTCTTACTGACCCACCATCCCAACAACGACCACCTTCTCTGCTACCAAACGCTTTTACCCTGAGTTCAAACTCCCACACAGATGGATTCCTCAGACCTCAAGCTTTTGATTCTTTTAAACAAACTGCAAAGGTGTTGTCCAGTGTTGCTGAGGATCAGGATGAAACGGTGGCAACATTACAGCAAATACATGATGAACTGTGTGACAACCAGGATAGAGATATGACGGATGGGTTAAAAGGTTGTTGTGAACCAGATGATGTTTCTTCTCTGAAAGAGATTGATGCCACTGATGAACAACCAACAGAACAAAGTGTTACAGATCCAGAGTCAAATATTAAGGTTGATGCCAGAGAGTTTAACTTTGGTCAGCAACTACATAAAGATGTCCAAGCAGAGGACGTCACTTATACAAAGGAGGGATATTTGACTGAAGGGCAGCTTCCCAAAAAAGTAAATGAAGATCTTAGAGGTCTCATTAAAGAAGAGTCATTCGAAGAAACCAAAGACTCTTTGCAGCGTCGAGCTGAATGTGTCCAGACAGACCATGTTGCTTGGGCTAAAGATTCATACATGGCTGAAGAGCAAGGAATACAAGAAGTCACTGAAGATCTCACAGCTGTCTTACAAGAGACAATATCAAGAGACATCACAGCAGACCCCCAAACTCACTCAGAGACTATAACTGTAGAGGACATTAAACCAATGAGTGAAGCCCAAAACTCCTCTCCTCCCTCACCGCAGTTTGACGTATGTCCATCACATTTGAATGTGCTGTCACCTCCTGAGCTTCTTTCTCTACCAGATGTTTCAAACAAACCCAATGACGAGTTGGCTCCTCTTCTGGAAATGGACTCAGTCTGTTCCCTTGCTCTGAGTCCAAGTGTGGATGTTGCTCCTGCTGAAGGTACCCCTGGACTGTTCCCTAGTCCTCTTCAACTTGACTCTTGTGAGGACTATCCTCAGCTCCCATCCTCTCCTAATTCACCCCCTGTAGTGCCTGCCAGCTCTCCACCCTCTTTGCCACCTGAGGGGGATGAAAGTGGTTCCCCTGACTTTAACCTCAAAGAAGAACCCCTGTACCCCTGGTCACTGTGGGATGCCGTGAATCGCATCAGGAAACATACAGCTCCAGACTCTGAGAATGAGGAGGAGGAAGTGGTTGAGCTGTGGGACCCAGAGAGCATAGGGGAGGACAAGGCAGAGATCATGAAAGCTGAGAAAATAGTCTTTGACGAAGCAGGGCAACAGGTTTCTGCAGAAGGAAGTGTTGATGGATTTGAGGGACAACAAATCAGGCAGTGTCCAGAAACATGTGGACAGGCAGAGGAGGACACACTGTCATGCAGCAGCGCTAGCAGCCACAGCTCTGGGGCCACTGTTACTGAAGCTGATGAGGAGGAAAAGGAGGAGATGGAAGAACTGCAACATGATGCTGGGACAGAAATTCACCAACAGAATTATAAAACATTTGAGGAGGCTGAGGAATGACGCTGTTTCTATAAAGAAAACAACGAGAGTGCAGCCAAGACACAAACAATTGAGATGAGGGCACCAAAAATGAATCTGGACTGCCCATTGGAGGTGTCAGGTTTTAAAACCAAGATCGCAGCAATTACAGAATCACAGTTCAGAGAATATGTGGTTTTTATTTGCAAATAATGCCCAAATATTTACAGAACTTGATAAAAGTGCAACTTCTAAATTTATGCTGTTCTAAATCTATTTTTTCAATAACGCTTTAACCAGATAGTCTTAAAATAGTAAATGTATTTATTAGTTTTAGGGAAACCTTAACATATATTTTGATAGATGGGTGGAGGCACATTTACTTTATTTTGAAATGTAGGACTTGAGGGCAATCAAACATCAAACTACTCTTGTTTATTTGATGCTGGTTCTTGTTAAACAGAAGCAAATAAACTTTAACTCAAAATGATCAACTTCTTACTAGCTGCTTTTTTCTACAAAGTATTACAAGTTATATTACAGGTGTGAAACTTTAATGTTGGTGGTATAATTGGGGAAAAAGGTCCATAAGTTGAGTATAATGACTAACTGTTGCATTTTCCATCATTGTATATGTGTGTTTTTTGTTAGGTGCTGGTTTGCAGGTAAAAATACTCCTGAATCTTACTCATTTGGTACAAACAATTTTTATGATTAAAATGATATTTATTTAGCAACTGAAACACTGTGAATATTGCAGGGTAAACTTCCCTGTTGATGATGATGAGAGCAAACTTCCTTGGATCAAAAACAAGACAGGTCCAGAAAAATTTGCAAAATTTATTTATCAAAAAGTGGAAATAACAAGAGAGCGTTCCTGTGAGGCAGTAACATTGTTCTTCCAGGCATAGAAAAATAAATGATACCAAAACTACTGCTTGGTTATTGTACTTCATTACACACAATTGCACTTCAGTGTACTTCACAGCGTGCATTGTGTATTTTGTGGACTACAGCACACTCTAGTGGGCTAACATGGGAACTCTAAAAGTCACTGAAGAAAAACAGTAAAATGGGACTTCAAGCTGATCAAGACAGAATAATCTTAAAATATCTCAATTTTGTGGGTCTGCAGTGAGGTCGTGTACTGCAATAAAAGTCAATTGTTTTTTAGTGCTCAATAAAAGATTGCCTTTGTTTTTTTCCTGTAAAATAAAGCAAATGATCTCTCTAAGCATTACTGTTTTGTATGAGTATGGTTCATCCTCTGAATAAAGGAGTGCTTCATACTGTGTCAACACTGACCAACAACTTTCAGCCAGTTTCAGGTTGGTACCAATTATGACAAATTAATTAATTATGAGTATGGACCATTGGGGGCATTAAAATTTGTTGTATTTGAAGTTTCACATGACACAGTGGTTGAGGTTCAAGACCTCCCAAAATTTTTATTTTTGCCCTCCAGAAAACTTGTGAAAATCTGAATTTTTTTCTAGTTGAAAGATTCTGATCATATTTTTCTTTTCATGTAGTACTCACACACCTCCTCAGCAGCTACTTTAAAACTGATATTAAGTGGGAAACATTTGCCCAGGCACATCTGTAATCACAAAACTGGTGTGACTGATTCACTACAAAACAGAATCCTATTTAGCACTGATTTTTAAGATACCTATTATTAGACACTTTTGATTTCTTTACCATTTAGAGATACTGAAACAAAAAGAAAAAAAAAGAAACAAAAGATACTCCTACATTTAAAAAAAGAATTCAAGTGACCAGCCATGACTCTTTAATGTACACAATGAGCATTTAAGGACCATACGACCAAATATCCCCCTGATCTCTGTGTTCTTGTCTTAAATTAATTAAATTACCATATATACACAATGCATTGTTTAAGATAACTGTAAATGTAGCTGTTTGATTTCACAGTTTCACTCTTACAGCTCTGCTCTGGTGGAGATCATTGCTAAATGAGAGCCTTTATAAGAAACGGCACACTGAAAAGTAGAATAAGTTAAAGTTTGTAAACATGTGACAAAAGAGGTGTAGGTAACAAATGGCAAACTGGTCCTTAAATTCTCACAGATAACAGGAATGACACTATCTCCAGGATGACTTTCTGATATTTTTCATATAAATTTGTGTTAAAAAAAAAAAAAAGAAGAAGTAGTAACTGAAAACATTACAGCACCTAACATCTCCCCATCACTTGAGGAGAGATAGCAGCAATGGTGAGATGGTATCAAAGTTCATCATGGGGTATTTTCAGAGCGTGGTCACAGAGGTCTGTAGAGCACACAGGGCAGAAATACAGTAAGTACAGATTTACAAAGTGTTTAGAGTGACATAAAAAGCATTAAAAAATTACCTGTCCTCTTGCTGCAGAGTTTGTCTTTAACATTTTCCATCTCATGAGAGAAGAATTCAATGATTTCATCCTCATTCTGCTCAACTATTGTTTCACACTTTGGAAATAAAAGAAAAAACAAAGTTAGAAGCAGCAAAATTTTCATCAGAAGTCTGTGGGTGCCACAAACGAGTATCATTAGGATTATCATTTCAGAAGAGAGCTGTAGTTCTGAAAGAGTCTTCATTCATTTTCTCTGTAATAGCAGAACCAGAGCAATGCATGCAGAGTACAATGAAGGGGCTTTAGTTTATCTTTATATGGTGCAAGAAGCCACTCACTGCGAATTTTAAACTGGATGTAACTCTTGTGTCCAGAGCAGCCTCTGACAGGTCCATAGCCTCACCACTCCGTGATTTTATCCTGGCATAGGATTTCCTGTTTGTGGAAGGATCAGTGCGTTCCCCATAGTCCTCCATCCTCTCGCACACATTCTCCATCAGCTCCAGCAGGTTTCCTTCTGATCGGGCTAGAGGAACCTGGCAACAGGAACATTTGAACTTGAACATTCACTATTTTCTCTGCTATGTCTGCTAAATGGTTTAAAATGCACTAGTTACATGTTTGTATATACACAACTATCTTTTTCTACTAGTCCCCATTAATAAAATATCTCTTAACTTCAAAGTGATGCGTAATTCTTTTAAAAGCCCACTCAAACATGATACTATTTAATGTTATGCTCAATAAAAACTATATGTTTTTGTTCCCCTGAGTTCTATCACACATATGCGCAAATCACTTCTTAAATGTTTGTTTTGTAGGTTCCAAATACACTGATAATGAATTAAGTTTTAAATGACTACATGCTAAATATCTGTTCAGATGACATTAAGATTCATTTTTGTCTCTAGACCAAAATAATTGTATGCAGCAATTAATGTTGTTTAATCATCATCATAACAGCATTTGGAGCTAAAATGTCAGTAAGACACTTAAGAGATGTTAACTACATAATATAAAGTTTTAAAAACGTTGACAACAACAGAAAAAAACACATCTCCAACGACTACAAACAGAAAAGCTCGGGCCCTGATCAACATGAACCTTTCTTAGTGGTACTTCAGAGTGGAATAGAAAAATTACTACGTGGCTGTACAACTGTTGTATTACCTCTCTGATGGACTGGCTGCCGTCAGGGTTGATCCTAAAGGATCCAGTCTGGATCATTTTCTTTGGATCTATCTGAGAGATGGCCCACTCCATCTCATCCACCAAAGCCCTGCAGGCTGTAGAGAGCAAAGTGACAACATCAAGGCTTTTTTTCTGTGTAGCTGAGCGTTGGGCTGAGAGTGAGACCAAGATGAGAACAAGTACCTCCACATCTGATGTCCTGTCTTTGTCTGGCAGCCTGACTGCTGCTCAGGAGAAGACACAGAAATACACACGGTGCGAGCACAAGAACCACTTCCCTCATCTTCTACCTAAAACACAGATTGTATCCAAATGTAAGCTGGAACATCAACTGGCGCAAAGACACGTACGAGTAAGCAAGTACAGCTGTATGCGATACCTCTCTGCAGACCTGCAGTTTAAAACGGATCCTTCTAATTCAACATTCTGCAGCAGAGAACGATACAGACACAAAAGCTCATTTTATTCAAACCTTTTAGTCAACTTACAAGTTTCTCGTGTTGTTTTTTAAGACCACCTTCACTCTTCTTCACGCTCTTCCATCACACTCCGTAAAAATGTGGTGACGTAGGCAATGGAGCAACCGGAGCAACCGGCTGCGATGGAGCCGAGTCCACCACAGCGCCCCCTCGTGACCAGGAAGACGTTCTAGCCATGGCCCGTAAAAAATAATGGGTCAAAGGTCATCACCTTAACTATACAGCCTGTAGTCATCACCACCGCCATGGCATCTTAAGCACTGTAGTTTTGTTCAGGATGCAAAATAAAGCGCTGTTAAATAATGAGAGGCTGATTCATTTGCAGGCAGGGCTTGACATTAACACCGGCCAAATGCGGGTGGATTTCAGCAGTGGTTGGTAACACCACCGCTCCCACTGGCCACTTTGGCGGGTTGAATTTTATCTCAAACATGGAGCAGGGAGACAAGCAAAAAGATGACTCTGATGATGAAAGCTCTGAGGAAATTTAATTTACCTCTCCTTCATTGTCATTCTCATAAAAAAAGATTTTTTTTTCTGATTACAATCGTTAATAAATATTTACTATTTTATTATAAGCAATAACAAACTACTATTTTAATTACTATGTCTTAATAGACTGCATATCTTCATATGAAAGGAGCAAAATGTTACACACAACTTTGTTTTGTGTAACATTTTGGAGGTTGAGAGGTTGTAAATCTTTTTAAAGTAAACTTTAGCATGTCATCGGCTTTAATCATATTGAACATAATTATCCAACAACAAATTGTGGCCAGTGAAAATACTGAGTGGCTAGTAACTCAGGGATACCACTAGCCACAGTGGCTGGTGAGCAAAAAAGTTAATGTCAAGCGCTGTTTGCAGGTGGAGCAAATAAAGAAGGTGTCACTCATAAAATAATTAATGGCTCTATTCTGTGCGAATAGGACCTGACATATCAGAGCAACACTGAAAGCATGAACAATGCAAATAAAGTAGAGTGAAACAGCTCAGCTTTTGCTTCTGGAACAATTAAAATGAATGAATAAATGTTACTAACTTACCCTCTTACCCTTAAAAAAGGTTGTTTTTTTTTTGTTTTTTTTTTTACACATATTGTGGATCCCTTTTGCCCTTAGGGTGCCTTAAGTCTTTGTGGCATATATTTGACAAGGTGCTGCAAACATTCCTCAGACATTTTGGTCCATATTGACATGATAGCATCACACTGTTGCTGCAGATTTGTTGGCTTCACATCCATCATGAGAATCTCCACTTCCACCACATCCCAAAGGTGCTCTATTGGATTGAGATCTGGTGACTGTGGAGGTCATTGGAGTACAGTGAACTCATCATTCAAGCTTTGTGATATGTAGTGTTATCTTGCTTGAAGTACCAATCAGAGGATGGTTACACTTTGGTCGTAAAGGACACGGTCAGCAACAATCCTCAGGCAGGCTGTGGCCTTTAAACCATGCTCAGTTGGTACAAGAGGTCCAAAAGGGTGCAAGGAAATGATCCCCTACAGTATTACATCAGCAGCCTGAATGGTTAGTACAAGGCAGGATGGATCAATGCTTTCATCTTATCTATGTCAAAGTCACCTACCATCTGAATGTGGCAGCAGAAATTGAGACTCATCAGACCAGGCAACGTTTTTCCAATCCTCTATTGTCCAGTTTTGGTGAGCCTGTGTGAATTCGCCTCAGTTTTCTGTTCCTAACTGTGTCCCCCAGTGTGGTCTTCTGCTGCTGCAGCCCATCTGCCTCAAGGCTGGATGTGTTGTGTGTTCAGAGATGGTCTTTTGCACACCTTGATTGTAACAAGTCTTACTTTGAGTTACTGCTGATGTTCCATCATCTCAAGCCAGTCCGTCCATTCTCCTCTGACCTCTTGTAATAACAGGGCGTTTTGGCCCAGAGAACTGCTGCTCACTGGATAGTTTCTCTTTTTGTGACCATTCTCTGTAAACCCTGGAGATGGTTGTGTATGAAAAAATCAGTAGATGAGCAGTTTGTTAAATACTCAGACCAAAAGTTATTGAAGAAAATTATTTTGGGGCACTTTTTTATTACAGAAAAGTTTTAAATGTAACAGAGACAGCATATAGATAAAACATCTCTACAATGTTAGTCAAGTCTTAACACTGAATCATATGGTACAATTGAACCCACAGAAATAACAGATTTGATCAGACTCTCATTACAGCCAGATACCAGGTTCCTGTCTGGTCATGGGAATAACAGTACCAACAAGTGTTCCCTATAACACAGCATGTGGTTCATTTCCTATTTTACAGTCCTAAACAGAGTGCTTTTGTTTCACCTTGTAAAGGGAAGTTTCAGATGATAAAACTGCTGCAATCCCTTTATCAGCCTCTCATAATGGAACCAATAAGCCCTTAATATCAAGTTTTAAGCTTTCAGTGACAAGTTGGCTGCTTCCTTTTGTAGCCACGATCTTAGATTTAAAGGTGTTCTTTTTTTTGTATAAAAAAACTTTTCTAATCACATGAAAAGATAATCACTCTATTCAAAACAAATATACAAAGATTTTTAGCAGTTGTTTGTTGCAAATTTGAAAATATCAGACTTTGAAAAATGCTGCTCTGAGCCTGTTTCCAAAACCTATAAAGCTATTCACCTTCACATACTTCAGATGCTTCAGAAAGCTAGTTCTCATTTCAAGCTGAAAAATGAAAAGGCAAACTCGTGAGCACAGGAGGCACTTTGGTGATCTTCTTTTTAAATGTGAAAGTGCAGTTTAATGTTAAGTCAAAGAAAATCTTGTTTTTCTCCAAAAGCCAATCTCAACTTTCAAGTGCTTTTCATGTAATTTTACTGATTTTTTACTGGCTTGTTTTTCACATAGAGACACTTAATTTTTATTGAAGTACTTGTTTTTCATTTTAGCTACAGACAGCACATTGCTCACCACACTGCAAGCTGACCGTTCAACCCTCCATCCTTTATGTGAAATTTAACTCATTTTTCTCAGTAACTGTCTACTTTAAACAAATCACTTTTGGCTAATTCAGCATTATCAAGTTGTTCAGGTAAAGGTTGATGTCCACTAAAACTTCTTACTCTCCAAAAGTATCATTTACACTTAATATAAACTACATATAAAGATTACAAAATAAGAAATCATTTAAAGCAAACTTAACTAAGCTTAACTCAAAAGTAGCAAAAAATACTTTGAGACCTAATGATTATACTCTCATGTGAGAGAACAGATAAGAGAGGACACTGAGCCGATCTTACGCTTGCTTTTTGTTTAACTGTAACTTACAATTTATAACCTGGGATTAATTGTTTTATAAAATGCAAGTTTTATCTAAAGAAGTTCAGATATCAATGGTATCCAGTTTTTCTGATCTGCCAATTTATTTATTTTTATTTTTTTATGCTTTGAACGAGGTTTAATGAAGTATGTATTTCAATTCTCTAATTTTAACTTCATTACTTTCAAATATACATACACACACACACACACACACACACACACACACACACACACACACATATATATATATATATATATATATATATATATATATATATATATATATATATATATATATATATATATATATATAAACAGCCTCCAAATGTGCTTAAAACTACATTAAATTTCTTTTTTCTTCTAGAAATTATTACTAATGCATAAGTACATAGTTAATTATTATTGTTCAGGACGTTAAATATATCAAACCTAAGTCTCATATACATATGAAGAATGTTTTCATCAATATTAATTTAGTCTTTATGATAAACAAAATAATAAACTTTGGTCACCACCAATCATGCCACAGTTTTGCATATTTGAAATGTCATAAATAAATCACATACATCTCACACCAGGCAATTCATGTGTTCTCATATTTGCTGATGTGACACCTGGATGACACTCGTTTCTAAGAGCAGTTATAAAAAACGGGTGCCAGTTTTTGACCTCAGGGATCAGATCAGATCAGAAATCGTGCTTGTGAGAAAGCAGCCTCTGAATGTGTCTCTGACTCTAAGAGTTTGGAAAAAAGTTTCATCATACATTTTCTAAAAGCAGAATAAAAGTCTGGTTGGCACCCATTTACAAAAGATAGGCTGTCTTATCAGACAAAAACACGATGCTGAAGATAACTGTCACAGGAACCAAACTAAGTGAGACATTTCCCACGTATAATTTAAATAAATATTATTTACTGTCAACTGTTGAAGAGGCCTTAATGGTAGAAAAAACATCAGTTTTTCAGCCAGCTTAACATGAATCAGTGTGTGCACTATTCTGCATGCTGTAAGTACACTTTAAAGGTATCTAAGGCACAGAGAGGTGAAGACAAACTCATACTGGCCAAGCTTCAATGGTCCCACGGTGCAGGCAGCTCATCTCTGCCAGTGTCCTCTTATCGCTCAACCATTGTGTCAGCGTCCATGTCGTTCAGTAAGTAAATGTCTGTGTGCCGCGATAACCCCAACTGTATGTGAAGCAGAGACAAGAGATAGAAGTGTGATTGGTGAGAGATGTGTTTGGACTCTGTAATAGAATAAGCATCAATTGATTAATTATAGGAAAAATGTCAATAAATTAAAAAAAGCAAATAATTTCACAGATTTTTGCAGAATTTTAACTGAACACAATTCATACATGATTTTTTTAAAAGTGAGACTGGGTAATCGTTAAATCATGAAGAATATTCTCTGACCCTATATTCCTTCAAAGAAAAAGCGGCTCACAATGTTAAAGCATCTGTTGTTTTTTTCTTTTTTCATGGGATATTTACAGAGATTACAGGGGATCAAGAGTTAGTTGTTTGCTGTTTTGGCACAAATGTTAGGAGGGAACATTATCAATCACCAATTCAATTATGTGATTTGATCAGAAGCAAACAGGGTCCAATCAGCTCATAGTTTAATGTTACAGATTCATGAAAGGTGCTCACCTTGGGTCAGTGATAACTCAACTCTCCTCATTTAAATCCAGGAAAGTCCTGCAAAAGAGAGTATCTACTGCCCAGCATGTAGCTCTACTGACTCTGGTAGTATTCATTCAACTGATGTGTGGTTTAATTAGGGCCCTTTGAAAAGAGAAATGTATGATTTCATGGCTTACAGACTTTTTATTATCACTATTTCTTTAACACTCAGTGTCCATGCTGTTTTTATCAAGACTTCCTTTTCCACTAGATACACACATCTGATAAATCCCTCTTAAAACCCTCAGACAAAAGACACCAACAAGTGTTATATGTAATATTTCCCATTTATTTCGAACACATGGTGTGCTTTATCCAGTAGCATCAGCAGACATTATTCATTTAATCCCAAAAAGTAGAACTTTGTGATAACTTCATTGCACACTCTTTTAACCCTCACTCTATGACAGTACAAATGTGCACGTGTTTTTCTTGCCAAAGAGGTATTCACTAGACACTTCATGAACTCACAGTTAGCTAAACAACGTCAGCTTACATTTTCATCACTTCTATGAAAAAGCTGAGGAAACTAATAAATGTTTCTGAGAACTCTGACCCTGAAACAGCTGGTTTCTTATCCACCACAATAAAGTGAACATTTACTTCAACAATAACGTGTAGAAGAACCTGAGATCTTTGCAGTGATCACTGTACAAACCAACATGTGTATTGATAAATAAGAACATCTTGATCGGATATTGCTACAGTAGCTGCTGCCGTGCAGTAAACACAGTCTGCTGTCAAAGGTTTTGAGCTTCTTACCTGATCTTTTACTTTATAAGCTGAAGAAATTAAGACTGTATCTCAGATTCATAAAATTAATCATTATCTCTGAGAGCTTATTTAACATTTTGAGATATCTTTACTCTTTTAATGCTGCTCACATTATTCAGGTAAGACCAGGCTGTGTGAGAGCAGACAGTGCTGACTGAAGTCTCTGTCTACTGTGAGGAGAAATGGCGGCACTTGGCTTCCATTAAAATACAAGTATGAAAATAACTATATTCCCTTAACATACTGTACATTTATAATGTTTGAGTTAAACAGGCTGTGTATCTACAGTAAATACATATAGTTTCATGTTTAGGGGAAATAAGAAGCAGATCAAACTTACACTAAGTTTTGAAAGGTGACAGCACAAGTTTTCATGAAGAGGTCTTCAAAAGAGCTGTTTGATGAACAGACTGACTGTGCAAAATACAGCAAAAATATTTTCTACCTTTGAATCTGACCTGATTATTTCACTCTAGTACTTCTAAACTATATATTAGGGAACCTCTGCCTTCAGTGATGTAAAAGTATATCACATGATCCGCATTAACAATTAAGTCCTACGCAAGGCATGTGATTCTGGGTTACATGAACACTTCTACACTTCTCTTTACATTCATCACAAAAATGACCAATTGGAAGTTCCTTTCCCTCTCAGCACAGTGAAGTTTTTTTATGACTGTAATATTACACTAAATTCCTGTCATCCCTTCCTCCTTTAGCTTAAAAGTGTTTTTCTTTCACTACAGAAAAGCAAGCAAACAAACAAATCAACATTTATACAGATAATTATTTTATCCAACATCTGGAACAACTTTAAAATATGACTGCTCTTCTTTTTCCTTTAACACTGATAAGCTCACTTTAACTTGGTGATCAGACTAACTTACCTGCTATCTCATCATCCTGATTAAGGATTAATATTTGCCTAATAAAAGAAAGAACTTAAGTTAAATAAACTATGCAGGCATTTTAATGTAACATATTTTCCTTTTGCCACTTGAAATTGTGTTTTGAACATATGTTTTGTTTAGCCCTTGAAGCTTTAAGTTAAAAAGTTTTTCATCTTGCCACTCTGTTGTTATTTAAGTAAAAACAGATAATTGGTTAAAAGTATCAAAGGTGTGTTGAAAATGTTATTCATTATTAGGATGTCGGTATCAACTAGTGGACTATGTCACGCACCTCATGAGGCAAGCCCTTGAGCAGGCAGCTCAGGTTTGAATAAAGCCTATGGCATCTTTTCCGCATGTCACTCCACATGCTCTCCTTTTTCATGCTCTATTCACGGCCCTATCTTCTCTGATTAAAGGTATAAAAAGTCCAAAAAATAACTTTGAAAAAATCACTAGTGTGCAAAACATGCCCAGTTTGGCTACCCCTGTCAAGACAAAAAACCACCTGCCCTTACTATTTTTTACTAAGGTACAACTAAAAGCTCAGGGGACAAGTCTTTCAACTCATATTTCTGGGATAAATTTCATTTACACTAGTGTTTTAAATGTTTAACTACACAAAAAAATCAAAACAGTGTAATATTAATGTCAATTTTTAGATAACTATAACTGAACACTCTAAGGCTCCTTCTTCTCCTGGTGTCTGCTGTGGACTGCAGCTGTGACTCCACACAGAAAGTCAGTGTGTGCATCATACTGAAATGTGCCACTTCAAGCTTCTTTCAAACACCAGTCAGGAATCGGGCAGTAAGACCAAACCCCTGACCCAAAGAACTAGGGCTGGATGTCATTTGGTGTTTTTTGGTCAAGAAAGTTGCGTTAAATAAGCGTCATGAGCATTATGCAACAGTCTCCTCTATAATAATAAATCCCCGGTGTCATCCATAGAATCAAACTGCTTTATGGATGAGATAGTATGAGGATGTTGAGGTAGACTGCAGTTGGTGTGGTGCAGCGAGCATTTAGTCAGATCAGTTCAACAACAAAAAGGATTTCTGTACTTTGTAGCAAGTAAAGTTAGCTGTCACTGAACAGCAATGTAGCAAAATAGCTGTTTTATGTTTAAATAAAATAAAGAACAATAACTACATTACAGATAACCCTCAACAGCTTATCCAGAAGAAAAATACACGTCTTTTCTTTTTTTACACTGACCCCTAGACCTCTGAAACAATCTATATGTTTTCATACAAGAAATGTTTTACTCTAAAGTGGCAAATTGAAAATTTTGGGGTCATACAATCCAAACTGAAAATAAAAATAGCGTGGTTTTATTTCATATTTTGTGTTCTGCAGCGCTTGTCTAATCTTTTTGCCATACAAACACTGTGGCTACATCTTTATTTAATGTCAATGTTCAAATTATTTCTTATATTAAAAGTCTTCAGTCATTAAAATGTCTGCATAAGAGCTCAACCTCCAATCGATCATGAATTTTTTTTTAATGTCACACTATGTCAGACAAAGTGTGACATTTTGGGGACAGTCAAGGAAATGGGTGTATGCTTTTATCGGATTTTAGAGTAGAAAAAATGTTTCCTCAAATAGTATTCACCATCCGTCTTAACAGTTATCTAAGTGTTCACTTGTGTATTGTTTCTCTTAGTTCATCTCAAGATTTTAACATTTAATGCTGGTCATTTTGTTCTGTAAAGCACCAAATTGTGACATCCAGACCTACACAAAGTACTCGTGACAGTAGCAGGAAGTGTGCTTTCGAGATCCTACGTGTTCTAGCAGAGTCCTTGTTCAGTACACGGCTCAGAGTCTCCGAGAGGAAAGAGGAATGCTGGTGGTTAGTGTCCTGTTCAGCTCTACGAGTCCGACTCAAACTGCTCCTCTATTAACACAGCAGGTCGCTTGCTTACCCTGCTGCCAAAGTCCAGGCAGGAAACCCCCAAGGCAACCAAGCAGTACCAGGCCTGCAGACAGGAACAGAGAGGAAAGAGGTAGACATGCTTCAAGATCTGCTTACACACTATCAAGAAATATTTAGCAATGATGAGACGGCACAACTGAACACAAACACTAAACTGCGTTCTATGCAGAGTGCTCAAACACTGAAATCACGCAAACAAACATTTGTTCGATATTTTAAAGACAGTGTATTAACTTTTTTCTGTGATTTAACTCACCAGGTAGGCGACAAAACACAGGTAGGCTACGGAGAGCAGGGCGGCGACAACGTAGAGCACCGTGCTGCCCAGTGTTGTGACGTAAACCACTACGAAGTACATGTTGATTGCACAAACCACCATGACTACGACGCCTCCAGAGATTTTCCACACCCTGAAGACACACAAACAGTTTATCAGACCAATGACAAATCATGTTTTGTTGTGTTTTTTTTTTTTTTTACTTCCAACTTACTTACAAGTAAATTCTCTGTTTGCATAATTCATTCTTGGTCAATCGAAGGACCTTGAGCAATCTGGGACCTGTCCTTTATTTCTTTATCTGTCACACTTAAACTTCCTCTATTTAAGGTTGATTTGACTTTAAACCTAAAAAACAGTCACAAATCTGTCTATTAACTTTCTTCCTTAAAGACTTTCAGATAAGGGAATTGAGTCCCCAATTTTTAATGCACTGGTCCCAGAAGTCCATTGACATCTTTATCATAGTTAACCCTATCAAAACAGAGGATATCTTTCCTTTTTTATACATACAGGTTTGTAGATAGATGTTATATTTGTTAAACTATACCAAACCAAAATTATTTTAAATGTAAAAAAAACAAATGTAACTTGATTTTTTTTTTCAAAAAAGAGCAAGTTATCCTGTGAGAGACAATCAATTACCAATGGCTTTAAAAACAAAGCTAAGCATTTATTATTCAGTCGAGCACGAAAATTTACCACAAAGGGAAGTTATGACCGGGAAAATAAATTAGATTTTAAACATAGTATGTAAATCACTCACAATCCATTTGCAAAGTCGTTCATTATGGAGGTCAGACTGGTGAATGTCAGGATCGGGATCAAAGCAAATGGAAGCTGTTGACCATGAATTGAATAAAAAAAAGATTATTTTACAGGATACAATACAATGCAAGAAGTAAAAATAAGGCGTGTAGGAAGATTTTATGTTTAAAGTTTATAGACAGAATTATATTCACTTCTCTGCGAAGTGTTGCATCCTGACCTGCATGCTTTGCAGCACGTTGAGGAAGTCGTTCATCCCTGTTAGATGCTGAACATCTTGGAAAATTGCCACCAGCAGAGTAGGAGTGATGGCAATGGAGCGCGTCAGCAACACCCGTGCAAACCGGGACCATCTGAGATTCAGGAAACCCTGGGGAAACATTAAGGTAAAAACGTTAGTACCAAGTCAAACCATGTGTTTCAAAACCTGCCCCAGGTTTATAACCAAGAGTTATTCTTACCTCCATGACAAACTGCCCAGAGTAAGTGCCTGTCATGGTGGAACTCTGTCCAGCTGCCAAGATCCCGATTGCCCAGATATAGAGAGCTGCCGGGCCGAAGAAACATCCGAGGACGACTCCCTGAAAAAGGTAATGATGTAACTGATTCCAAATCACTTTCTCTTAATCCATCACCCGCTTCACAGTGAAGTATGAGGCAAAAAACATACACAATTTTTACAGAGCTGTGGAGTCCAACAGGATAGATGTTGGGACGGGATAGATACTAAGGTGTGTTAGCATGCCACTGATTCAACAGCAAGGATTAGGAGATATTACAATGCTCAACATACCCCTTTGTAGATGTCCACCTCCAGTGTGTCGTTGTTTAAGGGGAAAAGATCAGTGTGAGGGCTGCCAGTTGCATTACACTCTTGATTCTGCAACAGGGGACACAATCAAAGATGAGCCTCAAGCCAAGTCTCTGCATATTGTCTGTTTTCTAAAGCACTCATCAGAAACTAACACCAGTTTAAAATATTTTCTCACAAGCTTTGGCAGTGCACTGCAATGAAAACCAAAATGAAACACTGAATACTCACCACTTCCATGTTGGTTTTATTGTAGAAGGCCTCGGCAAAAACCGCAACAACGAAGACGTTGATGAGGAAGGACACAAAGAGAGCGATAGCAGACTCAATGAAGTAATACTTGTTCGCTTCCTGTACTTCCTTCTTATCTTTGCGATCAATAGCTCGAGACTGGTTGATGGAGGAAATAAAGAGAAGAACACCTTAATTTCATCAACAGTTTGGAGTTTTTTTTAAAATACAAGTTAAAAAAGCATCATCCTGCTAGGCCTGTTATTTCATTCCAAACCTGGTAGACATGCTATAGTTGTATAATAGCGTATCACATTTTGGCTTATTCAGTATTTGAGAACTTCACTGAGGCTTCTTCTTCATTTGATCAAACAAACCACTAATGAAAAAACAGGAGTACTGACATCCATATTTAGTGGGATAAGTGCATGCTGGTAAATTAGAATTAAAGAAATATTTTTTTTATTTTCAGCAATAGAGAAATTGTCTCTTAGGGAGAAAAGGATTGCAAAGCTCAAACCATCAAACATGTTTTTGTCAGTTTTTCACATTACATATGAAAACAAAGATGTTACTCACTTTGACCAGGGCAGAATGCAAGTAGATGTTGTGTGGCATGATGACAGCACCCACAATCCCCACAGCCTGTGTCAGCTGGACATGCCCACAGCCAGCGCAGTACGGCACAAACATCCCCTTCAGCACCTCACCTTGGTCTGGCTTCACCAGAACGTACTGCACAAAAAACAAAGAGTCCACATGTCGTCGCCTTATGTATGTTTTTGGCCTGTCTTCAGGAACAGTTGCCTTATATCATTATATTCGCCATTTTTGAGAGGCATTACCTCATAACCGAAGCTCAGAGCCATTATGGTGATGAGAAAGCCAAAGAAAGCCTCAAGTTTCCTCAGACCTACAATAAAATACAAAGTTTATTAACACTGAGCCACAGTTTTACAGGAACCTTCTGACAGTTAAGGTTTAGGCTATCTTTACCGTATTTGTCCAGAAAGAGGAACACAAAGGTATCTGTGATAGTGATGAGGACTCCTGCCCACAGAGGAATCCTATGAAACAAGCGCGAAAAATCACAGTAAATCTAAGTCTCTGTGTATATTTATTTCCTGAGTCAGTAAATGAGCTGCCTGCATTCACACTTCATACACAAGAAGTAAAGACAGTACCTGCCCACAGACAGGAGGTTGAGGGCAATGGCACAGCCAATGACCTCCTGCATGTCTGAGCCAATGATTGCCAGTTCCACCATTAACCAAAGAATGATTCGAGGAACCTGAAAAAAACCCATCAAAATTACAAAATTAAATCAGAGGTAAGGGAATCACAACATCCCTTGTCAGAAATAATACCGGTAACTCCCTAAAGTAAAACACTGGTTTATGGTTTACATTATGAAAAACAGATAAGTTTTGGAACTACAGCCCTGTCTCCCATATTAAAACTTAACATGAAAATGATAGTCAGGTGAAGTAACAGAAGCAGGTAACACTCACTGTGGGATATTGGCGGTTGCAGACCTCAGCCAGGTGCATCCCTGTGACAACCCCCAGGCGTGCAGCTAACCTCTGCAACAGCATCCCGATAATGGTGGCACCGAGGAGCACCCATAGGAGCTGAGAAAGGAGGGTGAAATTGAGGCAAAAGACAACATAGATGTGACTGCTTGAGTTAAAAATGAACTTTTCTTAATACAAACACAACAGTTTTTCAGGAAGGTATTGTCTTATGGGCAAACTAAATCACCTTAAAACCAGCTTTAGCTCCAGACTGCAGGTCGGATTCGATGTTACCTGGATCCAAGTAAGCAATGCTCATCAAAAACCCAGGTCCAGTGAAGGCCCAGAGCTTACGGAAACTGAATGCCTAAAAAGATGAGCAGCACTTCATTAATATTCCTGCTTTTGTGATTTCTTGATATAAAATTGTCAAAGTTATGATTTAAATGTTTTATATTTGATTATCAATCAATCAAACCAGAAATTAATGCTTGAATTTTAAGTTAGTTTCCTATTTTTCTTATGAAAGGGTGCCAAAGGGAGTACCTGGTTGATGTTCCCAGGAACTGGCACCTTTTCTTCAAAGTATGTGGTGGTGTAGGTGTCGTCCTGGGCCTCAGGGGAGGCCGGGGGTAAAATGGAGCTGTAATGGTTTGGTGAGGCATTTTCCTGAGGAGAGTCCTCTGACAAAACCACAGAGATTAAAACAGGAAGTGTTAATAGTGACAGGAGGAGAGTGAGAAAGAAATTTAGATTAAGACAAAGAAAAAATTTTTGCTTTTAGGTTAAAATAACCTATCAGCTGATGAACCTATGATGGGATATAGTTCTGCTGTGATCACTTCAACAGAGCGCTGTAACCCATTCAAAGTGACTTGATTGATTTGTTTTTCTGTGATCTCTCCCCAAGGAAAAAGTTTTTTAGAGAATAAATCCTTAACCAAGCTCTCAACTTCTGAGCTAAAGCTGGTCAGTGACAAACCGAAATTACCCTGACAACACTGATGATGGGATTGTTCTGATTAATTAAAGACCTCCACAGTATCTTTGACAGGGTATTCTAAAACTAGGAATATTTTCCGGTTTTCTGTAATTACTTGAAACAGCTAAAAACACACTTTCATTTCTTCATTGATAAGAAATTAGTTAAGGTCAGATTATCTCACTCTTGTTTTGGCTGCAGGAGCTTTATTAATGAAACAGCACAAACTTCAAGATTAAGCCAATTTTCCATTAGAAGAAACAGGAATAATCAAACCTTACCACTGATGTGCTACATGCTATTCCACTCTGATTTAGAAACTTCTCAAGCAGTGACTGAGTTCAAGAATTTTAATTACATCTCTAAAATCACTATTTTATAACCTGTTATTGAGACTCCTTTGCCCAAATCTTCACATTTTAGTTAGAATGAATTAACACTAAACAGACATCAAACAAAAGACCAGTCAATAAAAACACACAGAAACAGCTGAAACAGTTCTTAAAACTACATTTTTCTCACAAACGTGTGCCGTTAAACAATGAGCACTACTCACTCAGGTAGGACTTCTCGTTCTTTCCTCCCTTCATCTCAGACTCACAGCCGGTCCTAAAGTCCAGAGCTCTCTAACAATAACTCTGCTTTTGATATGACTCAGCGCTTTATAATCTCCTTTTTTCCGAGGCCACATGTCACAACAACATTCTGGCATCATGTCTATAAAAGTGATCCCAGGAGGGGAAGTAAAGAATGCGCACCACGGCACACTTTCGCAATTTATGCTTGGAGATGACAGGAAAGCTCTGCGACAGAGTGCTTAAATCTTAACCCTCTGATGAAGTGCACACGATAACAAGCAGCAGTTAAGTTTATAAAGGAAGCAATAAGCATCTACAATCTCAAGCCAGTGTTTGAATCAGCCTTCTTTGAGATATGATTACGGATGTGTCCAGAGTTAAACCATGGTGCTGAGCTTGCATGCATGAAGACAACGGGGGCTTCTGTGTGATGTTATTTTAAACACAGACACAGAACATGAAGCTCAGCCTTTTCTGAGTATCTGCTGGAAAGCACTGTGAGGGATGTTTTTATTATTTTTAAGAGGTTACCTTCAATGAGGTCTCCATCTTGCTCAGCTTTCATCAGGGCACACTGAGGGATCCCTGGGAAAAGGAGAGATAAATATCAGCTTCTCAAGAATAAGAAAACAAAAGTCACATAAAAGAAGAAGTATTCAGAAATTTCTGTGTCAGGAAAAGCAAGTTGTGAAACAAGCAAGTAAGTTAAAAACACGCATATGACTGTGCAGTTTTTTCTCAACTCCCCCCTTAAATAAAATCAGCAACTTTTTAAATTTACAAGTCATACTAATGACTAAGAAAATACACAGCATGTGAGAGGTCAGTACACTCATTTATGAGCTACGTCAGGAAATATTGAGTTAACTAAGACGCAGGAGTTTCATTTCAACTATTTACATCCTTCCTCTAACACTTTGCCTGATGCACACAAAACCAAATATTTCCTCCTTGACTTTTAACCCAAAAGGTTATAAATACAACACATCACAGTTTCAGAACACACTGTGCTCTGACAGAGAGTGGGAAAGAGAAGGGCCCCTGAAGAAACGCGCTCTGTCTGCGGCCTCATATGATCCCCCGGTCATGTGCTTCCAAACGTTCAAGGTCTCCATCAGAGCGCAACTTCCCCTGGCTCAGAGTAATAAGCATTATCAAAGTGATAAGGTTCAAGGTACATTTCCCAGCAACAATTGGTTTAAACTCTTCTAAACCAAGTGCATATTACATAAATATAACCCAGTACATTTTACTGTCAAACTGTGACTTGTCCCTCATACAGCAATCATATATAACTTTAAATATTTAAAAGGTGATAGGACTGTATTTATGTAGCACTTCAACATGTGAACAACCAGTCCTTGCTGGTACCACAAACACTAAAATAAAGATGACACACCTCACCGTGTTGAAATTAGTCACACACTGCACGACTGGACAAAGTTTTACTCTTTCAGCAATAGTTTGTGTTTTTGGCCAGGACAGGGCTCAAGACCATTAGTAGTTCATGAAACCATAGCTCATTATTTTACACTGATGGATATTAACAAATGATAAGAATTTTTTTCTGCCAAAATTTACAATGTGGACTAGTTAAACAATAAAAGAATAGTTACAAGTTACAACATGGCTAAGTACAAAAGCAGCACAGGTGTGTTTTTGTCTCTGCATTAAACAGCCATAGAAGTGCTCAGATATTCACTAAAGTGAAAGTAGTAGTGGTTATTGGTGAGACATAAGGGAAGAGAGAGCAATAAGTGAAAATAAATCGAGAGGGAAAGACACACAAGCAGCAGGACCAAAGTATTACACTCTTTAACTCTTAAGCTATTGGTGACTGGTAAAATAAAACTCAGATACAGACACATGACCAAATGCATTCCAGCCCTCAATAATCAACCAAGCTGATGACAGTGGAACCCTAATGAGGATAAAACAGGTTTCAGTTTGTGGAACAGACCACCTGTCAAGTCTGATCTGCTTCATTTAAACTTCAAAAGCTTTACTCAGTAGATCTGTAGAAATTAGCCGCAATATGCTAAATGACCCTGTCTTTCTGTTAAGCATCTGACACCTTTAAAGATGGTATCTTAAAGTTTTTAAGTTTTATATTCTCTATCTATTAGTCAGAACTAGTGCTTGTCAAAGTTTGAGAGCAACCAATAAGATTTGCATTTAAAACAATATTTCAGCTTACATATAGGTTCCTATCAGCTCAGAATTTTGTCAAATTGAATACACAAAATGTTCAAATATTTTGGTAACAATGCCAGGATGATATTTACCGAAACTATAAACACATAACATGAATCATGGTGACTTTACTACATGTTGTAAGTTGGTGATTTTCTGGGCTAGCTGATCTAAAAGGTGTGGTAATGCTATTAAAAGGAACCATATAATTTAGTTATCCACACACCAACTCCCCTTAAAGCCTTGGCCTCAACAAAAAAACAACAACCCAGAGGCCTAATCTGCACTAGACAGCTTTTACAATCACTTGATCTATGACAACTCCCTAACTGACTTGAAGAATCTCAACACCAGTGGGTCAAAGAAAAATGCAAGAAATGTTCCCACATGACAACAAAAGGAAGTTTTCCCGAGCAGATGACAACACCTCAGGTGATGATGTTTCATCGGCAACAATTTTTGACATATAATGGAAAACACACACACACACACACACACACACACACACACACACACACACACACACACACACACACACACACACAAAGAAACAAGCAGTTCAAGTCTTCACAAGAGATCTCAGAAGCAGCAGCACTGAAGTATCAGACCTGCAGCTACCAGCACAGCTAGGCTGTCCAACAAGGAAACACACAACCAAAAACTTCACTTATGAAAAACTGGTCTCATATAAACTGGTCCATCAAGTAGATGCACTTGGATAACAAACTATGTGAATAACTAGCCTAAATTCCAAACTTTATTCACAGATAATCACAAGTTGTCCAGTGATAAAATGTGTTATCAAAGCTCAAAAGCAACTATTGTAAGCCTTTCTAAGGTTCAAAAGTGTAAACAGATGGACTCAGTGATAGTTATTTTGTGTTGCGTCATTTACTCTTGTCAAAAAGAGACTCTTCGAGAAAATAACAAGAATGGCATTATTGTCATTTCCAAATGATGGATGCACACAGCAGAACTCAAAAGTTTTCCTCTTGTGAAAAAAAAAACAAAAATGAAACGTATCTTATTTATTTAAAACTCTGAACCTTCATTCACGTATAGAATATAGCATGCCAGTTGATCTCACAGTAGTCTTACATTTCATCATTATAATTATTGACCGTCTATCAGAAACTAACAAAGAACCATCATAATATACTCAGTCCAGACAGATATCGGCAAACATGTTAACCAGATTGTTAAGGAAACGTCTCCTTTAATCAACTGAGATGTTAATGTACGTTGATGGTTGATTACATGGACTGTAGGTTGATTACATTTCAGCCGACGTGTTTTTACCACGTGGGTTTAACATCGGCATGATGACAGAAATCAAACCACAACCATTTTTTTTCTCTAATATTGTCGATTAATACAAAAAGCTTCAGCAGATAGTCGGAATTTTTTACAGAATCCGTCACAACCTGTAAACTCTGGCCTCCCGTCATCATAACTCAGATGCTGGTGACAGATGCATTTACCGCTGAACCACTTACATCAGACTTAAATTCACCTGGTTTGTCCGTCAACAAAAGCAGCCATTAACGCATAGTGAAAACCCAAACAAATCCAACCTTTGGGCCTTGAGACAAAAGTTGCCACTCTGGGTGACATTTAACATTATTGCTAATGTCAGACAAGGCTAACAGTTTCCATGATGTCTTATGTGTCCGGTTGTGCTAACATTAGCTTACCAAAGTATGAAAACGCACTTACCTGTGTGTATCTGATAGGAAGGCACAAACAGAAACCTCAGGTCTTAACAGTTAAATTTCCCTAAAAAAGGACACGTGTTTTATTATGAAAGTCACTTTTTGCGCATTATGTGTCTAATTGTTAGCAAAGTCGAGTCTTTCCATGTCAAATCTAAGTACGAGACACTAGTGCGCCTGTGCAGTAATACTGGAGTGATATGATTGGTCAGCACAGCACACACTTAAGATGATCTTTGCGGAAGTTTTTCCCTGCGTTTTGTCTATCAGGTGAAGGGGTCCCCCTTTCATGTTATCAAATGAAAAAATCAAACACAATCAACTCAATCTTGAAGAAAGAGCTCAGTGGATACCAAAGTCCTTTTAACCACTGATTGATTCTGACCATGTCAGTAGTATACACACAGGACTTTGCTAATGTGGGGTTAACTATAAGTTCTTTTAAGACTAAATTACTGTCATTCAAACGACATCAAAGCAGAATATTTAGTTGATTATCATATTTTTTTTGAATAACATTATTTGTTTAGGGAGTTAAGTAAGTATAAAAAGGAGAGTTCCTGTTAAAACTACTCATAACTTTTCAACAGCAGAGAATTTCCATATTTTCTAAAACTGTCCCATCCCTGTTTGACATAAATATTTGTAATGGTGCGCATGTAAAGTAGTTTTAACATTAAGCAAGAGTCCTTCACAATATATCTAGGCAATATTCCACCCACTATTAATGCAATTGATGGATATATCATTGTTCCATAAAAAGAGTAAAATGAATCCTGTTTGGTTCCTCCCCTCTAGTTATGTATATGATAACAGTGTAAAATATTGACCCCGCTGTTATTGTTTGGACTTGTATTTTTTGTTTATCTGTGCTTTTTCTGTTCTCAAAAACTCGTAAATCTCAACAAACTTTAAGTTAAAAAAACTTTGCACTGCTGTCCTGGGCTAGTGTACAAATGAAACGTTTTTATTATTATTATTATTATTGTTATTATTATTATTATTATTATTATTATTATTATTATTATTATTATTATTATTTCTTCACAGCAACCCTAATAAATTAGAATAAGTGACACTTTTTTAACTTAACACAGTCGATAGGTATCGAGTGATTAGTTAACATAAAGAAGCATATCCGTGGTCTTTATTCAGTCAAGGACATTAAGAAGTCATCGTCCATTAACATTTCTAAGTTTATAGATCTGACGTAAAATAAAACAGAAATAAAGCACCACCAAATCACGTTCCCGTTACTTCCCTCGCGATATCCTAGCAGCTCTGGTACATCTACTCATCACATACTCCAGTCGCTAACTAAGCTACAGCTAGGCTAACTAGCTGCTATAAAGTGTAATGTAGACACTCACACTAAATGACAGAGCTTCCAGAGTGATTTGACAATGGAACTGAGAAATATCAAGGACCAGGTAAAGCACTACCACTTTATATTACAGAACTAACGGTACGTCCTACCAACAGCTGGCTAGTCCTGCAAGCAAAATGTCGTGCAAAGTTTGCTATGAGGCTAATTAATGTTATACATGCCCTGATTCGCAGGAATAGACTGGTTCATATTCGTGTTTAATGTTTCATTCGTGTAAAACATGTAGACTCACTATATCAGACACTATGCTGTCTTTAAGATGAAGTTTAAACTCTGACCTAAATACACTTAGGACATTTTTAAAACATGTTCACTGGCTAAATTTAGTGTTAATCCTGCGTAAAATAAAATTTTCCATTTCGCATTAGTTCATCAAATTGATTTCATCAACCACTTAATGCCTTGAGATGCATTTGGAGTCATTATGTATTTATGAGTATTGTTGCCCCCAAGTTTTCTGGGGAAAGCTATTTAGTTGATATACTATTTTGACTTTGTTCTCCCAAAAAACGTTTATCAGAATGGCATTAGAATCTGTATCAATTATATATGAATGATAAACTTGACTTTTCACAATGGTCCATACCTGCTTTCAAATCTATTTTCCAGTCTCCTTTGGTCCAGGCTATATTCAGCAGAAATGCAGAAGAAGTGACATTTTTGTTGAGCCATGAGGAAGATGTCAATTCACTGGTAATATCTCACTGGAACTCCTTAATTATGCCATACAATAGCAGTTACAATAAGAAGCTGTTGTGTTTTTTTTTGTTTTTTTTTGCGATGGGCTTAAAATTAAAACTTCTTATATTCTTGTACAAATAGTCAAGCATTTAGTTCCTATGCCAACATGTTATTTGTTTAAATAAACTGTTTTCTTTCTCCCATTATTCCAATTCTTTCTATTCAGGACCAAGAACAAAGCACACCACTTCATGTTGCTGCTTATTTGGGTGATGTCCATATTATGGACCTACTTATTTCTTCAGGTGGGAAAATTGTTGATATGACTTTATAACTGTCATGAGTTAGAATGAGGCCTATTAGTCAGGATTTGTCCACTGTAGAGGAACTAAGAATTGATGAAAAAAGTCAAAAAATAAAAGTCCAACTTTGCCTTCACTTTCCTCTACAGGTGCACATGTCAATGCCAAGGACCAGGGTTCACTGACACCTTTACATCGAGCTGCTGCCTCAAGAAATGAGGTATGATCCTATTTTTAAAACAGAGAAGGGACATTTTTCCTAGGCTTGGCTACTAGATTGTTTTTGTGAATTGTTTCATCTTTTTAAATCTTCTCTTTTTCCCCAGAGAGCAGTGGAGCTGCTGCTAAAGCATGGAGCAGAGATCAACACAAGAGACAAGTTTTGGCACTCACCCTTACACATGGCAGCAGCAAACTGGGCTACTGGCTGCGCTTCAGCTCTGATACCACATGTGCGTAGCCTTGATGTTGCTGACAGGTCAGGGAGAACACCACTGCAACATGCAGCTCACAGCGGCCATGGAGAGGTAAAAGTTTTACTCATTCCAACTAAATGTGCCACAATTACAATTATCATCTTCTGTGCTGAAGGTTTTGAAAATAGTTATTCATTCATTATTGCTATCCAATATTGTTTCTGCAGATGGTGAGCTTGCTCCTGAGTAAAGGTGCTGCTGTCAGTGCCAAAGATAAGAAGGAAAGGCAGGCTATCCACTGGGCTGCATACCTTGGTAAAGAGTGTTGTTTTTGGATAAATAGCTGCTTGGATAAAAGAGTAGATGTCTTAAGCAAAGAAAAAAAAACTTTCTAGAAATAACCTATAGAGAGGTGGCTGGCGACAGTAAAAGGGGCTTTTAAACCCAGAGGCAGTCAGCGTTCAAAAAATGCTAATCCCCCCAGGAATACTGCTCAGGGGACATCTGAACTGAAAAATACTTAAGAAAAAGAAAGAAAATCAAAGGTATGCATCAATGATTACGTGGAGGTTTTGTTATGCCCATAATTTTTCAATTGTCAGTGCAAAGAGTCAGTGAAAATATGAAGAAAAACAGGTCAATACTATATTATTAACTTGGCCTGTGCAACCATTGCGCTTCTTTTTGTTTACAACCCAAGGGTAGAAACTTATGCTGAGACATATGTTACAAAAAGAATGCTTGTGTTTTTCTTTCAGGACACGTTGAGGTTGTGAAATTACTGCTATCACATGGAGCTGATGTGATGTGCAAGGACAAACGCGGTTACACTCCACTTCATGCTGCAGCTGCAGGGGGACAGTTGGATGTTCTCAAATATTTGTTGAAACTGATGATGGAGGTAAAGTGGCTGTTCATGTCACTAACAGAACAACAGAATTCTAGGGGCCAGTATTTTTGAATGGTCCTCCTGTTTGTAACTGTTTTTGTAACCAGAAATTAGCATAATTTAACAAAAAGGTCTTCATGCTTTTACTTCGGGTGACTGTTTTTGAAATGGCAACTTGTTATTATGAGATACCCACATCTTTGCACAAATCTTGCCTTAAAAACAAGACAATTGGGTTCCACAAAGCCAATTCCATTTCTTATTCATAGGCTATAGTTAAAAACCTACAATATATCCTTCTTTTTCTTCTTGTTTGGCTGAATCTTCTAGGCTTTATATTCTTTTAAGATTCCTTCTGATGTCATTACTCAAGTCAGTTGTCTTTTGACATTTTTATCAGTATTTCTTAACTGCCAAGCAGGGCTCTTCTAATCACTGGGTATGTTTAGATTTTGCACTTATAAGTTTGTATTTCACATCCATCTCTTAGATTGATGAACCCAACATTTTTGGGAACACAGCACTCCACATGGCCTGTCACATGGGGCAGGATGCCGTGGCCACTGAGCTGGTAAACTGTGGCTCCAACATCAACCAGCCAAACCACTACGGCAGCACGCCACTGCATCTGGCTGCTGCCTCCGCTAGCGGGGTGCTATGTCTCGAGCTGCTTATCAACAATGGGGCTGATGTCAATGTGCAGGTGCAGAGCTAAGTGTTTTTTTAAAAAGCAACAAAAGGAGAGACAAAACAAATTTGCATTATTGTTTTATGTGTGTTCACTGGGCATAAGATTTGAGCTTAGTCTAAAAATGATTTATATCTTTCTTTTGACACAACATGTTTTTATTTCTCTGATTGCAGAATAAAGAAGGGAAGAGCCCCTTGCACATGGCTGCCATGTGTGGGCGCTTCACAGGCTCCCAGATTCTGATCCAAAATGGTACAATCAATTCAAAAACATCATCTCATTCATGATTCACAATTACTGCCCTTTGACTTTTAATGTCAGAACATTTTGACATCAAATTTTATTTCTCTCTTTTCCTGCACAGGTGGGGAGATAGATTCTGTTGACATGTATGGAAACACACCTCTTCATGTTGCTGCAAGATATGGGCAGGAGTTACTGATCAGCACTCTATTGACAAACGGTGCTGACAAAGCTAAGTATGTCCATCAAACCTGAGACTGCCATGTTGTCTTTCCGGTTCCAGCTTTTCAGTTTGATTCATCAGTGCAGTCCATGATATAAATCATCGTTCTCTTGATTTCTAAAGACAGGGGATTGATGGGATGCTTCCTCTACATTTGGCAGCACTCTATGGGTTTCCAGACTGTTGTCGAAAGTTACTGTCAAATGGTGAGAAACTGGGGCCACTGACCTCAATTTTTCCTCCGATTTTATGTAATGTGGTTAATGACACAACTTGAAACATTTCCACTTAAAAGAGGTTTTCTTGTGTTTTTCTTCAGGCCAGTTTTACATCATGCCTTCTCAGATGCCATCGATTGGGTTTGATATTAACATGTTGGATGACCACGGGAGGACCTGCCTGCATGCTGCTGCCTCTGGAGGGTGAGGTTATAAACAACACACCTATATATAGACGTGTTAATCTATCATTTCAAGTTTACAGCATATGAAGTTACAAACAGCATAATCTAAAAGTCACAACTAGTTCTTTGTTTCTCAATGTGTGATAGCTAATTTATTTTAATGTGTAGTGTTAATTTTTTCTTGGTGTTTTAGGTTGTATGTCTTATGTCTACTTAAGCTATGTATCTTTTTAATTACTGATACAGATAGTTGACTAATTTAGATGCCAGCAGTTGTTGATGTGCTTTAATTTTCTCCTCATTTCTAAATAGTAAAGGTTCTTTGAAATTGTTCAGCTGTTCTTTAATGACTAAAAGAGGAAGAATGTTTTTGATTAATCCCACTTTTTACTATTTGCCTGCCAAGAAGTATCAGAGTAAAAATGTCACAACATAAACAAATACAAAAGAGACATTCCAAGCATATGTATAAATAAAGGAATATTAGTATACTGTATGTGGGAATGCAAAAACTTAAAAATAAAAAAAATGGAAGAGGTTAAAAATATTGTTGAATGAATTATTTCAAAACCGATCAGTTTTTAGCAATATGTCCAGAACAACACTGTTACACTAAAAATGAATGCAAATTTCTAATTTTCATTCATTTTTATGGTCTATAAGTTGTTGACCATAATCAGCTGAAAAACAAATGTGTCGCAAAAAATTGGAAAGACATTCACAGACCCAGTGCCACCCATTGGTTAAACTAGATGTTGTTCCTCCCTCTGAAACAAATCAACATCCAGAAATTCAAACATTGTGCATTTGTAAAAAATTGGAAACCCTTAATTGATTTTGTTAAATACTAACCCAATTTGCAGTCATAAACACAACTGTTTTCATTTCATTTTAGTATGTCCCAACTCATTTTTTTTTTGTTTGCTGTGTTTTTCTTTTCAAATTTAACAGCCTTGTTTGATTTGATATTTCATGTTAAGTTGTTTTATTTATTTATTTTTTTTTTGTTATACCTTGAGAAAAAGCAATGTGGCCATGAATGTGAAATATGACTAATAATACAGCTGCATTTTTGTGCTCTGATAATGATAACATAGTACAAAAAAGTCACCACATTAATCTTAATCATGCATCTAGAGTCACATTAACTGTTCATTAACCAGATGAAACTGGTGAAGCTGATAATTTCAATTTAATTCAATTTAAAAAAACTGTAAAATTTTAATTTAAATCTAACATTACAACAGTTTATAAAATACATATTCAATTTTGACATTTCTGCAAAAAATTGACATTTCATTTTGGATTTGAAGAACCATTTATCAAAATGTTACACTTAGTAAAGACCGAGTGTTGACAATAGATAAAATATAACTTTTCTGTTTGTCCTTTGTGTGCCAGGAATGTTGAGTGTCTGAACCTGCTGTTGAGTAGTGCTGCGGAGCTAGATATAAAAGATAATTTGGGAAGGTAAGAGCTGTTAATTATCTTGAAACAACATTGTTTTCTCTGCTTTGCTGCTACCCGATAACACAGCTGTATGTCCTTTATTGCACTTTGTAGATCTCCTTTGCACTACGCTGCAGCGAACGCCAACAGCCAGTGCACAATCTCTCTGGTAAGAGCCGGTGCTGAGGTCAATGAGCTGGACCTGACAGGCTGCAGCCCTCTTCACTACGCTGCAGCTTCACACACCTTTTGTGGGTAAGGGAGTGTTTGTTTTTACGTAATTACCGTGAGTTATCTAAATCATTATGCTGATAGCTTTTCTTTTTTGTTTGTTTGTTTTTATCCACAGAGGGGAAACAAACTCAGATCCTGAGTTCAGTTTGGAAAGGGAACATGAAGCCTCACTGTACGTTACAAAAACCTTTCATATGTCTCTCTTTCTCTTTCTTGTTATCACTGGAAGAAGAATGAAAAGCAGCAGTATTTTTATGATCTACTCTGTGTGTTCAGGTGTCTAGATTATTTGCTTGACAATGGGGCGAACCCGACTCTGAAGAATAGTAAGGGTTACAGTGCCGTCCACTATGCAGCAGCTTATGGGAACAAACAGCACCTGGAACTGGTCAGATTTTATTATTTTCTATTTTGTAAAATCTGGATAGGCTTCTCAAGTAAGTATTCTTGTTTCTTGTTACTTTTGCAGCTCCTGGAGATTTCATTCAACTGTCTACAAGAGGTTGAAAGTAATATTCCTGTCAGTCCTTTGCACTTAGCGGTGAGTAGCATTTCACAAACACAACTGCATGGCTTTTCATCAAGATCACATGTTTCGCAGGCATTAGACTATCCTTTTGATATTTTTGCTGCTCTAGGCATATTATGGTCACTGTGAGGCTCTGCATCTGTTGTCTGAGACTTTGGTAAGTCTGGATGTGCGGGACATTGAGGGCAGAACTGCCCTCCATTTGGCTGCTCGGAGAGGTTTTGCCCCCTGTGTAGAGGTGCTGCTGGAGCATCAGGCCTCCTACACACTGAGAGAGCACAAGAACAAGTGGACTGCTCTACATGCTGCAGGTGTGTGTATGCGCGTTTTTTTGATAGCATAGCAAAAGGTGGTTATGGATCCTGCTTTAAATAAATGGTAAGCTAGGGTTCTAGTGTTAGTCTGATGCCTATGGAAGATGATTTGACAAGAAAAAGATGATCTTCACATTAATGCGTTTTAAACTCCAAATTTATCCAAGCAGTCTGTGTAAATTGATAATCTAATGTTCTTATTGTTTCTCTTTCCCATGTACAGCTGCTGGGGGCCAAATGGACTGTCTGCTTTTATTAGTCAACAGGCAACAAAGTGCTGACATCATCGACAGTCCAGATACACAGGGACAGTAAGTCACTAAAAGTTAACAATCAGTCATTTTTGTCATTATTGAATGTGATAAAAAACACATGTTGACAGCTTTATTTACAGTAATTTTAACCTAAAAAAATACAATGAATTAAATGAACACATGACTGTCTGGGGGAAAAAGGAAAGTCATCTGACTGCAATTTTGTAACCTCCCAAAGGACTGGGTCACGAAGGAAATATCAGTAGTATGTTTGTATTGATCCTGGCTTTCATAAGTGTTTTTAAACAGATACAGGTGTCAGAGACAGTGACTCAACTTGCTTATTGCATGCAGCAGAGGATTAAGCAGAAACCATAAAGCTTGTGTGTTCTTCTTATTTATAATGTAATCGCAAACTTCAGGAAGAAAAAAAGAGTAGTCTATATAACAAGCTCTCCAAAAGTCTTATCTGACCAGATAATCCTCCCTAACAGCATTCTTGTTTGTTTTTGTCTGGTGCAGAACGGCTCTCATGCTTGCAGCTCTGGGACGTCACACTGACTGTGTACACATCCTGCTGGAGAAAGGAGCAAAGGCAGACGCTGCTGATAAAAAGGGCTTTACAGCATTACACAGAGCTGTATGTGTATCTGCTACTCTTACATTCGAGCATGTCTTTTTTTATCCCTCTAACCCTGCTATATGTTGACCCCTGCAGGTCATGTTAGGCAGCGAGGACTGTGTGTCTGCCCTGCTGGAACATGGGGCCTCTACACTCTGTAGAGATTCTCAGGGAATGACGCCCTTGCACCTCGCAGCATCCCTTGGCCACACAGAGCTTCTCAAGAGTTTGCTTAAGGCTGCTGTGAAAGCTGACCCACTGGACTCCATATTGGACTACAGAGGCTACACACCCACACATTGGGCTGCGTACCATGGTGAGGGCACAATTGTATCATGTAGAATACGGTATTACCTCCAGCCTCCAAGCTTCTCATTATTTATAATTTGTCCATTTTATTCTGCAGGACATGAGGGCTGTTTACACATTTTACTTGAAAACAAACTTTATAGCTCCCAGGAAGGAAATCTCTTCACCCCATTGCACTGTGCTCTGTGAGTACCCTCAGTGCGTTCCTTTTTGAGACATCATACAGATAACTTCATCATGACTCTTTAAAATTTAATAACTCGGTTCATTGCCGACAGAGTTAATGGCCATGATGTTGCTGCTGGACTTCTGGTGAAGATGGTTGGCCCCCAAATTGTTCATGTTAGTGATGCCAAAAGGAGGTGGGTACTCTTCTGAGCTCACCCGTAGATTAAACGGCTTCATCTCAATGTGTTCATTCAGTAAAATCATCTGTCTGCCGTTTGAATGCAGGACCCCGCTGCATGCAGCAGCTTATTCAGGGAACGTTGCTGGGCTCCAGCTGGTCTTGGCCCAGACAGCAAATGTTAATGCTGTGGACAATTGTGGGTGCTCTGCTCTGATGGTTGCTGCTGACTGTGGTCAGACAAGAGCTGTTGGTATGTTGTATCACTGACTGTGCTATTAGTCTTTTAATGTGTCACATAAGCCTCAGCTCAACAGGAGAAAAGTTAAAACCTCCATAGTTGTTTGTCTTTGTTCCAGCTTTAAGCAGATGAATATTGATGTGTTTTTTGACCCTCACACTTCTCACTTATGTTTGCTCCAAATCACTGTATGAACCTGACCCCTGTTTCACAGATTTTTAGTCGCTCCACCTGAAGACATCAACTTATCGTCAAATGTTACAACCTGTGTTCATCTTAAAAGATGTTTTATTTTGTGCATTTCAGAGTTCTTGCTGCACAAGGCGAAGCCAGACCTGACGCTGGTGGATGTCAATAATAACACTGCCCTTCACTTAGCCTGCAGCAAGGTCACAAACACATACACATGCATGCTGTAGTATATGCAATGGCACAATAACTGTAGCATGTGTGTAGCAATATTGTGTTATAGAACTGCAACAACTGCCAAATGATGTGATAACCTGTCAAGATATGATTGTTTCTGGTTTCAACAGTGATCAAAAATATTTAACTAAGATTATGTTATCCAGCCTCTATTTTTAAGTTGCAGTAATTTTTAGTGAAAAATAAATGTGTGATGCTATAGGGCTACATGTGATCTCTTACAACTTTACGTTTGGCCATGCAGGGTCATGAGATGTGTGCCCTGTTGATCCTCGGAGAAATCAGCGACTCCTCTCTGATAAATGCAACAAACAGTGCCCTTCAAATGTGAGTTTTTCTGTTTATTTTTTGATTGATACGTTTTTTTGTGCAGAATAGTCAGAAGCCTATAAGTACAACTTAAAGCAACAGTAGACTATAACCTGAAAAAGGGATGTATGGAGGAGGGGGGTCATAAAATTAAAGATGCTTATTTCTAATTTAAACTTCAGTGTTGCTATTCTCCTTGAGCATCTTGTTACAGATCTGTCTGTCATTGTCATGCAGGCCCCTTCACATTGCAGCGAGAAAAGGCCTGGCGACAGTGGTGCAGGTGTTACTGAGCAGAGGAGCAGCAGTCATGGCTGTAGATGAAGAAGGTAATCCAGGATGATTACATCTCTTATGATAAAATACCAATGTTGTCACAGTTCTTGTTCAAAAACAGAAAATGAATGTCACCTTGTCATATTTATGTGCTTTCTAACCATCTGAAGGACACACACCAGCTCTGGCCTGTGCCCCAAACAAGAACGTAGCAGACTGTCTGGCCCTGATCCTCTCCACCATGAAACCTTTCCCTCCCAGAGAGGCCAGTGCTGCAGCAGCGTCCCACTACAACTCCATCCTAAACTGTGGCATTGCTTCCAGTTGTGGGTCCAATGGTAACCTGTGTCATGCCTGAAATGAGAGCCAGGCAGATACTTTGGGCCTGTGGGAGGGAAACTTAATCCTGGTGTAGTTTACCACAAACAGACACATGCCCATAGAAACGTGTGATCATGTGTTGCTCCGTGACATTTACATGTGTGCGTGTCTGCATGTACATGATGTACTCTTGCACCAGTAGCATTGAATGCTGCTTTGAAATCTAGTCTTACACATTACTAATATTAGCTTACCTCTCACATTTTCTTCAGTTAAGTTTAGCACATTTGTTATTTTAATGAAATATTAACTATGAGAAATGAATGGAAGTTTTAATATGAGCACACTTCCGAATGCTCGTATACACTTGAACCTGACAAGTGCACAGACACCCAGATGATTGTGTTTAATCTATCTATGTGTGTGTGTGTGTGTGTCTGCAGGTGTTACTTGGCATTTTAGACCTTGCTTCTTAATTCACTAAAAACTCTAAACAGGTGCTGATAACCTTTTATGCAATTAATGAAACTATTTTCTTATCTTGTTCAGAGTGTAGCAAGCACTATGCAGATTTAGATAACCTCATTATTCTAATCATGACTTACATTTCAGTTTAGTTAAAGATACAAGCATGTGTATAAATAGAGTTAACAGAGTCTAGTGTAAATATAGTTTTTTAAAAAGAATTTTATCTTTCACTTGTATAATCCAGAATCCCAAATTATTGTGAGTTTACCTAGGCTTGTATCAACTGTACTGTTAATGCAGTAAAAAGCACAGTTTGAGCTAAATATGTTGCGTTAGGTTTCATGTTTAAGTGAAAAAACAGGGAATTAAACAGATAAAGAATTAAAAAGAATAGTCAGTATTTGTAGGTAAGAGCGGTTAAAGCTCAAGGGGAAAAAATACTAGGTTCATGCAGTGTTGATATTCTGTACATTTGCAACTACAGATCTCTTCAACTTTTTATGAACTGCTTGATTCTTTTAAGTTTTAATGACCCAAAGTGATGTCTTAAAATTCTAGTTTATGTATGATTGACAGTTTAAAACCCAAAGATATCTGATAGATGACTAAGAACATTTAATATCTCAGTCTAAGAAGCTGTAACCAGAAGAAGTCTTGCACAATATTTTCTTAGTTTTCACGATGGTGAGCAAGTTGGTGTACAAAACTTAACTCTTTGAATAGTAACAACCTTTACTGGTACAAAGCGATCACTGCCTTTCTCCTTGTTCACAAGTGCGTGAAATACTTCATCTTTGGACATTTCAAGTGCTGTAAACACAGACATGCTTAGATCTGCTGTGTCATTTTGAAGCAGTCTGAAAGATCTGCACTCCGACCTGAAGGCTCACACTAAGTTATTTCTTTTTAGTTTATGCAAACAAATTATTAGAATCAAGGGTGGTTAACAAATGTAACTTTAAATTTCATTTAAAGCATTTCAGATATTTCTTTGAAACCCAGAGAGAAGAGGTTTGGCATTTCTTAAGTAGCAGTGACATTTTTAGCAGTATTTGTCTCAAGAAATTGCTTTGTCACAACTTTTCTTACAAGTAAGCTGTTTTTTTTTACTGATACTTCAGGGTGTTGCATATAACTTGAGTCATTTCTGGGAATTTAGTTTTAAAAGGAATTCATATGATGGAAAATAAATAAATAAATCAGCAATATCTGAACAGCCTTTGCAGCCTTTCTTTTTCATTCTTACAAACAAAAGTTAACAGCTGACTGTTAGACATGAAGTTATTGTTTCTTTATTTTATTGAGCTATTTGACATGCTTTCAACAGGGGTGGGTACAAGGTTTGGAAAGGAGAAGAATGAACAATATTGGTGTATACAGATGGGCTACTACTCCCCAGTTTTTGGACAAGCCGCACCTTCCTCCTCTTTCTCAGATCTCTGAGCCCTCTCCTCTTTCTTTTTTGCGACCCCTGCCAAAGCAGCCTTGTTTCTCTGGAGTTTCTTCTGCCTGTCTCTCTTCCTGGCCAGTGTGATCTAGACCTGCGGCAGCCTCCTCTACCTGCTGGCCCTTTTCTTCTTGGTTCTTTTTTTTCCAGAAGCACCATTTCTTCACCTTTTCTTTCTTCTTTTTCTCTTCTTTTTCCTCTTCCTCCTCATGTCCAACTTGGGCTGCGTTTGCTGCTGCCTCCTCTTCCTCCTTTTTATTTCTATTTTCTTGTCTCCTTTTAGCCCAGAAGCCTTGTTTCTTCTTCTCAAAGACAAGTTCCTGAAAAAAGAGGATACAATATTTTTTTCATCTTATTTTTGATTAATTATTGTAATATAAGTCCTGAGAATTTAGAGATTGTATTTTCATTCGAGCAGCAGTGTGCCTGACCTGAAGCTTGATATTTTGAATTATTACTTGCTGTAGTTCTTCCTCAGCTTTTCTCACACTCTCTTTCAGGGTGTCTTCTCTTTCCAGCCATAGTCTCTCCATCTCATTTTTTCTGATCTTCCAGCTCTCCTCCCTCTTAGCCAGCTCCTGTTTGAACTCCTGCTGCAGAGTGTTGCATTTTTTGATGCTCTGGTCCAGCTCAGCCTGTTTGAGGGTAAGCTTAGAGTAGACACGGAAAAGCTTCTTTGTTTTAGCCTTAGTTTCAACTGTGAGGTTGCTGATTATTTCGTTTTTCTCTTTAATCCTCTCCTGAAGCTGGTTTATTTTAGTAATCAAGTCATTTTGGAACTGTTGCAGGGCATCATAGGTCTGGGCGTTGCCATCTGATCTGACCCCTTCAGGTTGATCCTGAGAGGCAGCCTCCGTCTTTTTTAATTCTTCCATCTGAGAGTCTTGCATTTCTATGATCTCTGTTAATAATGCATCACACCTTTTTAGAAGCAAAAGGACTCCCTCTTCTTTGTCTTGAATTTCTTTCCTCTCATTCTTGTATGCCTTTAATTTTTTCTTCATATTTAAAATCTTCTTGTTTAACTCATCCTGCTTTTTGGCATGGGTTTTCAGCATTTCAATGGTCTGCTCCACCAGAAAGGCATTTTCCATGGATAGCTCCAGGTTGTCATTATCCAGAGCACCAAGAGCTTCTATGAGACACTGCCTGTCAGGGCTGCAGGGTGCTCTCAAACAAGTCTGTTAAAAGTAAAGAATATATCTCATTCAAAAATAAATGAACTATATTGTTGGCTATAAGAATGCACAGCCTATAACATAATTTTATGATGTTTATTTGTAAGGTAAAGCAATTTAATACGTTGAGTTTTTTAAAGGGCACTTGTAAGTTTTTTATAACTATGCTTAATAGAAGTTTTTTCAGTTACAGGTAAGGAAGAAGAACAGATAAAGAAATAAATGCTCAGTACGACAAAATCACTTGTTGTTATATTAATCATTTTGTACTCTGTTTTAAATTAAAGGTCCTAGTTACAATGTTTCTCATCGCACTGTACAACTTTTTTTTTTCCAAAAACAAGCTATCCCTGACAGAAAAATATAATCTGTTTGGACATGTGTGACCGTTGAATAAGTAAAACGGTAAAATGGCTTCAGCTTACTTTTAATGCTTAATAAATACTCCATTTCAGATTGACAGAGGAAATCTTACCCTGACTCTTGTATTACTTCTTTCCATGGCTGAACAGTGAAGAGAGATTGTAAAGCGCGGAGTGCTTTCGTCGGTTTTCACTATTGGTTTTAACTGATTTTTTAAACTACGTTGTAATTGGATACACTCGGCATTCTGATGCGAACTGTTTTTCTGCGCAGCTATGAACCGTTACCCGTTACTAGGGAATCAGCTGTGAGCAATATCTGACACCCACTATGTGAGCACATCAAACCGGAGGAGTCCTGTGCTATTTGTTGAAAGATATACATTAAATAAATTTAAAACTGGTTTATTTTGACTGACGATGAAATAAAGAATGTCCCGCCCCCCTAAGGTCACTCTCCGTGAAAAGTCATGTCTTACATTATATTTAAACGTGTGTTCACAGGTTTTTTTTTTTTTTCCAAATAAATAACTTAACTTAATGCTGCTTCTGGTTTATCTTGCATGTTTTGCCAACATCTGGCCAGGGACTACAAATGTATACTAGCCTTTTTGCTAATTCTGACATATTTACAGAAACGTTTATTATTGTTATAATAATAATAATAATAATAATAATAATAATAATAATAATAATAATAATAATAATAATAATAATTATTATTATTATTATTATTATTATTATTATTGTTGTTGTTATTATTATTATTTCTTTTTTTTTTTTGTTAATTTAAATAATTAACAGTTATAGAAAAATAATGAGCTCTCAGCTAATAAATACACTGAACAATTCCTACCATAGGCTCTGTAGCATCTACCTGTGGCCGGTAGGTGTTGCTAAAGACCTCATATTATAGTCATAGTGACGGAACTGGAAAAAAAAGGCCTTTTCGTCCCTTCCCGGCTGCCGTCGCTCTTTCACTTTAACACAATCGTTGTGCACAGTGTTCTGTCTCACAAGTGGAAAAATGGCGAACGTGGTGCTGGAGTTTAAGGCTTCTGCCGGTGACTCCGAGCCACAGACTCGCCCTATCCTGATTATCGGACAGCAGAGCAGCCTGCAGCAAGTCAACTGGAGCCAAATCAAAGGAAAACTGCAGCCCGTCGTGAGCAAAGAGGTAAAACTGGGAGTGAAAATGACAGCTGAATGACAGCGAGCTAAGTGTGCTAACTTAACAAGTAGAGCTAAGTTAATAACAGTAGAGGTAAGCTAGTTAACAGGAACACTGAGCCCGTGACACCATTGAAATGTATAATAAAGTACATTAACCAGGATTTAAAATAATCTTTAACACTGGGTACTTGGTGTACTTTATTAGTCAGTAAAATAGTGAAATATTTCATCAGTGTTTCTCGGCAAATTAACGTTGTCTATTGTTTTAAGTTACCAAATGGTAACTGGTTGTTGGTACATTTAAACACCTAACCAACTTGTAAATAAGTCTTCCAACGATCAATAAAAGATTTAACAGCTTGGGGTTTGATGTCGTGGATTTTCCACTCTCGTGATTTCAGAGTGGGTTAAGTTTAATATGTAAATGTGAAACCTTAAACATGTCTGGCTTCACTGAGTTCTTACAGGTTGTCAGAGGCAGAGATTGAGAAGTGGCCTGCTGCTCTGATTTATGTGCCGCGACGGTGCTGCAGGGGGGCAGACTACTGTTTGATCCCTGTCACTCCAGAAATACTCTGCTCTCTGTATCCATTGGGTTCATACGTAGAGTGCTGTGGACTGCCGTGCAAAGTCCCCGTGAATTGTTGTGCAATGATGTCAGCCTCCTATAAAGAAAATCTTGAAAGAATGTCTGTGGAGTCCAAGAGGGTTTTCAACCATTCAGAGGCTCTCAGTATCTTCTGTAACTATTAACCAATACTATATAACCAACCTGATTGCTTACTCCATTGCTTGACGTGTGCCTTGTTTCCTGCAAGCTGTTTATACCAAGTGTTCTTTATCTTTTTAAGATTATGGAAGTCTCTATATATTTTACACCCAGTAATGTTGATCATTTTACTGTTGTTTTGGAGAAACCGCAGTAGTTGTAAGTGAAACCCAACAACCTGAAGTACTTAAAAGCTCCTAAACTTCCCTGCAATTCTTATCTTGAGATTTGTTCGACTGCCAGTTATATTTATTAAAGCTCTAAAACCCACATGCTATGGTGACAGGGGACCTCGGATTTTGACCTAAAGCCAATCTTTACCCTTCATTTGACATATAATAAATGCTACCTTTGTTGGGCGTTTTTATGCTCTCTCAAGCAGTGTATGTACTAATTTAATCTTACGTCTGGAGATGGAATGATAATGCACCAGCTTTATGTGCAGCTGAGGAGCTGGAGCATGTCACATTAAGATATAGATGTGTAAACAGCCAGAATTTTAGGACAACCTGGCTTTGCTTGATAAATTCCGATCAACACAATAGTACCAGCTAAAGTTATTCATTTATTTATTTTGGGATCAATTAATCAGTCCACCCATGCTTGCTGCTTTACCTTCTCATTCTTCTTTTTTTTCTTAGATCTGGCAAGCAGCTCTCAGCGCTTTGAACCCCAACCCCACGGACAGCTGTCCTTTGTACCTCAACCATGCTGCTGTGGCTGCACTGCCCTCTCGTGTCAGCCGGCACAACAGCCCTTCTTCTGCCCACTTTGTATCCCGTCTGGTCCGCTCCTGCCTGCCAGGTGGAAACAACCGCTGCATCGTGGTCAGTATCTTCTTCAGAAATCAATCTTTTTTTCCACTTCCAGTGTTCAGGCAGTGATTAAGTTACAGAACAGATTCACTGGGTGTGTTCTAACTTGTTTATTAAATCCCCCATTGGAGAATTAGTTTTATGACAAAGTGGCTGTTGTGACTGTTTCCTCTGCAGATGGTTTGTGAACGTTCAGATGTGTTCGCATCGTCCTGTGCCATTGCAAGAGCCTTCCCGATCTTCTCTCGGCGCTCAACATCTTCCCGCAGGACTGAGAAGAAGCACGTCACTGTGGAGTTTCTGATCGTGGGACAAGAAAATAATGTTTTGGATGCCTCAGAACTTGAAGTACGTTTGGGTTTTTTCATTTATAGGTTTTCACTTATTTTCTCTTTTAAACTACAGAAGTGTTTTTCTCTCACTACTGCTGGTGTGTTTTAATAACTTTCCCTTTTTTTGTCAGTGCCTCTCCAATGCTGCTGATGGTGTGCGGTTGGCAGCTCGCATTGTGGACACGCCGTGCAATGAGATGAATACAGATCACTTCTTAGATGTAAGTGATACTTTCTCTCCTGTAACATTTGTTCACATACAACATGTATATTTGTGTTAATGCAATTTAGATTTAAAATCCTTTTCTGTTACAGGAAATCAAGACTGTGGGGACTGAACTTGGTATCACTCCTGTGATCATCCGTGGAGAAGAACTGAAACAGAAAGGATTTGGAGGTATGTGTGTATAAAATACGTTAGGATATCTTGAGTGTATATGTGCCTTTTTCTGGAACATATTATTCACTGAAAGGCCTGATGGTAATTTAGCTTGATATACTAAACTTGTACTTGCTAACCATGTGCATTTCATACACATACACAAATGTCTTTTATTTAGACAAAGACCATAAAACATCAATGATGTATGCTGTCAGTCACTCTGAACCTATAGTTCCCTGCTTTTCTGTTGCATTTACAGTTTTTTGTTAAAATCTGTTAAATATTAAACTCTTCTAAAAGAAAAATTTAATATAATTCTCAAATATTTATTTTAACTACTGGTCTTTGTTTTTTGATTGTTACACTCTATAACTTCTTCTCTTTCAGGTATTTATGGAGTTGGAAAAGCAGCAGAGCATGGACCTGCATTAGCAGTGTTGAGCCACACACCTGAAGGTGCAACCCAGACCATTGCATGGGTGGGCAAGGGCATTGTGTATGACACTGGAGGACTCAGCATCAAAGGAAAGGTACTCATATTTCACCTCCAAAGAAGTGATAGAAACTATTGTTTATGAAAATTCACCTCTTTCAGGGATATGGCTAATGTTGCAGTGGAGTAAATCACTAAACCTTATTGTACCAGCAGTGTTCAATCGCAGTCTGTTGCTGTCTATCTGATCCCTGACACCCCTGATCTGTTAAGCTTTAAGCCAAGTCTGTGTAATCCTTAACATGTTGTTGTAACATGGGCTGGTCAATACAGTGTTGCTTTGCTTAGACATACAGATTTGATGGTGAAGACATTTTAACACATTCAGGAATTTCTAGAAAATTTTGGGCCAGCATAGCCACCTACCTTATAATTTTCCCAAGTTGCTTTTTACACATATCTCTCACTACTTCTAATCAATGTTTATTTTAGAACAAGGAGAAAATAACACACTGCTGTGTTCCCACACATTTTGTGGGGATTTTTTGGGGAATTCTTTAGGATTGAGATGTGTTTCTGGATGAATACAGCATCAGTGCAGTTGTGTGGACTATTCAGACACTATCCCACTCCTTTCATATTTCAGATGCAGTATCAGAGCTGGATCAGAAAAAAACAATTCTATCACTTGTAAACATACTCTATTTTCATTTCTAGACCACAATGCCAGGCATGAAGAGAGACTGTGGAGGAGCTGCTGCCATTCTGGGAGCTTTCAAAGCTACTGTTAAACAGGTGAAGTCCCACAGCAGCTTTTAGATTTGCTCTCTTCGTTCCTGTCTTTAATCAGATCGTTTTCTGTTTGATCCAGGGCTTTAAAGATAACCTCCATGCAGTGTTTTGCCTCGCAGAGAATGCTGTTGGACCCATAGCCACACGGCCTGATGACATCCACACTCTCTACTCTGGAAAGTGAGACCAGTCATTTCTTTTTGACTTGTTGCAAAAAAGGTTCAACTGACCTTGTGTGAGTTTTCTGTGCACTTGCGCAAGAAATGAAATGAAATTTGTCTTCCATTGGTGTTTTTATTCTACAGAACAGTGGAGATCAATAACACGGATGCAGAGGGCAGGCTGGTGTTGGCGGATGGAGTGGTGTATGCCAGCAAAGACCTGTCAGCTGATATTATCCTGGACATGGCTACTCTGACAGGGGCACAGGTTTGTGACAGCCAGCCTCTATTGAACTGTTGCTAAACTTTTGCAGTTGTGAACAGGTTGATTTCCACCATCCATTGCAAGCCAGTTTAAGGATACTGTCCTTTAGTATCCTGTTTAACAAAGAGACCATAACCACTAATAAATTTGACCTCAACATGTACTTTGTTAAGCCCCTGTACATAATTTACTTTCTCTATTTTCAGGGAATCTCCACAGGAAAGTATCATGCAGCTGTGATGACTAACAGCGAGCAGTGGGAGGTTGCATGTGTGCGTGCTGGACGCAGCAGCGGAGATCTTGCTCACCCTCTGGTCTACTGCCCCGAGCTGCACTTCAGCGAATTCACCTCTGCCATGGCTGACATGAAGAACTCTGTGGCAGTAAGAGACAAACTAAACATTCTTCAAATTTAATGCCGTGACTTAAAGTTGTTAAGGAGATACTGACACATGAGCTACTACAGTATGTTAGGCTTCATTTTTCATGTATACGTGTAGAATAATACAAAATTAGTTTGAGTTAAGAAGTCCAATGCTTACAAATGTATAAAACATCTGCTGTGACCAATCTTTGACACACTGTCTTACACTTTGCTTTTCTTTAAAACGGCGTTGATGTGGTAGATGATAATCTGAGAATGATGTGATCTTGTTCAAAGATTAGATCTGACAAAGTGTCAACAGTAGCTGTACAGTAGCTGGTTGTTTAAGTGTTTTATTGGTATGCAGTTGTTGTTCTTTGACTATTTTTATAAAGGTAGGGCACTTGCTAAGGCTTTCCTCCCCTTCCTTTGTTCTAACAGGACAGGGAGAATGCTCAAAGCTCTTGTGCCGGCCTCTTCATTGGTTCTCACTTGGGCTTTGATTGGCCTGGTGTCTGGGTCCATGTGGACATCGCCTCACCTGTCCATGCTGTGAGTATCATCATGTCCAAAGAGATCCTCTGCAGTTCATTTTAAAGCACAAACTTAATAATAACTTTATGAAGCAAAAGGTTTATTTGGTGAATCATTTCAGTGTTGCCCCAAAACCTGTTTGACAAGAATTGGAGTGTGTCACAACAAATCCTATTTTGCAGCACATGTTGGCACCAAAAATATACTTGTTCAGACCAGATTTTACAACTTCTTGTTAAAGTATTGAAGTGCTCAATAAAGAAGTTCAACTGCTTATTTCAATATATGAGCATGTTCACATGTAACATCAGCTGAGGGAAACGTTTGTTAGAGAGACTAAAGACATTAAGGAAGATAAAAATCTGAAAGAAGACAGTCAGCATATTTTTAAGGAAGTTGCCAAAACTGGGCTGTAAATTCTTGATGTCTTTGTTGTTTGTGAAAAATATGTTCAATATTAAAAGCGGATAACACAACCAAAGTGCCTGACAAGTCATCAGGTGACCACAACAACATGTAGCCTGTTAGTGTTTTCCCTTCACTTGTACAACCAGACTATACTGAAAAACGAAATGTGAAGATTTCTTCGAAGTATGAAGAAAATAACAATTTAAAGCAAGCAAAGTCAGAAAGGACAAGATATACTTAACTTTTGTGAAACACATATTTGAAAAACAATGGGTATAGTGTATTTTACGCAACGGCAAGCATAAAGATGAGAGTGTGAGTTTGTGACATGGACACAGTCAGTGAAGATGATGTAACACAAAGTAGTGAGACCAGTAATCTCAGCTAATCAGATAAATGCTGATTATGTCTGTTTAGCAAGATGTCTTAAGCAACACTTGGAAAAAAATGATCTGGCTCTACTTACTTGTTGCACTTTTGAGAACTCCTACACTTATCTGGCTGTTCTGCATGCAGATATAAGGGATATTCTAAACTGTATCTTGAACAGACTTTTTTAAAAGTATAACATTGGGCTACCATTACAGTTTTGATGCTGGAATCTGACCCTTGTTTTATTCTGTCTCTGCAGGGAGAGCGTGCCACAGGATTTGGTGTTGCTCTGTTAATGGCCCTCTTCGGTCAGGCGTCAGATGACTCCATGCTGAACCAAGTATCTCCTCTGGGTGCATCCATCAACATGAGTGAAGACCAGATGGAGCGCGACTGCAAGAGACGGAGGCTGGTGTAGAATGGACACCATGCACGGTCCAACCCTGATTCCTTTGCTGCCACCACACACTCTCTCTGTCGATGCAAGAGTACCAAACATTTTAAAACTGTAATTCCAGTCTCTGTGAATTTGGTTTCACTTAATAAATACGGATAATCAACAGTAAATCAGGTGTGCTATACATGATTGTGATCAACACAGGCTTTCGATTTCCTATTATTCTCAGTTGCTCTTGATAAAAATGCAGTTGCATATCTTTAAAAAAAAGTGATGTATCTTCATGACAGAAAAAAAATAACAGCTGCCTACAAGCAGTGACTCTTTGTTAATATTTTACAGGTCTGTCTTAAATGTAACTCAAGGATTTTAACATTCATGTTGTCTTTCACATTGTAAAAAAACTACTGGGTCTGCAAGTTTGGGGATTTTGTTTTTGATAACTACTGCACTTTGTGTTCACCATGTGTATCTTTGGGTCATGTGACATTGGGATCAAATTGAGGAATCAGTGCTTATGGTGGTTTTCAGCAGTTTCACAGTGTTGACAGATAAATAATTGACAAGCAGTGCCACAGAGACTTGTCAGCACAAAACACAACAGCAGGTATTAGAAAGTGCAAGTCTGATGTTTTTTTTTTTCCAACCTTGTGACAATCATGTTGTCCTTCAATAAAGGCAGTGCCATCTAACCTTTGTGTTCATGTTGAGTAAAACACCCAGAAAACAAGTTTATCTCAACATAAGAGCTTTTTTTTTATTCAGACATAGTCTTAAAGCTTTTATTGGTCTGGGTTTAGCTGTTTATAACCTCAGGGAATGGAGATTGCTTATGGACAGCTAAGATGACATGTTGAGTCTCCATACTGTGGCTTTCTTCTGTTTTAAATGATACAGCATCTTAAGAGGGACTTCGCCTTGTGATGAAGGAGTTTAATGTTGATTTAAGATTTTAAAACCAGTGTTAATACAAGTTTATTTCATACAGGTTGCACTTTCTACTTGAGAAGATAACAGGGAAACTGCCTCAAAATGCTTTGCTACTAATACTGCTGATAAGCTCATAAGAGCATAATGTTGTTAGACCCTTTTTATGGCTGTTGAAGCACCCCCACGTCTCCTCCCAGCACCATAAAAAACCTATTATTTAGGCATGTCCCCAACCAGACTGATAAATGTCACAGGTATTTAGTCAACATGTTAATTTTATAAACTCGATATGTATTTAAAGTGGTTTAATTAAAAGATAAGACACAAAAGCCACATCCCTCCTTCTCTCTACAGTTGGTTTCATCCAAACAGAGACAGGGAGCAGTAGGATTCAGAAGCCTTCAGCAGGGCAGCAAGTCACTTAAATATAAAAATGTTTAAATATACCCCTGCAGCATCTGAAGTTATCAACCTTCTCTAATTGAGGTAGTTCAGTCCTTTGTCTCGCTAGTTAATGTTACCAGGAGGTGATAAGGTAGCATGCTCTTAAACAAGGTAAAGCTCAGACCTGTGTCGGCCTCCTGACCATAGGGTGTAAATAAAAATGTAAATGTAAACACTTGCTCATTTTTCTCAGCAGATGATTTATTTTAATTTTGTTTATTTAATTTACAGGGACAGCACTTATTAACATTTATGTAATATGCCAGAGTGCCTGGTCAGATGTTCAAATGGGCAACCTAGAAAGTGAATTTAGAAAAGGAATAAAATGACACCTTAAAGATAAACCTTAAAAATAAACATTAATACGATCTACAAAAAAAAAAAAAAAAAAGAATAGAAGTATAACCATAGACATGAAATGCACGCCAGACAAACAGAAGAGAGAAATCATTCAGCGAATGTTTCTAATAGGTACAGAAAAATCAACAATGAAGAGTTTGTGCCTACTTACAATTTCTGTATCACAGAAATCTGTATTACAATAACTGGTATGCAGTTTTTTAGACTTCGATCTTGAGTGGATTCACCTAAAACCCATTTAAATTTTATTTAAATAAACAATAATAATAATAATAATAATTTAAAAGTTCGTGTATGAATTTAATACTTGAGAACAGCTTATTCCATCTTCCACTTCCCTCAATATTGTGTTATAAAACATAAATTTAGTATCACTGCATAAAATAGAAATTTCATGTTTAGTTAAATGTATAAATACGTTACTGTACTGTGAATTAGAAACTTCGCTGTAGGTTCAAACACTTGTTAAAAAATGTAACTACATGTCACAACTAACTATTGAATTTGTTTGTCTCTCGCAGAAGGTGTTACAAGAGTTTGAAGATAAGGGCACATATTGAAGTGCTTTCCAACACTGTGAAGACGGTTTATATGTGTTGTTATATTGATCGAGATAAGCATTTCCATAACTTGTGACTTCCTGAGAAAACACATGGTTGTCTGCGTAGGATGAACTGGTCACGTGACTGTAGTTGACGTAAAGGTTTATGAGCGCTGAGTTGATTTACCCTCAGTCACTTTAGTTCAGGCTGTGTTCACTAACTGTACCAGCCTCAAATCTTTCCTCTCGTTTTCTCTCAAAGCTGCTTTTATCGTTGAGTGTCTGTGTGCTCCTCGTTTCTTAAGATGGTTCGGTCAGGTTTGGTAGTTGTTGTGTTTTCAGTCATTCTGTCCGGTGTGTTTGCAGGAGTGTTTTTTAACCAAAAAAAGCCGTGCTATGTGCCCTCACCTAGGAGAGACGACTTTGGACTGAGGTAAGTAAACCCAACTTTTTTCACTTTATCTATATAATTCATGTCAAGTGATCATGAAACGACGGAAACGATAAAAAATACATTTTAGCTAGCTGTCCAACGGTTGGTACAGTGGCTGTTGGTTTGTATTTCAGCTCGCTGAGAATGCTTTCTCAACACGGTATTACCACAACATCCACTTAAACCTGATGGTAATCTATTGATAAAAATCAAAAACACAGTACAAGAAGCAGAAGTTGGTTTAAAAGTGATCAGTATGGGAGCTTTTTGTTCTCGTTGGGCCACTTACAGCAAAACGAAACGAAACAAAGTCAAGCAGAGGAGGCGAGGTGTTTCCAAGAGTTCTCGTTTTATCCAGAATCACATGAAAGTTTACTGAACCGAAGACTGAGGAAGTTAACAGCCCTACAACTTCCCTACAGGTTGCTGTCAACCAGGAAAAAAACCCTATAAAATAAAAATAAAGGCTGTAAGAATCAGTTTTTGTGCTCATTTTACTTTAAAATCGGGTATTTTTGTACATTTGCTCTCCTTTACTGTAGCCTTTTTTTGTATTAGACAAAAGGTCTCTAGTGGCATTTAGTGGTTTCAATAAAGAATCAATATATTTCTGGTTTTGGGTGAATTTCTGAGGGCAGAACCAAATAAAAAAATAGAATTAAATTGCAAAACTTAATTGTTTGGCAAACATACCCTTCTTTTACAACTCAAGACTTTGTAACAGAAACTGAATTTATGTTATACCTAAAGTAATCAATCTGTACTGCCATTTTACATCTTGACCAGTATCAATGCAATGTGTTTGCGCTGGCTGATAAAAGGACCTGCTCAGTTTCAGTGTGGCTTTGTTAAAAAACAAACGTGTTTTCTACATGTCACTGCAGTCAAGTTATCCTTAGAGCATCCTCAACCATCCATGTTCATCAGGATAAAAGCTCATAGTACTAAAGGAGGTTTCATCTTGTCTTTCCAAAAAAAAAGAGTTAGAGACTTTTCCTGCAGCACTGGAGCACGCCCTCTTGATCACCCCCCTCTTGAGTTCCCTGTTGGTGGAATGTGTTAACAAGCTTCATTTAAACTTCCTTCTGTCTTCATTTAAACTTCCTTATGTCTTTCTACTTCTGAAAATTTGATATGCAAAACTGAGATGTTGCAGTAGATAATGTTGATAACAATGGTGTCCAAAAACCTGTTTTTTTACATCCTGTTTATTGCCTCCAGAAATACGTGTCAGTACCTGTGTCTGATTAAATTGAAGTAGTTTGTTTACCTTCTTTATATATCTTTGCTTGTGTTGTCCTCACTCAACACAACACACAATTGCTTGTGTGTATGTTGTTCAGCAGGAAACTCACATTCTGTCCTAAGTTGTTTTTGCTTGATATGTGATTTGTTTATTAACCACTGAAAACATGTATGTCACAGGTTTTTGTGTGTTTTTGAGTGTATTACCACTGCAGTACTCATGTTTGCCTGGTGTCCTGTCTTTTCACAGGACAGGTCCCCGTCCTCATGAGTACATTAAAGTTTCTGATCTTCCCAAATCTTGGGACTGGAGAAACATCAATGGAGTTAACTTCGTTAGCACGACCCGCAACCAGCACATTCCCCAGTACTGTGGCTCCTGCTGGGCTCATGGCAGCACCAGTGCCATGGCAGGTATGACGTAGTAGATGGCTGTTACCATTTGGGAGCAAAAAAAAAACAGTCAAGTCATTGTGGTTTAGTGTAGGTGCCACATGCCATCACATGACTGCTCAGGCTTTTTGCAGTTTCACTTCCTCTTGGCACAGAAACAACAGGATCTGTTTTTTGATTTATTGTGTTTTGCTTGCTTTCTCCTCAGACCGCATTAACATAAAACGGAAAGCAGCATGGCCGTCTGCGTATCTATCTGTCCAGCATGTGATCGACTGCGGTGATGCAGGCAGTTGCCATGGAGGGGACCACACTGGAGTCTGGGAATACGCTAACACCCATGGGATCCCAGATGAGACCTGCAACAACTACCAGGCTAAAGACCAGAGTAAGTGTGGTTCAGTAAAGAAAGTAATGATTTCAGCCACTTCCGTTTCCTGGGATTGAGCAGTGCATGTTCTTTGTCCCTCTGTAAAGAGTGTAAACCCTTCAATGAATGTGGCACCTGCACCACTTTTGGAGTGTGCAATATTGTGAAGAACTACACTCTGTGGAAAGTGGGAGACTTTGGAGCTGTCAGCGGAAGAGAGAAGATGATGGCAGAGATCTACGCCAATGGGCCCATCAGGTTTGAATTTTTATCTTTGTCTTTTGGAAAACAAGTTACACACTGACAGTTTTTGTAAGTTGACTAAATTTAACTTCATAGTTCTACAGCAGATTTGATAGAAAGTATTTTGAATATAACTCAAAAAAATTAAAGCACTCAAAGATTCTTAAATAAAAAGTCTTTTATTTGTTAGTGCAACAGTCATAGTTGAAACATGCCTCGAGGGAACCTTACCAAATTTTATTAAAAGGCTTTACTTCACTTTAAGAGCCTTATGAAAATATCTCTTTACCAAGACACTGAGAACAGCCAGCATTCACCCTTAACACACTACCAAAACCCAAAATGCAAACACAGTCAGTGCCACAGCATGAAAACAAGGATCATTGAGACAAATGAGCAGATGATAGGTTTACTGTAGCTACTTTAGTTTTATGATTTCTTGCATTGTGCATGCAAACTCACTGTTGAACTGCAAAGCAATAAAACAGAATCGATATTCATTATCTGTTAAAAAAAAGGAAAACACCTTTCTGCTTAGATGAATTAAATGTTTTGTAAGTGGCCCCCAGTACAGACAGTTTGTCAGGCCACAAAGACAGGAAGGGTCTGAAAAATATTCGAAAGTAACAAAAACGGGAACTGAGATATTTCAGTTGAATGCAGCATTCTGGCTCTCAGTCACAAGCTGTAAAGAAAGAGTCACACTACTGTTTGTACTACTGAGACTTTTTTTCCACTGTGGTTAAAACGAGACAAAGAAACTTAGAATATGTGCATCAGGGCAGTGAAACAGGAAACTGTGTTTAAATATGTCAAGATATTTACTGTGTACCAAAATACAACAAGAAGATGCACCAACATCTGTATATGTGTCTGATGTGTGCAAATACACCACAGCCAAACACAAGCCTTTTTGGCTGTTACTATACAGCTATTGGAAGTTAGTAAACTGTATCCTGAGACATATGGAAGATTGTTTTCCTACTTGAAGCACATCAGCAAGTACTGTACCCTAATCCAGGGGATTAACCTGTGGTGTTTTTTCTCCTCCAGCTGTGGGATTATGGCCACAGATAAACTTGATGCCTACACTGGAGGTGTCTACTCTGAGTATCAGGAGGATCCTGGCATTAACCACATCGTGTCAGTGGCTGGATGGGGAGTGGAGGATGGTGTTGAGTACTGGATTGTTCGCAACTCATGGGGAGAGCCATGGGTAAGTCTGTTAAAATGACGGAAAAAAATGTTTTGTTGCGAAAGATTTTTTGACAAATTTAACAATTTACAGTAAAAATGACAATATAAAACAGTTGCTCATCTTTGATATTTTTGATTGATCCAGAGGAGTACATACAATACCTGGTCCTAACCAAACTAATCAGAAAACAAAAATGATTAACGGAAAGTCCCAAGAGTTACACGGTTTGAGCCTTAAATGAAAAAGGATAAACCACTGATTTTGATATCTCTCTCTCTCCAGGGTGAGAAAGGCTGGCTCAGGATTGTGACCAGCGCCTACAAGGGAGGAAGTGGCAGCACATACAACCTGGCAGTAGAGGAGGACTGCATGTATGGAGACCCAATCCTTCCTAAATCCTACATGTAGAGACCAACACACACAGTGTGAGGAAGTAGTTGCTGCACTCCCGTGTCTTTTTTTTTTATCCAAGCGGGAACTTTTTTAATGCACAATGTTAGAAAGGGAATGAGTTATGATTTTTTTCTGCTATAGGCTGGGTACAAGACATGTTTTTTGATTTTTACCTCAGTGAAGGCTGTTTAACAGTCAGCAACAGAATAATTAAGTGAAATGAATGATTAGGACAAGTGTCTTCTTTGCTACACTTAATTTAAGCACTGAACTCTACAGAGCCACAATAGTGAAAAATGAATGCTTCATGTGGTGTGATCAAGAGGGAAAAGGGCTTTTCAGTGACATGCAAACTCTGCCAAAGACCACTGTTTAATATTTTTTGTCTGCACAGAATGTTTTAGTGAGTGGTGTAAGGTTTTTTTAAGTATTGCACTACACTATGGTTTAAGAGTCATCTACTTTAATTATGCTTTACGTGACTTTAAGCAAAGAATTTTGCATTTGTTGTTTTCAAACTTTGCCAATAAACACAACAACTTAAGTATTTCACTTAGGTAAGTTGCTTCATTTAAATGACACTTTATATGTCGCTATCTTGTGTTAGCGTTTACTTGCTGGTCAGAGAACCTTCTTGCTGCAAATTGCCTGGACATTTGTTTACACCTTTCACATGCTTGCTTATTCATTGGACACTATTTACTTTGCATTTTCATTTTTCAAGTAACTCCATCAGCTCTGATTAGTTTTTAGGGAAGATTAAGCCAGTTTTAAAGGTACCTAAGTCACACTAGAATGTTAGAAAAATTGGCCCAAGTCCCTTTATTCTTTAATGTTACATGATTCACACACAATCTTCTTTGCATGTCAACATTCATCCACCATGAAGGCCTTTTTGATGGAAACGATTAATAAATACCACATGCTCTATATTTGGTGAAGTTTTTTTGTTTTCCCAAAAACTTGAAAAAATTACTTAGGTCATTATTTTTACAGGGTGACGATATGCTATGGTAAGTGTTACCCATGCATACTTGTGGTAAGGGCCAGACCATATCTACATACATGGCTTTAAGTTAAGGCTTTTAATTGGCTGAAGCAGGCAAGGGCCATGTATCACCACTTTCAGCCTTGATTAAAGATGAATTGTTCTTTAAACAAGAGCCTCTTTGCCATGCATAAAATAACCAACGTTGTTGCCCACCTTCTTTCTAGATTCCTCTCAATCAATATGAAGGATTCAGCTGTTTTTGAAGCCTGCATTATTCAATATCGGCAATATCAGCTTACATTGTGTGATTTTGATTTTCTAGATTATTACAACAAATCTTTTGTTTTTGTTTTTTTTAATGCCATGAAAAATTCACACCGCAAGGCTGCATAAGCTCAAACACAATGAACTGCATTGAGGTCTTTATTTTAAGACAGCTTAAACCAACATAAAACATAGAAAATCAAATATTAAAAAAAACACATGTAGCTGCATCTTCAGTCTCAGGTTTCAGTCTCTGTGTTGCACTTATCCACGATTATCCCACCCAATGTTTGTTTTCCTTGCTGCTGATTGTTCACTCAGTCAAACCAAAGAGAAAGTCTTCAAAGTGTGTGCTCCAGTGTAATACAGGAGATCGCCACAGAGAAAACAGGTCCGCTGTCTCTCTCAGGTCTTACAGAAAACCATCTGCTCCAGGAACATTTCACAGCCCTCTGTGCTTCAGTTGATCATGATGAAGTTTGACTTGCAGTGAGCTGAAAAAAGGATAAAACCTTTTATTTTTGAACATCATGATAAGTGAATACTGACCGACCAAATCTCATGATGACACTAAATGTAAACACATCTTCTTTGTATTAAAAAGTGTTGAGATTTTGCACAAAAACACATCACTGACCAATGAACTCTGCAACAGGGTCGTGCTCTCCCTCTGTGCGGATTGTTCCTGCGATGCTGTCATTTTCAAGGATGGGCAGGAAGAGCTGTACAAAGTCTGACGTGTAAGGGGGTGCAATCACATCAAGTACCTATACAGAAAATATCAAAGTTTGATTGTTTATAAAAGCTTTTTAAGGCACAAGTTAGGAATGTAATTTAATGGCTTTGGAGTTTGAGGGAGGAGAATATAATGACTGACAGCTCTGTTGAAAACACTGCTCTTGTGGCACTGAGAGCACACATTCACCCGGTGCTTTGAAGGCAAATAGCACCGTTTTATGTCCGACACACACCTGCAACCGAGCTTATTTCCTTTCTCATATTTTACCTCTCCACCACAAATACAGAGTCTCTGTTACCTCTGTGACAAAATATCTGATGAGGGAGATGTCCGTGTTGAGTTTCTCCAGACACTTGCGGATGTAACCAACAACCGGCAGCACGTAGCCTCTACTCAGCAGATGAACCATCCGATCAAGCAAAGTCTTCTTCAGCTCCAGCTGTGAGGGAAGCAAAAGCATTGCACATTTGGCTGAGAGGTCACACACTTACAATAAACACACTTCTGTTTGAGGGAGAAGGACACACACAGACCTGCTCCATGACATCCAGCTGAGAGTGCTCCGTCTCAAACAGCTTGATTAGCAGCTGGAGGACCTGTGGGTGCAGCAGCTGGTGACATGTACAGATCTGTGTTGAAGGAAGGATTCATGGTTGAGTTAAAGTGGTTAAAAAATGAATAAAAATTAACATTCACTCATGATGCTCATTTTAGCATACCTCATCTAGCAGAGCTAAATGTACAGGAGTGTGGTCTGTCTGCAACTGGAAGTAGCGTGGCTCAGACACGGTCCAGTCCACCCATTTCAAAACTCCCATAGCAACGACAGGGAACCTGAACACACGGAGAACAGTATGTGAGGAACAAAAACAAAAGCTTGTCCCTGACGGACCAATCTTCATTTGCAAAGGAGAGAGCTAATGGAATTTACACTCATTGTACTTCACTCTTCAATGGATTTTAGACATTACTAAGGGGTTGTGCAGCTGATCTGAGCTTAGAGAACATATATACTGTATTGTTTTACTATTGTGCATTTAAAAACTGGCTTTATAATGTATCGAACATAAAGATGGCTTTGAGAGGTGAGGGCGTGTTGTACTCATGACTTTAAGGTTGAATTTTTGGAACTAGGACCTGAAGTCTTTAAATCAGTCTTGGACTCAGAAATTGTGACGTCCTCCCCCATTTCACTTTCTCCTTCTAGGGGTTTAATAGATACAAATTATTTCCCACTTTATTATTCTTTGAGAGACATCTAGGAGTATCAATCTTTTCCTGTGAGAATAGTGAACACACCATCAACCAGCCTCCTTTGTAAACAAAGAGTTGTGAGCCATTCCTTGACAGGAATGAGGTTTTGGCCGTCTACTCACCGGATGCACTGGTACAAAGTACCAAGTTCAGCGACCAGCTCTGTGGCTCCTTTATTCTCATTGCAGCAAAGATTGTGAACAGTCTCTATGGCCTTGGAGGTCGACTTCAGCTCATCTTTATTGATGTTAACTCGCTTGTTCTAGGAATGAACAGAAAAGAAAGTCAAGACATGAGATGAGTTCAGATGGGAACAATAAGAAAAAAAAAACAAATAAAAAAAGCAAAACAATTTTGTTTAGAAAATCAATTTACAATCAGCTTTTCAAGTAAACACTAAGTAACCTACATGCTTATTTACATGCTGATACAACAGGGAAAATAATCTGTTCTCTGTACCTTCTTCCACGTCTCGACCACACTGGCAGCGTAGGCCAGGATGTGGATGTATTTGTGTTTATGGTCTTGGTTGATCTTTGAGCCCGGCTTAAACAATGACTGCATGAAGAGGTCCAGGAAGGCAGGGACTCTGATCTAAAGACAAGGGCAGGCAGGAAATATGTGTTCCTGCTTATTAAGGATTTTATTGATCTGAAAGGGTCCATCCATCGAATAAAGCTACTATCATCATAATCATCATCAACCCCAACACATCCTTCCTCACCAGCTCCACAGGAGGAGGGTCCATGCTGCTGAACATCTTAAACAGAACAGTAATATCCGCAGGATTCAGAGCTCCTTTGGACAACATGGCGCCCAGCGCCTGACAGGCTCGAGGGTAGGCTGCTGCTGTGCCTAGAGCCAGGGTTATCTGACTGGCATCATGACCTCTGGGAAATTAGCCACAACCAGAAAGAATCAATCACATTTGTCAAAGCAAACACGTCACAGAGGAACTTCTCTCAGTTTTGACTTTGTAGAAACAAAGGTTACCTCTGATGTGCTGACTTCTGCACCTCCTGGCCGATCCTCCGGACAGCAGAACCGCCTTGTTCTTCCTGAGCAAGAATTGACATCATCGCCTGAGCAAACAGATATGTATGCTCGCCGTGACACACCATCTTCTGCAGAGGCAAGACAGCAACAGCTCAGCAAAAACAAACACAAGCAGCAAAAAGAGAGAGAGAAAAAAGGCTACCCTCACAAACAAAATAATACACACTTTGAATCACACAACACTTGTACTTATTTTCATTTGGGAATTAGGTTTTTCTTTAGGTTAGGTTGAAAGTTATAACTTCAATTAATCCTTGGGTGTGCAGAATATGAAATGAAGCAAGACATGTAGAGAAAACAGTTTCCAAGAATAAATGATCCACGTTCCTGAAAAAGCCAGATTTAAATAGACTGACAGTCAAATACTGACTTTTAGATGCACAAAAAGATGAAACAATGAGAAGTTGCTATTCTTCAGATATGATGAGGAACTACTGATTGTAAGCTTGGCCCCAGGTCAGTTGGGGTTTCTGCAGCGCAGGAGGGCACAACATCGGCCAGAGTGACAGATTCGTATTTCATGAGATTTTTTTTTATTAAAAAAAAAAAGCTTACAGCAAATTCTGGCAGGTTCTTCTCCAGGTTTTCTTCTCCTCCATCCAGCAGCGTAGCCAGAGATGTCCTCAGCACCCGAGAGAAAACCTCTAGCTGCTGACACGCTGTGGACACACTGGTGATCTCACCCTGATAACCTGCATCTGAAATGAGCTGGAAACAGAAGCAAAGACCGGCTCTTCAGGCAGGTCTTCTGGCACTGAAACACTTTATGTCAAGTGTGATCGTAAAGATTTAAAAGTGAGAGTCTGAAAATTTAAAACTACAAAGCCTTCATCATTAAACCCATATTTCTACTTCTGTACCTTTACAGTGAAGTTGAGCATCAGGCAGTCTGGGTGAGCTTCTGCCAGCTTATAGAAAAGATCCCTCCATGTGGTGTGTGCTATCATCTGTTCCAACCAGGCAGGAGTCTGTGAACGCACAAAGCTGCATTAGTCTGGTTGAAAAGACCGTCATTCTCTTTTAAAGTGACACCAGAGTGTTTAGAAACTCACCTCTCCCTCAACTGTGAAAATAGAGTCTGCTTTCTGAGGGTCAAAGTGCTTTATGAGGAGACTCTTTAGGTGATTTTCAACTCTTTCCTGGACCTGAGCCGGCTCTACACCTACAGTCAAAATTAGGACACGACAGATTAATAAGTGGTTAGCAGGGATCCCACAACATAAATATCATCTGGTGCTTACCCATCTGTATGAGCCACTCTGCCAACAAGTTGACAGTCTGAGCAACAGCTGAGTAGTTTTCTGAGAGGAGCTGGATGACATGTTCGGGAGAGCCACCTGCCTGGAAATACCTGCAGAAAAAAAGTGTATCCATTGAGTTATTATTGGTATGACTTTAGACTTGTGTCAACAATTATGTATTGATAAAATCCCTTTCTATCATGTCAGCAAAAGGCAAAAGATGCATACGTTTTAAGGGTGCTGAAGATGGCAGGCTCCATGATGTAATCCCTGCTGGAGAATTTCTGCAGACAGTCTTCCTGAGTTTTTCCATCATTTTCCCCTTCGACGTAATCCTTCACAAAGAAAGTTCATTATGCTTTTACTTAGTGTTCATGCAGTAAATGGTCACTAGCATAGCAGTACAGAAGAGCTTCTTCAGAATAGCACATCATTTAACCTCTAACTGGAGCCCTATCAAAGAGATTTTTAATACAAAAAAGTGAACTTACTGCATAGAAATGTAAATTTACTCTCTAAATTATATACCACTTCATGATTTATACGGTTTCTACAAATTAAGGCATGCAGCAGACAAATGTGAGATGGATGCTGCTGTTTCAATACAACAGTGCGGGATCCTTCCTATACACTTGCTGTCACAAAATCTGAAAACACTCAGACCAGATTCATAGCGCTTTGGTTTTTGCAAATACAAACTTAAACACATGTTTCCACCCGCAAGGGCTTCGACAGTATAGTTAATCATACCACTGCGCTTATCTAGTATAAGGAGCAGTTAGTTTGAGGCTTTCACTCGCATGTCCACAAGTTAGCTTGCAGCTTGCTGACAAAACAGCCAAATCGTTGCAGGTTTAAAAATGCTGTTTTACAGCTCTGTAAACACATCCGTCTCTAAACTGTACCTACGGTTTCTGAGCGTTCATACAGTCTTGTCAAACGAGGAACAACAAGCAAAGCTGCGGCTAATGCTAATGCTAACGTGCACCCTGGACAGCCAAAAAGCAACAAGTCTCACCAAGTTACCGTCCGTTCCTTCCCAGTCTCCCCCTCCACTGTAATATTCCTCGTCCATGATAACAGGATATAACTGTCGTTGAGGTAGCTTCAATAGCCTTAATGTGGCTTTTTCTTAATTTTGACTGTACTCCTGTACTAAGTGATGCTGAGGTGAAGATGCGGTTGCCAGCTAGCTTGTTTAGCTAGCAGGCTACCGAAAACAAACGGAAAATGGCGAGACTGTGAGACCACGCCCCCATTTACGCTCCTGAGCCCTGAGTACAGCCTGTCAGGTACACCTGCAACTTTAAACGCAGTTTGAAAACGAAGTTACACTAACTTCCTTAAACTGGCTTCAACCAACACTTAACTTTGTGACCTTGGTTTACTTTAAACGGGGCCATGCATCACGACACAGTCAGAGTAGTGCAGCAAAGGTCTTTTTTAAATTTTAAAAGAAGATAGTAATCACGAACACCTACACATTTTTGTTTCTCCTGCTGTAAAAAACAACAAACAGTCAGTGTTAACTCCATGTTGTTGTTTTTTTTCTAATTTAAGGTGCTTACTTACCTTTAGATAATTATCAAGTGGTTCCAATGCCCTATATCAGTTTCTTGATAAAATGTTGTTTTACCTAAAACAAAATATGTTATGTGTTTTAAACACTGTTCTATTTGGGTTGAACGTAAAGGGAAAACTGCAGTGACAGTGTAATAGCATTAAAAAACACTTCAGTACAAGAATGCACAAACCCCAGGACATGGGAAACAAACGTTTTTATTTTATAATGCAAATTGCAACATACGAATTATATTATTTACCCAAAGGAGCAGAAAAAGGTCATATATATACCCGAGGCAAATAAATCACACAGTCTGTGTTAAATTCAAGTTCAACACAATATTTTCATCCTATACCATAAAGGGGAAATCCACTCAAAATTTACATTCCTTTGATGTCAGACAGTTCAAAAGAGATCCGTACTTTATATCAGATTACTTAAAGTACACAGGAAAATATCCAAGTGCAAACTGCACTTATCAGGTCAAAGAGTTCAATCATTGCTCTGTGGTATTTGATTCAAGTTATTTCTTGTCACAAAAATGCAAATGAACTGTGTAATATCATCGGAATCGTAAAGAGAATTCAGGGTTTTCACTTCTATCAAAGAATTTCTAAGCACAAATATAGCTCAAACGAAAACTGAACTTGAATTAATCAGTTCAGTTATTGCTTAGATAAATAATATTTACTCTACAAGAGAAAGATAAGTTTCACATTGTTCAGATGCATTGTAAAAAAGGAGTTCTAAAATGTGATGTCAAAATTGACTTTTTTTTTTTTTGGTTGAAAAATCCCTGCACTGTTCTTGAAACAGTTAGCCATTTAATACACCTGCAGCAAGTCTTGGAAGGTTTCAGAGAGGATTAGTTGATTGGCTGAAAAAGCAGCCATGTGACAAATAAAACAGTGACAGAAGTCTTTTGTAAGTCTGGAAAATAAACAGTAAATAGCACCATGTTCACTAAGGGTAAGCCAGAAGGTAAAGGGGAGAAGCCGCAAGACACAGAGTTCAGGTGTGCGTGTAAGTCCTGCAGCCTGCAAGAAAAACTGCTGATCCTTCAAAGTCACTTTTTGGTCTTCATTCTCCTCGGTCGTAGTCTGGCTGTGTGCAGCTTATGCAAATATAGTCCTCCTTCTCTGCTCGCTCCGCTGAAAGTCCTACACAGACCTGGTGGAACCACTGATTGCAGCTGCCATCACATTGGACCCAATTTACCTGGGAAATAGATCAAAGAGATTTCAGTGCTGTAGACCTCTATTTTAACTGTTATTCCAAACAAAACAAAATCATGAACTAATTTAAACCTGAAATATCGTAGGTTAATAAAACACACCTCGTCTCCCTCTGGCTCCCTGCACCATGGTGCAGCACACAGTGAGAAGTCCTCCTCTGAATCTGAGGGAGCGGGGTCTGAAACTGTGTGTGAGGGAGAACAAGCCTTCTTTGTTTCTCCACTCTTCTCTTTGCTTTTCTTCACTTTCTTCTGGCGGCTCTTCTTGGCCTTTTCACTATGCTGCGAGTCTGAGCTCTCCTTTCGCCGCTTGGTCCTTTTGCTCTGACCGTTCACTGTCTCTTTTTTAAGACTAGAAACTTCATTCTGTGTGTAAACAAAAATATCATTACAAATAAATCAAAGTACAGTGACCCAATAAAACAAGCAAGATGATGATCCAGAATTAAAATAAAAGTAACTTTTTTATTTTTTCTACCTTTTTATGGTGAGGGCTCCCTCTATGAGAGTGCTGGTCCTGGTCTGTGTCGCTCCCACAAGGTGATTTTTGTGACGACCGGGGGGTCAGTTTGTACAGTAGGTACCTGTACAGCTGCTCAGTCTCGGGTAAAGTGACCTGCAGCAGGAAACCCTCCACCATCAGCTCCTCCAGCTCAGGTCCAAGGCCTGTGACATTAATGATAAGGGCATGTTCAGAGGAGGACTTTTTATCTATGCATGCTTTTACTATTATTTCAAAGAGTTTGGAGGATTCACACTAACCCTGGAGTGGAACACAGTGGTGCTCTGTGTAAAAAAGTGAACCACTGTTTTCCTGAGACAGACATGACGACCAAGTTCTCCCCTAAAGGGAAATAAAGCAGAGTGAACTTCAGCATGTGTGATAAATAATGGTGGTATCAAACCCAAACAGACCTTCTAGCCGTGGAGGTCAGCATTACAACAACAAAGAACATTATTATCCAGATTCATTGTTTTCCACTGACCATCTTTGACACTTTCTCCAGCAGTCCATCTGTGCACGCCTGCTGAACTCTGTGCTGCCACTGCACTGTTCGCTCAATCAGGAACCGCAGTGCGTCTCCTTCCGGGAGTCGAACCCTAATCCTTTGTAGTGAAGCTAAAAGGGGCAGGACCTTGTCCAGAGGTGGTTTCCTTGACCGTTGGCAAAGTGGGCAAAGCCAAGCTTGGCCAAACTCGAGCTCTGTGGTTGTTGCAACGCAGCTGCAGTGGAAAACTTCTCGACAGAGCTCACACTGCACCATGGCACCTGAAGGGGCCTTTTGGCAAACACAAACACTAAGTGCACAGTAGTTTTCAGCAGGTAAAAGTTTAGACTCGTTGGAAGCTCGAAGAGCCAGCAAGACTTCCATCTCTCTCTGGTGGACCTCAGCAAGGGTGGTCATCTGTGAAGAAAGGAAATTTTAAATAATTTAAAGGAGCAGCCTCTTAGAAAGAACAGTCAAAGGCTGTCAGTTTGTTGTGGATGCAGAGTACATGTGGCTACGAAGCAGAGTTGTAGCGTAAAATAAGACCCATCATTTCAGTTTTAAAAAAGTAAAACCTTCACCTAACAACATTAGACCCAAATATTACAGAGAAGAGTTACATCAGCACATTTCTGCTCCAAACACTCAAGGTCACCAGCCCTCTCTGCAGACAAAGTTTCCTTTTGGTAGCATTTAGTAAGCCTATTGATTGAGCTCTAGCTCAAGGTTACATTTAAGATTCTCTGGCTTCTTTATATTCTTTAAAGGCACAGATCCATTTGAGGGGGATAAGATAAAACATGCAATCGCGGTCTTTCAAAGTGTCAAGGATAACATCTCTAACAAAATCTTTGAGCTGCACTCACTGCAGAGGGGGAGTCCTTGCTCTCACAGAGAGCTCTCTCCACGTCACTCAGAGACTCCAGTCGTGTCAAAGGTTTTTTACAGTTCTGTACCGCTTCTTTTGCCTTTTTCGATTTTGACTTCTGATACCCTGCCCCAACATCACATCTTGGGCAAAGCACCTGAGAAACACAAAAAGGCAAACATTTTTTTTATTGTCTTCAACACATTTGGAAAACAGCTTGAGCAAATATTGGCGTTTTTTACCTCAAGAAGGGAGAAGGGAGAGTTTTTCAGTAGGAATGTTTTTGCTGCACTCTCCTTCCAGGTCTGAACATCACTGATGAGAGCCTCCAATCTACTGAGCGGGTCCAGTCTCACTGGGATGCCTTCTGCTCTGAGAACCAGCTCAGAGAGGCTGTCTAGCACAGGTATACGACCCCCGAGCTGCAAGCATGCACAGACACGACTTAACAACTTTTTAAGGGATGATGAAGTGCTGAGAAAACTCAGTGCTGCTAAATTCGAAAGACTATTTTACCTGGAGAGCTTCGGCTTCTTGGAGCCACTTCCTGGCCTTGGTGATGATGTCCTTCAGCTGCAGACAGTTGGGAAGATATGCAGGGATGTTTTCTACTTCCTGTAGAGCTGCATCTAGGGTCTCTATACTGTGGTATGGCCTGTTAGGGGACATGAGGTTTAATAAACACAATGTTTTTGTTCAGGTCTTATTATATTTAATGAATGTCTGCCATAGTTAATTAACACCTCTTGTGTTCTGACATCTGATGGTACTGTCTGCACGGTCTGATGCTCTCATGTTTTTACCCCACAAGTCACCAAGAAAATTATAAATCTACAAGTACAATGTTTGAGTAGGGACTATGCTCCTCATTCTGAATAGGGGAAGGTTTTGTTGCTATGTTTTAAACTAAATTTTCAGGCATTTGTGTTTTCCTCATGTAAGATAGCCGGAGAGAGTCAGGAAATGTGGGGAGCAGAGAGGGGGGTAAGACATGGAGCAAAGGGCTGGTAGTTAAAACGGTTACTATTGTAACAAGGACCACTGCCGCTGTACATGGCGTGCACACCTAAGTCCCAGAAAATCCTTTTTGATTAAGAGTAACAACAAAAGATCAGTTTAAGAAATATTTTCTTAGATTTGGACAATAAGGTTTGTCTGAGAGCAACATGGTCAATGTTTCATTGATCACTTGATGGTAACCCAACTGAAACCATAGTCAGGTTGACATACAAAAAGGAACAGTGGGTTGAATTTATGTCTGATCTGTCAACTTCTGACCCTGCATCCTCACCTTGCTTCCACAAGGCCGAGCACCCGCTCCTCCCACTGCTCCGACACTGTCAGCAGCTCCTGCAGGCGAGCCATGGCTCTTTCCACTGAGCTGTGAGGTGCCAAGCCCACCCCTTGGTCAATTAGCCTTCTCATGGTGTCCAGACAAAGGCTCTCTGGTCGGTTGCTGGCCTGCTGCACTGCCTCCAGCCAGCGGGCCTGCTCCAGTCGCTCTCTCAGCAGGGGCAGCTGAGGCAGCTCCACATCCAGACCCAGGCTCACATCCAGTAGCTCCTGCAGCTCCTGCGGGCTGGGTGACTCGTCAGAGAGGAGACGATCGCTGCGCTGCTGGAAGTCATCCACCCGGGTCAACAGATCCTGGAGGTAATATTCAACAAAGCCAGGCTCAAGTTTACAAACCAAAAATGCTAAACATCTACATCAAATTGTTCGAAATAAGTGAAAAACTTTACACTGTTCAGTTTTGAAGTAAACAATTAAACTCCAGCGAAACTAAACTGTACACTGCCTCTGACTATGTACATCTTTAAGGACAGTTTTGTGGACGGCCTGCTGCTGTGGGCCTGTCAGACTCCAGCAGCTATGGCTATGGATTGTTGCTGGGAATGGCCTGCTGTCGTGGACCCGTAGTTTCCTTCCTTAACCATCGCCAGAACAACAAACTTCAAACTGTGTCTAACCCCAACACAGTCGAGGCAGACGTCTGTCTTACATGAGTCTGGTTCTGTTCGAGGTTTCTGCCTTTTAAAGGGAAGTTTTTCTTTCCCACTGTAACTTGCTAAATGCTGTGAAGTTCTGTACTCATGGTGGGTTAAGTTGAGATGAGACTCCTTATCTTGTCTTGATGTTGGGTTTCTGCTATTAGAATTTTATTAACATCAACAGGTCCAGATCTGTTAATGTTTTTAGATAGTATCTTGAGATAATGTTTGTTATGGTTTGGGGCTATATAAATAAACATTTATTGACTTTAAAGCTTACAAACCTTTAGTAAAGGAGCCTGTCTGATGTTGCATGGCAGGCTGTCAAACTGTCGAACAAAAGCCCTCAGCTCCTCCACAGTCAGCTCATTCTGGTTTTGGGACTTTCCTCCTCCAGAGCGATACCTAAAATAGAAACAAAACCCTCTCAACTGATTTATAGAAAAAATCCCTCCACTGATTTATTATTAGAAAAATATTAAAGTCTGATAAAAACAGATCCAATTTAAGGGGTATTCATTGTGTTTTTTTCTAACTGGGCTTTACAGGATACAGGAAGTCACGTGACAGGATTTAAAATTTGAGTTCAGTAAGTAAATACCTTGTCTGCCTTTTCCCATTGAGAAGCTGTTGAGCCATCACAGCAACCTTATCAGCTTCTGCAATGACCACACGCAGCTGATCCAGGAGGCTGGATGGCGGGAAGGACTTTGTTTCTGCCTGCTCCAACAAGCCGTGGAGCTCTTCCAAACCTGACCATAAAAAAGCACTGATGATTAGAAAATATTCAATATGAGGCAAAGTGGGACTGTTAAAAAAACAGGATGATGAATGTCTTCTTTGATTTCCAAACCTCTTTTCTTGCTTCCCTTGTTCTCCAGAATGTCCTGGATGTTACAGAGCCACTCTTTGAAGGACTCTGCACGCAGCTTCACTGATGAAAACATCTGATAGAGCTCACTCAGTGTAAACTTATAACTGCAGGAGAGATGAAAACAAGGCAAGACATTTTAACACATACACACATAGATGTTCTAAAGCTGCTTTCATGAGTAAGAGGAAAATCTAACCACAGCAAATAACTCAACACTACACAAGAGGAGCCCCATTTTATTACTCTAAAAGACAGATGATTTTATGAAAGCCTCTATTTCAATGGACTGAGCCCATTCTCTTTATTTGATTTTTATCTTCAAGTTTAATGCCATCATCTAGTCAGATCAAAGCTTGATGGAATTCAGAATTTTATGAATTATCATGTATTTGCCTTTCATAATTCACATTAATGCTCATTGAGTAATTCTGTCTCTTGATGCTGCAGTAGAAACATTTTATTTCAAGCAGGAGTGTGTTGAGTTACTGAAGACTCACTGGAGTGTGAGGTTGCCATGAGGACAGGAGCACAGGTCCTGGGCGTGGTACAGACAGACCATTATGCCAGGACTGCAGGCACAGGTGATGCCAGACAGGTAGCAGGTGGTCCGACACTTGCAGCACTGCCGCTCCTCATCTGGGAGCACCTCATAATCAACTTGTAGAGATTGCACCACACCCTGGGGATACACATCCGCAGTCATTAGAGGCTCAAAGGCCACAGAGGAACTTAATGAGACAGATGTGCAATCACACAAAGTCTGCAGATTGAAAGCATCAATTATGATAAATGTTAAGTTTTCTGACAGCTGCAAAGATAAAAAAAACCCGAAGCTTCACCCTGTCATCATTAAACTCCATCAGCCAAATAAGAGGGTACAAGAAGATTGTCTCACCATCTTCTTTATCTTTTCTCTCAGTTCTTCCTCCTCCTCCACCATGGCTGACATCTCTTTCTGCACCGCTGACGCCAAGTCCACATCAATCGTGTCAGCTTTACAGACCATGTTACAAACCATCTCATCATGGGAGAAGACACAGTATCTGCTCAGCTGGCGATAATGGCTAACACAGTTACGGCCAATGGGCATCTGGCAGAGACAAAGTTAGCGTTTAAGAAGAGATGTACATGAGTACCAAGTGAGTCAGATAATCTGTGTTAGGGTTCTTGACACTTTAATCATCTTTTTTTGGCTTTATCTTGCCAGGAAAATGGCTAAACAAAAATATTTGTCAATGATAATCATACATTTCTTTTGTTTTCCATCAAAATTATGAACATACTTCAGTGTTCACACAACTGGCAGACATTTCCCAGTAAAATCAAAGGGCACGAATGGGTTTCCTCTGATTCTGGTCATTGTTAAACAGCAAATCTTTTTTAGGTGATGGCAAATGGGTTGCAGTGTTTAAAGCCAACAGAATTACTGTGAAAACAGATTTTCTTACCCAGTCCATGGTGCAAAAGTTGACAGCTTCAGCAAAGTTGAAACCTTGATTGAACCCACTGTGGTAAGCTCTTGGGAAAGTGATGACAAACTCGCCTGCGCATTGATTGGTGCGATAGATCTAGAGACCAGTGAGAAAAAGATGTTTAAGTTCCAATCTGTGTGTTCAATGGCCAACCAGGATAATTAACTGATTTAATGTAATTCACTAAGTTAATATAGAGCTGTTTTTTAGATACTTAAATACAATGTAAATAATTGAGCTGTCGAGCAGCAAGTTACCGGGACACCGTTGTTCATCAGTGTGTTGGGGTTCATGATGGTGACCAGCTGGTGAAGGAGATCAGGCTGGGACTCGAACAGCTCAGGTGCCAGATTCTTCATGACTGACTCGAGGCGCTCTGCAGCATAACCAGGAGCTCCGTACCACGTCTTTGGCTCCCCCCTACACATGAGGTCAAAAAGTATTGAAAAAAAACAATATTTAACTTTATTTTCTGTGACAATACATCACTGCTTTTGGAGTGAGAAAGATGCATGTTCACATCACCACGAAAGATACACAGCAGAGTTTGGAGAGTGCACTCTTACCAGTGCAGGTAGTTAATAGAATAGCTCCAGTGGTCCTCAATATGCCAACAAAAGGAGGAGAAGCACATGCCCACATACAGCCAGGGTAACTTCATCCCACAGATGTCGGCTGTAATGTGAGTCAGCACCGAGCTATCGAGCACAGGCATGTTGTTCAGGTTCCAGCCGCTGCTCAGGTAATGCTGCAGATCAGAGACAAGTTTTAAAAGTCAACCCACATAAACAATGAGGCATTATTCCCAGTCAATACAACAGCTATCACTGGAGGCAATTAATCAGATCATTTTTCTTGAAAATGTTTGATTTATCTACTCAATCTTGGAGTTTGTTAGCCCTTTGATGATTGATACCAATTTCAGCACAATTTTAGATATATGGTATGACCAAACCCCCTTAAAAGCCCCACAGACAATTGTGTTTTTTCATACTCAATGGTAAGAGATACATTTCTTTAAGTTGATAGTATGTTTTAGTGATTTAAGCTAAACCGGAAAGTGACCAGTATGTGCAAGCCTCCCCAAGATATCTTTTCTAAAACAGTGCAGAGATTGTACCTCATCCTCAGGAACAACTTCAAAATGGCTGTTCTTTACAGGGAAACCACTCCCAAACTCCTTGGAGGCTATATCTGCTCCGTACTCCACAGTAACGTCTTCCTCAATGGTGCTGACGAGACGCCAGAACTCCTTCTCCACCAGTTCAGTAGGGACCATCTAAGATGCACAAGAAAAGACAAGTATGGTGTGATAGTGAGCTGCGTCCCACATCTCGTCACAACACCCGCTAGTTTTGTTACAAGTCTGTGCAAATATACTCTGCAGCACAACATCCTGTTGATCAGCAAAAGATTTTTTTTTTCCAAAACTCCAAACTCCTGCTTCCCCAAGTCTAACATCTCAGCCATCCTTCTAAATGCTGTTATGGGTTGTGTGTTCAAGTGTGCGTACGCTATGTGTAAGGGGAAGTTTAAGAGATCTGATAAGAGAATGAGTTATCAATGGATTGCTTTGTTAAAGACCATTGATTCATTTTTCCAAATTCTGCAAAAAGGTAAAAAAAAAAACGTTTATTAAGTGTTAATTTAATGTATAAGATTTGAGGGTCAGAGCTTGAAAACTCTTTATCATGCACAAAGAACATCCGTTTTAGAATAATTGAATTTGATTTGTATTTTGATTCATTTTTTTCTCTCACACAAACACACACACACACACACACACAATCTCCCAACTCTTCCCTTATTTTCAGCCTATGATCCTTGAACAACATTAAAAACTGATATGTAAACACTCTAAAAGCTAATGTGTTACCTGAGGTGACTTTTAGTTACCAAAAAAAGCTTAATGACATGTTAACTTAAAGCAGACATCATGTTAGAAATGATGTAAACTTACATGAACTGGCATGTTGAAATAATCAGACTTGAAGGAGTCAGCCATGTCTCCAAATGCTTGGAGGGTGTAGCTCCTGCTTGCCTGCTCAAAGCCAAAAGCAACAGGAGGTTTTCCACATTCCTACAGAAACAGAGAGAAAAATGAAGTCAAATGACATTCATGCACGTTTATTGTTACACTTGAATATCAGTCATGTATTTGGGCTGTTCTCAATCATAAGCCTCTCTGCCAAAATGTGGAACCCTAATCACCTCAGCCAGGCACTTGGGACACCTCCAGTCTCCTTTGGGGACATCGTGGAGGGGTGGGATCAGACAGAAGATGTGGTAGCTGTCGTCACAGCCGTCACACAGCAGCAGGCGGTCCTCTGCACTCCCACTGCCACACACCAGGCACATGTACTGGTCCACCTGAGCAGACAAAGCTGCTTTAAGCACTAACTCCATTTTTTTAAGATGACAGTTCAAATTTCTACATAGAGTTATTCACTTACTTTACTGGAAGGAGGTTTGTGTATTGTATTCACTACAGTTCCTTCATAGTCTTTGTGATCCATGGGCTCCTTTTTCACCTCAGTGATCGCCATCCTCACTGAAAGGCAAGGACAAAGTTTGGATAATCTAACATAAGGAACTTATTTTCACCAGTATATCCAGTAACAGAGTTGCTTGTTTGTTCTTACTTGGTTCACGTTTGGCAGCGTATGTCCCCATCCTTCTCCTGAGGTTAGGACGATTTTCACAAACTTCTCCAGGCTCGGTTTTAACACAGCCTTTCTGTTGGAGAATTAGAGAGGGAAGAGCAGCTGTGATTTTATGTAATATGAAATTGAATTCTGCTTATTGTGTCTTCTATATGAAGAATGTGTTTAAACATCCAGATACACAAAAACACACTGACATAGCACAAACAAAATGAAATAAATAGTTCAAGTGATGACGTCAGAGAAAGTATGGTGGATTACTTCTGATCTCATTCGCTTAGCTCGGCGGGCGATGCTGCATGTCTCCTGGGGCTGGACAGACTGTCTCTGCGGCAGGTCATGAGGAGTGTATTCCTTATCTTTAGTGTCATTGGTCAAGGTGGCTCTCTGCAAACAGAAACAGGTAAATGTGAATAGAGTTGACTAGACAGACCAACCAGGAGAACATAAATCTACTAAGCCTTAGTTGAATAACAAAATCAGTGAAACTAAAAAACTGCAGACTGCAGGACAATGCAAAAATGAACAACCATCTATGTGTCACAAAAGATGAGTTTTGTTTGAAACAGAAGACTTCAAGGTTACATATTGAGTGACACTAATTTATTTCTGAACAAAAATAAATGTAAAGTTTGACCTAAATACTAACATCTTTGCGCAAAGTGAGGCAGAAATACTCTTTAGGATTTTCAAGAATAACATCATACAATTCATTTTCCTATATGCAACATCCTACAGAATCTCATCAACATCTCCCTCACAAATATGAATGAGTATCTCCAGCCTCATTGTTGTGGCAAAAAGGAAGTAAAAATATGTGTCAGGACGTACAGGAAGATTGTCTCCGGTCTGGAACACGTTGTATGGGTAGAGGATCCTCTCATAGTGCGCCCGCAGATGAGAGCCGATCGCTTTGCCAGGAGCAAAACCCATCTTAACAGATATCTTTGTCCAGCGCCTCTCTCTGCAGACTGCATCGAAGCCTCCTTCCTCATTCACCAGCTGAAGAGAAGAATCATGAATTCAGTCAGCATGAGGCTGAGCGGTATGCCAAAAAAACGACAGTATTGTTTGTTTGTTTGTTTGTTTTTTTTTTCTTTTTGAAAGAATGTGTTATCAGTAGTTCAGTAGTTTTATAATTCCAAATAATTAGTATTGTGGATTGGGATAAATATTGCATAGGACCTCTCGTAATTTGGTGTGGAATGTTCCACTTGATGTTTCTCATGTTTCTGACTAAAAATGTTGCCTATTTAATTTCTTGCAAAAGATCAGTTCTTATTGAATCCTACCCCCCTGTATTCAACCACCAGAAAGATTGATTTTGATGTGCATGCATGAGCAAATTTGCAAAGCAACAATGAACAAAGTGCTGCAATCTTACTTAAATTCTAAAGACTTCGAACAGAAAACGTAATTTAACTTGTATTTAGCTGCTGATGTTACCATAATGTGGAAACTCTGTTAGCTCCATAAAGGCAATGAACTAGCTCCTCCACATCTCTGGATTTATAGGGCAACTATTGGACAAAAGCTCCGACTCGTCATTAGACATGTACTGATCGATCAGCAGGCCGACTGATTGGTGCTGATTCCCTTAATTTTGGGGGATCGGTGATCTGTGATCAGAGATCGGCCCATTCTTACATATGAAACTGATTTCATGTACCTCTGGGAAGATCTGACGGCTAGCCATTGTTGCTTTTTGCGATAAGTTCTAAAACTCAGGACACTTAATTGTTTTTTTAAGTTAAAATGTAACGGTTTTAGTTTTTTCAAAGGTATTGTCCAATGATTTTCAATAAAAAAAAGAACATTGAAGGTATATGCTGTCAGTTATAAAAAATAAAAAGTAAAAATTGGTATCAGGCCGAATCGGTTTCAGCAGGTCAGGCTTTATAAAGATCGGTGATCGGCCAGAAAATTGTGATCAGTGTACCCCTACTCGTCATACATGTCTAATAATCTACATTTAGGAGCAATAAAAAATGGAGAAACCAATGCTGTTTGCAACAACTGAATTTAATTTTTCCACTGATATGATCGTGTGGTCTGTTACACAGGTAGAGACTTGAGCAGAATAAATATGCGTTACACATTCACGTCTGTCAGGATCAAAAGTGATTTAGTGTTGGGGTTTGGATCATGGAGATATATTGCTGTTACTTACAGAAACTACAGGCGCAGTTTGCATGCTAAACTGTGTCAAACTGTAACTCTCTACTCCACTGAGAAGGTCAGAGCGTGTGCAAATAATATAAGACATACCGGTATTCTTAAAATCCATAATGTCATGAAGTTGGCTGACAGTATATCATAGACACCCCCCCAGCACTACGTCAGCATGAGTAAATGAAAGTCACACATTTTAAAATATGCATGCAAATTGTCAGACGTGATTGGATCTTTTACCTTATTCAGCTGGTAGAGATCCAAAATCTTCCTCTCTACATGAGGGATTTTCAAAGTGCATCCTTGTAACTCCCAGAATTTGGCTATTTGATCCAGAAAGTTGAGCTTCACTCTGGTTTGAGCCTGTCCACACAAAGAAAAAGCACATTTGGCACATCTGTAGTAGCAGAAACTTTCAAGAAACACAAAAGTGCCCAAAGATTGTTCTTGAGAAACCCCTAGAATGAGCGACATTCTACTAATGCTTTAATAGAAAATAATCTACTGATATTACAAAAAAAAAATTGAAGCACTATTTGTTTGTATTGTTCCAATCTAGTAGACCAAGTAGTCATTTTAAAAAAAATCTTAACCAAGACGTCCAAATGTTTCCTATTAAAACCCTAGTGAGCAAAATGGCCAATGATAAGTCATGATATTCTACATTTTAATGCCATAAAATAAAAAAACAATTGACTGACAGTGCCTCAGTATCCACTTCACAGATACTTTTCTGAGTGGAGAAAAATAAACATAACACCAGACTGTACCTCCAACTCATTGAGTCTTTGTATCCGTGGTGTAAACTTGAGCCTGTCAACATCACAGGCAAACGGTGGCTGCCAGTCCTGAGAGGGAAAAAACAAAACAAAACAAAACAAAACACATTGATTCAATAAAATGACAGCAGATCTTTTGATGCTCAAACTCAAACAGAAGCCTTTGAAAACAGGATTTCATTTTGTACATCAGTCAGCCTTTGACAAAGAGTACACAGTGTACAAGACCCCCTGTGAATGATGCACACTATCAGAGACACTGTAACAAGCCCTCTCCAGAGAGAAAGTGGCGGTATTGTGTGTTTGTACTTTTTTTGCTGACAAATCCCAGTTAAATGCCAAAAAAACATCAGAAATATGTTGTGCCTGTCTCTTTATTTTTAGATCCTCTCTTCTTGTGCGTGACATGCATCAAGTTTTGGTAAATGTAATGGAATATTGAGACGAACAAAGAAAGGGTACACACTCACACCTACAGGCAATTTAAAGTGACCAATCAAACTGATGAGCATTTCTTTTAGAGTGTGGGAGGAAGTAGGAGAACCCAGACATGCATGGGGGAGACATACAAACTCCACACAGAAAAGCTCACAGCCCTGAGATTCATACTGGGAACCTTCTAGGTGTGAGGTGACAGAGTTAACCATTGCACTAACACACAGCCCCCTCTGAGTACATGAACTAATATTAAGAGGAGAAAAGAGCCTTTGATTGTTGCCTCATCACTACTATGCTCTGATTGTCAAACAAGCACACCTGTAGGTCAAAAGGAATCAAATTTAGTCTTAACTACACAAACAGTCTGATAGTCGTTCTTGTCATCAAACGACTGGTAAAAGGAGACCTACAGGAAGTCAGACTGTGTTTGTGTAAATATACAAATATGCTACACACATACAAAAAGGCTAATCGATGATAAATTTCTGTGCCTGCAGAGAAAGATATTAGTTTACAGCAGGATTACTTTATTTTCATTTAGATTTAAAGCAAAGTTGGTCGTTATTTCAAACAAAGCACTCACATGCATCCCTTAATATTTGGTTGTCTGTTGTTGGCTTAAAATGCCCTGACACTCAGTGGATTCAAACAAACACACCCACGCTAGAATTTACCACTTCCTGTATCAATGACAAACACGGTGTCAGTGGTGGTGAGAGGCCGCAAATGATCTGAGTTTAACAAAAGTGAATAAAAGTGTGAGGCTCTGCTCCTGCTGATCTGTCACAGTGGGTGAGACTGTAAACAAATGACGGACAAATAACTCAGGAAAATGTGTCATTGTGTGATAGAAAGTGCAGTCCTGGCTGTCGTGACCCTGATATCTCATAGTGTCATTCTAGTGGTGGCTTGGGAGTTTTTATTCTTTCAGCCATTTTGAACAGATTAACCTCAGCTATGTCTTCAAAGATACTCAACACTTATCCATTCATCTGGAACAAACAAGAATGCTTATCCAAGAGTGAAGTTTCAGGTTTCAAGTTTGCCCTTCAAACACAGCAGGCAACAAGTGTTATCAGGCAAACTGTTTACGTATTTGCATGGGTACACAACGTTTTTACACTTGTTCAAAAACACGGAAAATATGTACAAACCCTGAAAATAATCCATAAAAGAGGGAGTGGCAATGCCTGCTTTCCCACAATGTATGTTGACCTTTCTCTAATAGCTCATTACAGGCACTAAGTGGCACGAGGTAACCAAACCTGTTTGTTACTGATTTGACTTCAGCTCGAAAACCAAATACAACAAAAATCAACATTCAAATCCCTGCTGAAATCTTACCTTTTTAAGTCAGCTTTCAATTTGTGATTGTATTGGTGTTTTGACATGTGTTCATTGCTTGTTTTGATTTTCACAATTGTACAGTGTCTTTGAGTTTTGAAAAGCACTATACAAATAAAATGTCTTCTTCTTCTTATTATTATTATTATTATTATTATTATCAATATTATCATTCTAAAGTTGGCATTTTAATCATTTATAAGATACATATGAAACACTTGTGACATTACATTAGGATATAAAAGAAATTTACCAAGTTTTCAAATAAAACATGTTTTTGAACATTTGACTTGACAGAGCTCTGCATTGAAATAGAGCTGAAGCTCAGGTTATAACTTAACCCAAGGCAGTATAAGCTGTTTTTTTTTTTAAAGATGGACAAGCTGTATTAGAGAACTAAAAAACTGCATTACTGCTACCTTATCTGCACACAAAGCTGGATTACAAACACACACAAAAACAACAGTCTCTACAGGGCTACATCACACTCCACATAAACAGTCTAACTACAACATTTGAGAAAAATAAAGTAGTTTTGGTCTAAACATGACCAGTCTTTCACAAAGTATTAAATGACACACAAAAGCAGAGGAGAAGTTAACCACAAACAGTCTGCAGATATCACTGAAAACCATTTGCATGTGTGCTGCTAACGTCTCAAGTCTAAATATGACCTCTGTGAAACCTTGGGGGAAAAACTATCCACAATCTGTGTACCTCAAAATCACTGATCAAAAACAGGTTCTGGCACAATATCGTCCTCCATGAAAAACTGTTTACACAAAGACGAAAATGGACACAAAGAGCAGATCTCAGGCCAGATACAGGCCTCCTAGGCTCAGTGCTGTCCTTTTTGTACAAAGAAGACACAACTCAAAAGTTACACACTCCAAATTGCCACCAGAAATCTACTCCAAACAGCTTAGATCAACATTTCAGGAGGTCTTAGAATTTATTGCGATTAGTCTTACTGGCCCACACACTCCAGCTCAAAGCCATGTTTTGGTCAGAGCCCTCAGAAGAAACTGCTGGTGTATGTCACAGGACTGCAGACAATGGAGCTTACACAGTTTGGGACAAGTTATCAAAATTGACCTTTAAAACAATTATTCTACCCTTCTTTTATAAGCAAAATCTTTTATTTTATACACAAGTATACAGCAAGGATTAAATGTCAAAACATTTTGAACGTTTTGCCTTACCAGATGCTTTGTGCTCCAAAAACTGATCAACTTGTAATTTTAAGTCTGACACAGCCACCAAGAGAGCAACTCAAAAACTCAGCACTATTTCAGATTAGTTTGTCAGACATTTAGATAAAAACAAAAACAGTTCTCCTTTGGAACCAATATGAAACAGCCCTACCTTCTTTTGTTTACATGTTCTGAGCATTTGGCAATTGTGCCTTCTAGTAAGGGTTTCCTTTTGGAAGAACAAACACTAACCAGCCAGCCCACCCTTTTTGGGGTTATATTGCACGCCCCCTCCACACACACACAAACACACACCACACCACCCTGCCTGTCCTGTTTCACTGAGCAAAATTAAATTACATGGCTTCATCATTTCTGCTACAATGTGCCTTGTATTACTAAATGAAAACTCATTTTATCAAGTTTTTATTTATGCTTTGATGGATTTCAGATCTAGGTTTGTAATGTGATTTATTTCAACAGGATCTGGCGTTTTACTACTTTGCAAGGGCCCTTGGACACACCCTTGAAAAGGGTTATCTGCCATCCCTGTCAGAATTAAAGTCACTGTTAGATTCATATAGAATTAAATTTCTGATGTTCATCTTGTAACTGATTAATCTTATACTCGCCCTGGTGATATATTGAGTTGTTAAATTGAGTAGGTGGCGTTGATCATGGCAGAATGATGGTCCAGTTTGGAAGAGACAGTTGTCTAAGACAGACATCACAGTGTCCCGTATTTCCCCTCATATTAACGATACATATCGAGAAGAGAAATAAGCCAAAATAGCGTACAAACTTCATGCTCAACAATGTGGGATAATTGCATTCAGTAAGGGTACGGGCGTGAAGGCGATTAACGAAGATAAAACAGAAACAGACTGCCCGTTGTCTCCATAAACAGTTGGTCTCCGTGCACGTACGTAACGTCAGCCAACGTTAGAAAAGATGTCAGAACTGTGCAGCTTTAAAACAGGCCTGATTAACGCTAGCTTGGTTACCTCACACTAGCTAAATCCTTCAAATCCTACTGGGGAAAGTTAAGGATGTATATTTAACTGTCTCTATACAAGCAGTTGTCAAATAACTAGTTTAAATCTCTGTGAGTTATTTCCGTCCTCTCAGTCCAGGAAGCATTTCTTTCTGCGCTTAACGTAAACAATTTCCATTTTATTTGCATCAGAGGCAAACTTTAGCGTTTGAATTATTTCTGGAAAGTCAACCAAAACGCATAATAAATCAAATAAAATATTAATTCTTTTTTCTTCTGAAGATCCCAGACTTGACAATTTATCTTCAGCTTCACTCTCGTGGTTCAAAACCTCAAAACACAACACACTCCGAGCTCAGGCTGCTAGCTGACATTTCAACTCGGCAGCCGCAATCCGCCATGTTGAAACCTGTCTACAAACACAACTTTGCTGCTGAATAACGAACAGTAGCTGAAAAACCCCTGCTTGTATCATTAGTGGGAATTTTTAAAAATAAATTACAAAATACGTACCGGTGGTGGTCGGATTTTGCAAATGCCAGTTTTCTCTGCAATGGGACGTATTTTGTTGATGTACGCAAAAGGATCCGCAAATTCCTCCCAGCTGGGCTCAAAAACAGGGCACTCCGGAGGGGGAATGAACTCATTCAGCTGTGGTTGAGTCATCGTTGCATCTTCGATATGACTGCAGCTGGAAATGTTTTTGATGGGCTTCCTCGAGCGGAATATGCTCAGTAAGCTAAGTGATTTGTCGTCTGTTCGGTTCATGTGCACTCTCCACTCATTGAACTCAAAGACGAATTATCTAGTTCGAGACGAGAGGGTGACAGCCCGAAACAGTGTGCCTCCGCCTCAAAAAGTAGATTCGCAAGTTAATGAGAAAAGTGGTATTTTAGATATATTCTTTGTAGCTTCATAGTAGAAGCACGCTCAATGACTGATTTTAAAGGATGATGCATACTCTGTTAATACTCATTTCTTCCTTATATGGATTAAGTTCACTTTGTGCCTCTTTCTCTCTGTATGGTGAAGTTAAATGCCCGAAGGTCTGTCTTTGTAAAAGCATTGACAACAGTAATGTTCCCTTGATTTATTGTTCGTATTAAAGAAAATGTAGCACACTTTGTATCAAACAATTGTTTATTAAAGAAAAAGGGGAAAATATTTAATTATTTAGAATATTAGCTCAATGGCCATGTCGACGATGATCGCTCCCCAGTTGGTTTAGTTCGATTCTTTCATACTTTCGACGCGCGGGTATACCAAATTCGTTTGGACATCACGGGGTGTGTGGGATATGACTCCCCGCCCGGCCAGTCCGAAATAATAGACCACCTAGACGGTACACAGGGATTTGTAATCGAACACACCTACTAGATCATTGCGCGCTGACCGGACCTTCGTTTTTAAATGGTCTAGAGGAGCCTCGTGATTGGTAGACAACGAACTCATATATCGGCTATTCATCTTTTCGTCTTTACACATAATTGGGTTACTTGTGCCAAACGGTGCCGAAATGACATACGGGCGCAACTCTAAAATGCAATGATGGTGTCACAAAAGTGCTGTACCCTAAAAATGTACGAGAGGTCTCTGATTTTTATAAATATTTTCCTGTGCGCGCTTACGTTTATTATATGTAAACAACTAAACAATAAATGGAAAACGTTAGGAACATACTTTAAAGTCTAGATAATTCTTAGTCTTTATTTTTTTCTGCATTCAGTACGATATATTTTGCCTCCACGTTCGTTGACTTTTTGGAGACGTTAATTACTAAACTACAGTCATTAAATGCTTGCACTTTGTTCAGTGATGTTTCTTGTGTACGGCTTGTTTCTCATTTTTATATCGATCCTCTCATATTTTCAAACCACCTTCACTTCTCTCACTGAGCCATATCCTTTTCAGTCTGGTTGCACGTTTTAATTTTTCAAGTGAGAATGGCCCTACACCTCCTTTGTCTGGCTCTTTGTACAAGGCTGATTTGAATGTAACTATTTTTAGTTTTGTTAGAATTTCTTGAGCATGAGAGCCAATATAACCAACAGCATATCACAAATCTTACCCATAATTACTCAGATAATATCTTTACAAAAGCATCGTCTTGCCTACTTTACCAAGACTATGGCCAAAACAACAAGAAGAGTGTTGCAGGGTTAGCCCCACATATAACATACGTATTATATAGGCTAGATCAACGCACCTTTTTTTTAAAAAAAATTCTGGTTATGTACTTGAACCCAGATTCTTTTGTTTTTATATTTAAAGAGTAAATTTGAATTTCAGCAGCCATGATGGACAGAGCCTGTAGCTGACAGGTGCACTGCACACTAAACGATGACAAGCATATTATTTATACAGAAGCCACATAATAATGTGTTTCAAATACTGAAATTATGACCTCTTGTGGCCAACAGTAGAAATACACCCCGGTTTAAAGGTTTGGGTTTTAAGCGAGCAGGTGAACTCATCTTTATTAAGCAGAATTTGGCTATGTCTTACCAGCAGAATTTACAGATTCAACTAGAAATTGTTTAAAGAAAATCTCAATGACTATGATAAACACAGAAATAGTCACATCTGGAGAAGACAAGGTAGTAAAAACATGTTCTCAGAAATAATGTCCCTCTGGTTCTTTAAACACTTGGCAGCCATAATCAAATTTTGACAGACTGAAATAATCCCATGACCCCCAATTTACTGAGGCAAAGGTTGTTGCTTTTTATAAGTTATACATTTTTCTGCAAGATGAGGTTTTATTGTTTAAAATAATAATAATAAAAAAGAGGTATACTTGTGTGTAAAATGAGCAGAGAAAGATGTTCCAGGCTAGGAACTAAAATAGATACACACTCAAAGTTCCTCATAGGAACGGTAAAGAAATAAACATCAATCATGCTTATTTAGTGAATTTTATTTTTTAAATAGACATTGTTTGGTTGTTATTTACTCAAAGTATTTTAATATAATTGGGATATTCTTTTTTCGAACACAAGTATCCATTTATGACCAATTTCAAACTTAAATGTCAATATTCCTGCAAAGAGAGCAGCTTTTTGCGGATCAAAACTATGACACAAATAATGTGAAAATGCCCCAATACGTTGAACCTGTTTTAAAGCACTGAGATGAAAGGACTTTACGGGGCATGGAAAACGAAAAGCTGCAAAATGGAATCTAACATTAGCTTAAAAAAAAACATATCCTTATTAGAACTGTCATGCAGCTGTCAGAATAAGAGGCATGTTTTTTTTTATTATAAACATGGTACACATAACAGTAAATGTATGAGTGAGTGTTTGATGGAATCAACGGCAGTCAACTTGGAGAAAAATCCAAACAAAGAGATGTAGTCCTGGGAACACATTTGCTTGAGTTCTTGTGGGCTTTCGTTTGCATTCAGACTATGCATGATTCACCCTTTCCACAGCCACATAATAACTTTTTTTGTCATCCAAACAGTGCCAGCCGATTGGTCCAATCTCACAATCAGCACAAATGAGATACTTGATTCTCCCCACGTCGTTGGTGAAGCCCACATTCTCAAAAGTGAACATGTCATCCACAAACCAGTGAGTGGTCAGAGTGTCCCCGTCCACTGAGCCTTCTGTAGTGCTGCTGAGGCCGCTCTTTTTACGCATAGATGGTAGGAACAGCTGGTGGAAGAAAACACAGCCTCAGATTTTATATAAGAAACATTTGAAAAAAATGCAACTTCAGGAGTCCCAGGGTAGCTTGGGACTTATTTACATATGAAGTATGACAGTGTATTCATACATTTGAATTTATTTGCAGAAGTCTCTTTTGGATACCTCTCGTTAACAATCCTTCTCCAGAAAGCTTTTTTCCTTGCATAAAGCTTTGGTTTTATAAATTCTGCATCTCTATCTGCACTTCAAGAACTGTCTCAAAGTCAGTTGAAACTGCATAAAAAATGCTTATGCACAAATCTTCAACACTGGTCATATGGTAAAACACTTCTCATAACAAGACCTGTGTGACTTTTTTTTACATTACATTGTAAACACCCAGTAGCCTTCCCCAGAAGACTCGTGCAATCTTGTTGTGACTTGTTTGTCAGCTGATTTACTGGGGCATGGTTGTCCTACCTGAAGCAACAGGGCGACCATGCCCCCTGTTGTCTGACAGTCTAAGAACAGCATCCCAGATGTATGACAGCATGTAGGACCAGCTGACCGTCCTCTGGGCCTGCTTTCGGATCTCCACAGCCTCCTTTATCAAACACTGGTATGTGTTGCTCTCCAAGTAGACAACCTCAACCTTTTCTTAGTCCATGATGTGATTCCTGTCAGAACCCATGGTCTGAGATGGCTGATTTTCATTTTTTGTACTGCTTTTTTGCTTTATTGCATCCTCCAGATGTCTCACATTCTTTTGATCTCATTTCACTGTGTTCCAAACATTCTATTTCACCAGTGCACATTCTGTCACAGGAAAAGCATGGAATTTAAAAAATGACATTTCTACTTTCGAAGTCAGTGTGGTCTTATGAATGAACCAGTAATTGTTTTAGTTTTCTGTGTAGTTCAGCAGGAGTGCTTATGATGTTCCTTTTTATCTTCTGAGGAAGACAGTAGGAGACATGGTAAGGTAAAAAGAAGAAACATTTGTCTAGTTATATAATTTATACTATAATAAATGGTGTCAAACCAAATTCAGCTTTAGGGAATGGCGAAACAATCTCTAAAAAAGTGTTTTTGTTTTTGTCTTCTTACTAAACACTGTTGCACTAATACATGTGCAATAAGTTATGTGTCCAAAATGAATACTTACACAATTAATAAAATTAAACAATTGCTTTGTTGCTATATACCAATAAACTTCATCCAAAAAAGACACTGAAAAATATGCTTTGCAGCACTTGCGCTATGACTGTTTTATGTTGGACGGATAGAAAAGATGACCATAACGCAAAAAAAAAAAAAAAAATTCAGAGTTTGGTGGCAGCACTGTGACAGTCAAGTGACTTCAACCTCTATCCTCCTCTCACTGCTGTACCTCTTTCTCTGCTAACACAGCCATCCCCGGGCACAGCACCTTGGATCCGCAGCGCTGACACACCACAGATTTGCTGTTCTTCCCGTCTTCCGAAACCAGGTCGGGCCGGTCCGTGCTGTCTTTAGACTGCTGTTGGTTATCCATCTTGAACCGTGACGAACAGCAGCTTTACTTTACAACACATGCACAACAGAAAACTGCACTGAATGTATTATCGGCGATGGTAACTATGGACCAACTGGCTAATGCTTTAACTTAAAGCACAACCTCACATTCAAAAGGGGGCACAGAGAGAGTGGACCGGAACTGCCAGCTTTCAGAAACTTTAAAGTGCGGAAGTCCTCAACCAAGACAATCGCGAAAATAATTTATTTTCAACAAAATTGACAATTCAACTCTTAATCTATACACAAAGTACGAGTACGACTTATTCCGTTCAAGGATTCTTAGTACAAATGTTTGAGTGAGGAAAAATTCCACTGTTTTTACAAGCCCCGCCCATGCTTACATGCTATCATTTATGCTATCATTTAAAAACGGTCGGTTGATGAAATAGATAAATACCTCAAAAATCACTCAAAATAATTTGTGGTCTCTTGATTAAAGTCGAAAATTCGAACAGAAGGGAGGTGGATCAGAACCGTTATTTCTGAAGAAAAATATCAAAGCTAAAGCACGGATACCATACTCGCTGTTGTTGTAGTTTACCATCCGCCAAATGCACACGTGCAGAAACATTTGGTGGCCAATGGTTCCGCGTTAAAGTCGCTCGTGAAGTTGGATTCTCTATAATAGGATTTTTCTTTTATGTTTCCACCCAAAAATGAATTTATAAATCTTAATATAAATTATTCCACCCCGCTTTTATTGGTTGGAAACCACATTACAACCCCTTTTAATTTCCAAGTCTTTCAGCATTCTTGGTAGAAAAGAACTTCACGTTAGCACTCTCTGATGTTGTATTTGTTATAAAACGTTTTGCCCTAACTTCTCCACCCCAGGCGTGTTCTTTCAAGATGTATAAGCTCCTTGAAACCAAACTTATCCGAGTTGGTACCTAATGAGCAGAACTAAGTAAAACAGTGCAGTGCAGGTCTTGCTCTGTCTGATTGTGTGGGTCTTGAACACACAGTAAGGAGAACACCATGTTTGTACATGTGGAAAAAAATTTATTACAATAATTTTCCAAGATTACCATTAATAAATATTTATGTTTACATTTCCGTGAAATGTATGATTTATCACTTTCTACACAGGACATTACACAAAGTCAAGAATACACATTGTTTAGTCTTTGTAATAAAGCTTGAATAAGTTGATCTAGAAAAAGGAGTCTTAAACAGCAGTTGATACAACCTATCAATGGAGTTGTAAGTTCAATAATGATTTGATTGTATATATGGCAAGGAAAACAAAAAAGTCAACATTTGGAAATCCTTGAAGCTCCCTTGACTGTTAAGATAGGCCGTTTTATTTAAAAACATTTCCATTGGCCTAAGGCACAGGAATACTAAAAGTTTATATCAATCATACACAACACCTTTTAAACCTCATATGGTGATTTATAGTTTGGAATTTTATAGTGTACACTGAGGTGCATTTATTATTTACACCTTTTACTGCATCTGAAATCTAGCACAAAAAAAAGATCTCCATTTCTCCATGTGAGGAAAGTTTGAATTTGACCTTTCCAGATCTGTACATTGTGCGTAGCTCAGGGACTATCACATGAAAAATTAACCAGTGTGTTGTCTGACCGAAAATGAGCCAGGGAAGTTCTTTTCAATATTTAAGCATCTAATAACAACCTGAACAGTTGCTGCTTTTTGTGCTAGTCTGTCACTTCACAAGTGTTGGTTTAGAACTTTTGTCAATTGAAAGTGCATGAAGCAGCAAACTAACCTTTAAATAATCAAAAAAGATCAAAGACACTGAAAAATGGAAGGTATCCAACTTCTGCTAAGAGATGGATTCTGATGACCAATACGCTGTTTCTCATGTACATCTACAAATCATTTATAATTTATTTATGTGTCTTTTTATGGTGATGTATTTTATTTGGTTTCAATTGGATATTGTATTTTATTGCAGAGCAGGCATGGGTCAGTTTTCTTGTGGCCCTCTGTTGTTTTTAAAGACAGCTGCACAATCATTTATACTCTTTTAGTGTCTGCAAATCTATCTCATACAAATATGTGTGCAGACCCTTAAACATCTACATGGTCCTGAATTACTCAGTGCCTCTTTCTTTGTAAGCAGTACATTCATCCTCCAATTTGTATGGAAACTAGGAGGAAAAAGGAATAGCTTACAGCTTTGCCCCTCTGCTACAGCACAAATCAAACACACTGTACCCTCTAAGAAAAGGAAAAACACAATGGAGTGGTTGGGGTACTAAAAGAGCTACTCATAGGTGACCATCAGAAAACGGAATTTCAAATTTTGGTTAAAACCTTTTGAGCTTACTTAAAAACGTAGACTTCAAGTTTCTGAGTTATTTAAGAAGTAGTGTCTGTTGAATATTCCCTCTGCAGTTCAATGGCTAGTTAATGCTACTTCATTGGAGCAAAAAAGAGCCAAACAGAAAGTCCACCAAATTAGCAAATCAGAAGTACAGGAGCAATAAGAAACAATATTGAATTCCAGCAGCATTTTAAGTGTGTGTGTGTGTGTGTGTGTGTGTGTGTGTGTGTGTGTGTGTGTGTGTGTGTGTGTGTGTGTGTGTGTGTGTGTGTGTGTGTGTATGTGTGTGTGTGTGTGTGTGTGTGTGTGTGTGTGTGTGTGTGTGTGTGTGTGTGTGTGTGTGTACAGAGAAAAGTGTGAGTAAGTCACAGTCAGGCCTCTCAGAGCAGAGAGTCATCTGTGCATCCTCCCTCTAGGCCGTAGCGGAACTCCTGCAGATTGGAAACCCCGTAGAAGTGGATGAACGCTGCTGCCACAACCAGCACGTGAAAAATCTGATGAGAGTGGAACTGGGAGAAGATAAAGTTTTAGATGGTGTCAAGACCCATGCATTATATATTCAAGTGGGCTTAACTGATAACTCCAGTCTTTATAGCTGAATCTAAAATTTTGAACAATTTTCCAGATGGTAAAATGCAGTACTTCACTTTGTAGTGAGCTGCAATTTTAACTGTCTGTCTCCTGTGAAGGGTCATTGTAAATCATTATGACCATTATTTCTATAGTGTTAGGGTTAGGGTTAGGTGTTAATAAGTGTTATTCAAACCAAATCCTGTTTGATGGGATAGGTCAATATGAACTTCTTTGCCTCTGTGTTAGCAACGTGTTATGTAAATAAGTAGCCTTACCTTAAAAACACACATTACGTCATAAACAAACTACCTGACTTTCTTAGGTATATTATGTCACAGAAAAAGATGGAATACTTACCCAGATGTCGCACTTGCCAGGAAAATAGCGCTCAGGGATCCTTTCTGCATACAGACCAGCACCAGTGATATACATGGCCCCCATTAGGTAAAACCAACCCATCTGTCCAACTGTGGTTGCCTTAACAAAGCCCTCCTCAATAGTGAAGTGCATTGTGGGAACAATGCCACTTAGACCAAGACCCATGAACACACCTATGAAAGGCAAGCACTTCAGTTAAACATTTCAAGAACAGAAATTGTGATAATCAGAAATTGATTTCAGAAGAGCCTAAAAAGCATGTGGTTAGCCTGCAGATTTAGCTAAAAGTACATACATGCATAAATTACCGTGAAGATTCTGATTTTTAATGCGTACCTGCTCTCGTGGGTCTGTGACGAGGTGTAGAGAACCGGTCCCACTGGGCCACTATGATGGCAGCAATGCCGAGGACACAAACAATGGTGAGGTAGATAAGTCGAGGCTGAGGGGAGCAGTAGAAGGAGTAGTACAGCCAGGGCACAAAGGAGCCCATGATCAGGAGGGCGATGCCCGAGTAGTCAAGCCTAAAAAGAGGAGGCAACACAGAGACAACAGCTTTTATGACATGACTGATAAACTACCAGTTCATTCCCTGTAACCGTGGTAAAAGTAGTGCTTTGGCTGTTGGAGGGTCTGTTCCTGCCCTTCTGATTACACAGAAGAACTCAGATTAAGTGTTTTTTTTACTTTGACATTTATTGTTTGATAAAACAGAGCACGAATGAACTAAAAAGGGATTTTAAGTGACACATGTTCTGCTTTACTATCTCAAAACTGGAAAAGATGCAGTTTAAGGGCTGTCAGGTTTAGGAGAAGAAGCTCAGGGGTCAGTTTCTTCCTTCAGGACGATTGACGTGAGTGATAAACAAGTCAAACCTGGAACTCTGCAGCTGGTGAAGGATCCCTGAACCCAAGATTTATGTTAATGAAATTAACAGGCCTGACATTAAATATCAACTGATAAATGGCGAGTGTTGAATGAACCAGAACACCTTTAATTTGCAGTACCAATCCTCATATAAAAGCTTTTGTAGAACCATGTTGATTCAGGCTGAATTAAAGACCTGAATGGCTCTGAATGATGACTCAAGTGTACCTTTTAGTAATAGCACTAAACCCTGGATGGCAAGCTAGAGCAGAAAATCCAGTGAGAAGACAATGTCAAAAATGAGAACCCTGCCTACTTCAAGAGTAGTATGTCTTAATCAGCAAAGACTTGGAGGCAATCTGTCTGAAAGATGAGGGCTTACTTGGAGAAGGTGCGAGACACTTTCTCAGAGTGGCAGTAGACAGTATGAAAAAGCCAGGAGAAGCTGAGGCAGAGCACAGCCCCCAGGAAGAACATCCCAAACACCACTTTCTCCTGCAGTGGGGCCATAAAGTACATGTTGGGCCGCAGCATGGTTAACGTGCCCAGACAGAGGAATAAGATCAGCCCTGAGGGAAAAACACAGACCGGTTTTACAAATGAGAGCAGTCAAACTCAACGCCAGTAGTTGAAAAATATAGAGTCTGCAGCTGAAACCCAACTCTAAAAAAATAATTATCTTTAAGGATTTTTGTTTTTACCTAAGAGGTGAGTCCAGATGTTTCCTGTCTCTGTGTGAATTCTGAAGATACTTCCAAAGCAGGCTCTGAATGAGGGCATGGGAGGCCGATGTCCATGCAGGAGGTAATCATTGTCCTTCAGCCACTCCGGCAGGACATGAAAAGGGATGACCCTCCAGCGCCCCTCCCAGACCTGAAACACAAATGATGATGTTTGACTCACATAGTAACACAAGCATATATACCTGACCCTATAAGGAAGAAGGGAAGAAGCATAACTTACATAAATTCTATCTATAGTAGTAAAAAAATAAAATAAAGATTCTATTGTCAGAGTTCTTCTCTGCATCAAAATTAATGTGGTATGATGCTGCTTTCCTAAAAAATGTTTCTTTGTTGAAAGCTGATTTTTGTGTCCCAAGGTTCCCTGATGTGTGCTTCACGTCCTCTGTCTGATAAAATGTGCCGATACAAATCAGTCAAACTCCATAGCATTTACAAGTTGATGGAAAAAATACAACTTATGTGTCTCAGCAGTCTGATAAATAGGACCTGGGAGTACAGCACAGCTGCACAGACCAAGGGAGGAACTGAGGAACAGAAATTTTTGAGTTAGATGCAACTCATGTTCAAGGAAATTGATGATGTTTTAACACTGTAAAGAGTTGTTGTTTGCGGAACACTTCTGTTTACTCCTCCAGATACATGTTTGTGTTCCATTCTTGCAAGGATTAAACAAGATATTTTTGCATCTCTCTGTAGTTCCCATACAAATTTTTCTATTACAGGTCAACCTGCCTCTATATGACCATTCACCTCTCTGCTTATTCACTAAAGTCAACGAGTGAAGGGTACACCTTTGACATGAACAGGGTGTAGAGTTTCAGCTCAGTTAACCAGACTGATGCAATATTTATGGTGGTACTACATAACGTTCTTTTATTTTCCTTATTGTGCAACTACCAAATGTTTACCACTCAAGATTTAACGATCATAATTCATAAAAATGTAAAAATGAAAAGATCTGAATTTATTATGTAGCAAGTAAGTTGTCATAAACTTCCTTTTATCACTGTGGTGTGTTTGTGTGTGCTTGAATCAAGAAGTATGTGCTATATAACTTCAAAACACAAGTTAACTCTATGATGAAAACAAGAACTTTGTATCAATTCTGTTGAATCAATAATCATTAAAAGATCCCTCTGAGAAGACAACTGAATCTCTACAAATAACTATCATATCTTTTAAATCATAAATACCTTGTGTACAAACTCCTCCATCTTCTCCATGGCATGGTGAGCCTGAAGTGGTAGGGTTAGGACCTCTCCCACCTCATCATCCTCCTCTTCCTCATCAGCAAGCATCGCCGCTCCCTTTGAAGAGACATATGAAAACCATTGAAGCCTCTGAGCCATTCAACGTTTTTCTGTTGATTTCCTAAAACAGTCCTACCTCTGGATGCAAGCCTTTGGATGCCGCCTGTCGCCCTCCTCCCTCCTCCAGCAGTGGCCCCAGCTCCATCAGCTCAACATCTGGGACACGGCAGTCCTCAGAGATCCGACAGTCTGCATCACTTGCAGACCCGTTTCGGCCTGACATAGGGAGACTGCCTGATGACCCACTCACAGTCCCTGTGTTTGGCTTCAGATGGTACACTTCAGGTTTCCTCCTGCACAACCAGAACCACCAACAACTTTACTGATATACCAAAAAAATGGACTTCAGCTCTTGATAACACTCAATAGACTTTGCAGGAGTGAGAGAAAATTTACATGAAGGTCCAATTATTCAAAGTGAAGCTAGGTACAGCCAGTGAACCACACAAAGATGAGCAAACATACAAGATCACTGCCTCTATCATATATAGAAAACAGTGCAAAATAAACAGTATTTTCAGGTGATACTGATGCCGCATCTGTGACAATGTATCTATAATCTATTGGTGTTGTAAAAGCTGGAGTATTATATGCTATTTAGCCATCAGACAAATAAACATGACGAGGGCTAGTCTGATTGAATAATCAACCGATCAATCTGGCTGGTAATAATTATGAGGCATATTTTCCATCCTAAATGAGAGCACAACAAATCTCAGTTACTGGTCAGTTTTCTGTTACGGTGTAGTTTAAAATTGCCCCTGACATACATTAAAGCCATATTCTGAAATCTTTTGTGTTCCCCAATGCAATCTTCTACTGCCCATCTAAAACATATCACTAAATAAGATGAAATGCATTTCAGATTGAGAGCATGGAACAATGGATGTTATTATTTTTAAGTTGTTGTATTTTATCAAATGCAAAATACTACAATATGGTATCTACATTATTTCATGTGGAAATGAATTCAAATCATTAATCCATGCTGTAAGGAAGGGTCTCTATCAAAGAAACTAATCTGATAAAAAAACAAAAACAAAACCTAATTAAATAATAAACCTAAAGAAAACAGTAATTCCAAAATCCAAACTTCAGCTCATTACTGCATCCTTCACTGTGAGACCTATAAAAGTGTAACACATTGTTTTTCAGCAGTCAGGAAAGCCCTGAGGATGTTCTTTATGGTGAACCATTCAATGAATTGCATCTATTTTTCAAAACACTATTTATACGCACTATACACACTATTACACAATGTATTTATTGATTAAATCACTTGTATCACAGGAGATGATTTAGCGTTGCATTCCCGTTTACAGTTAATTATTGCATAAATTAAACTAGCTGGTGTTTTGTCTGTCTCATTTGATGTTTGTTTCATCGACGACTCATGCACGACAAGAGAACAAAGACCAGGCTGAACTTGTTTACATCTCTGTCACAAGCCACAGCTATAAGACAACACAAATATCTGGCCATTCCATTACATTATAACACTAATGAGCAACAACAGTTTTATGTATGAGACTGACAACTCAAAGCAAACGTTGAACCAAGTTAAAGAGCAAAGCCAGGCAGACGGATGTTGATTAGCACAGCGTCGGAACATGGAGTACAGAATGTAAACAACCAGAAATACCGACGATGTAGCGTCAATTCCCCGTATCTTCACAGTCCAGTATCATTCGGATAATCAAGCAAAATTAAAACACACAAAGAAGTTGCGTGGTTATAAGTTGGCAGGTCACGAAACGCTCATATTATGCGCTTGCTAACATTAACATCACCCGTGAGCTAGCGCTGAGCTGTGGCTAACGTAAACCAGTCAAACAGGAGACACTGGTTTTAAAACGATGCAGACAACAACGGGATACAACTGTCAACCACTCCAACAAAAAGGACTATGCAGTTAACTTACTAAGCTGGCGATTAATTTAAGAGTTTTCTCAAATGAACAGAAGTTACCAGACAAGGTAGCGTTCAAACCAGGAAGATGAATTATTTATCGAAATGCGAAAACACAATCCTTTCCGGAAGTTCAGGGATCTCTTTATCCTGGCTCCCTTTCAAAATAAAAGCAACTATTCTCATACTGCTCAATACAAAATATTTTTAGCATAATACGAGAAATAATGAAGTGTTTATGATTACTTAATATTAACAAATATTCTCATTGGGATGTTGGTGTGATTAGTTTTTCAATATGTTTTTCTTTAACCGGTAAAAATAGAGTGCGTTTCACATTTTTTTAAAGGAAATACATTTCAATAACACTAACCTGCCTTACCAAAGCATGATGAAATATGAATAATTACGGTGGCCATAAACACTATTAATTCACATTAGTTAGAAATTATAAAATGTATTTATGCATGGATATTCAGGAATTCTTTTTGACAGAAGATAAAATAAAACTCACACTCTTGCAGTTTGTCATGACCAATAGAAGCCGTGATAATTATCTTACTCTTGTGTTGATTTTCTTGTATCATTACCCAAAAAGGAGCAGACTTTGTTGCTTCCGGTGTGGCCAACGGTCTTTTCATATTTATGTCACACCCTTTGTTTAATAATAAATCATCACCTTTCTGAGTGACACACCTGTCAGGTTTGGACTAGAGATCACAAAATCTCACAGAAAAAAAAAGCAAAAACAAGCTTTATTGTAGCACAGAATTTTGGACCTACCAAGGAAAAAGCTTTTCATGTGTGTAACTCATAATTGTCTCAAAGTATGCTTGTCAGCCATTACAATTTGCCAACATTCACAGCATCAGAACTCACGATGTAAATCCTAACAGCTGTCTGTGTCCTAATGTAAAATGTCAGAATGTCACGCATGGAAAAAAACAACTAAAGCTATATTCAGCTAATAAAAAAATCCAACAAAAATACAAACATTACTCTTTATTTTCTTCCACAGGGAAAGCATTTTCACAGGTTTTTTTTCTACAGCAACAGACCACATTGTCAGGTTTGTTTACAAATACTTTATAAATATAAAAATGACAGTAAAAAAGAGGCACACAAGGTAACATGATTGTTTGAAAAGACAGTCTTTGATGCTGCTGGATTTTTTTTTAACTCACATTCGTGTCTCTTATATCACATGTCATATTCACAATGAGTCAACACAAAATTGATCACTGCGATAGACATGTCTGTGTACTGAAGTTACAGTAATTTTCTCTTTCCTTTGTTAAAATGATAAACCATCAAAAGCAAGAAAGAGGCTTTCACGCAAAACATTGAAATGGCAGTATTTGGAAGACAGTGCTCGTTGAGTCAGAATTGCAGTGGTTATAACAAAAAGGTTAGTGTTTAGTGATCTGCTGCCTTTAACACGTGCACAGAGACACTTTTAAAGATTGTGCTATAGCTAAATATATTTTCATCTCAATCCAACAACATAATAGCTGCCAAGCATCAAGACTGTTTTTTTTCTTAACTTGCTACACAATAAATCATGTGATTAGATTAATTTCTACTTTCAATTAGTTGATTTAGTTCATTATTAGTTCAAGTAAATCAGCACAGCCTTACACACGTTGGTATAAAAAAGACATATTCAAAAAATGTTAAATATTAAACACCTCAAGTTCATTAAGTGGTAACTCAAACTATGTAAAAAAAAAAGAAAGATAATAAAACAATAAAAAAAAGATGTGTTGGAAATTTACATGATTTTACAAAGAAATTTATATCCTTCAATGAGCTTTGTGAGGAGGAGGAATGAACTCATCTTTAAAAAAGTACCCAAAGTAAACTGGTCTGAACTTGTCCTCACACTGATTTAGAAGTGGCTTTTTCATGCAGTTCATCCAACATCATTGAGGTTTGAGGGAACAAATCTGAATTCAGGACTTGCACTACAAACAACCTAAAGGTTAGTCACAAAGACATATTAAAAGATTTACATCTGTTTTAAGTTACTAAGATGTGCAGCCCCATCTCAGAGCTTACTGTCCCTTGGGAATAAAAGCAGCTATAGTCTTTCAGATTGATTTGAGGCAGCTTTGGTTCACACTTGACTCATGTAGTGAGAGCCATCATCCACCAGCCAGTGTGTTTGAGAGTCATCTGCAGATCTTTGGGGAGCTAGTCTTTGGAAAACCTGAGAATTAAAAGCGAGAAAAGGAACAAGACTTTAAAAACATGAATCAAATATGAAGATGAATAACTAGATACATTTAATTGGACAGGGTGCTAATGTATTTTCCTCAAAGACATAAAAAAGATAACAATCAGCACATATTCTCCTTTTTATCTTAGCATGTAAACAGTTTAAATCCAAACATTATTACATTATTTTACATCACATATCTTCTTTTTGGTTCCAAAGAGCTTTCCCATGATAACGCATATAATGTAATGAATAAAAGTACTGCACAAAATCAAAATATTGTTTAAAATGCTGGCTGACAACTTCAATTACCTTTCTGTGCAAGCTTACCTGCTCATGGTACTTTGGATTTGTATAGCCGTTTGACTCCCGAGTTGCCATGTTTTTAATTCTGACTGCTCCCTGTCTGTCAAGAGAGCGGGATCTGGGAGTTCTGAGCTGACTGCGTCGATGCCAGGACTTGAGCTGCTCAGTCACTACTTGTTGTGGTAGCCCAGCTGAGCGGTAGTGTGGATGAGCCAAGGAGGGGGAGAGCCTGACATCAGCAGGCTTCTGCGATCTTAGGTGAGGCACAGCAGCATCTTTGTAGTGATATTCATATCTGTTAGAAGAAGAGGGAGCAGGCTGGGCGTAATAACTCCGTGCCAAGTCCAGATCAGGTGGGAAGACCATTTCATCATTGTAATAGACTTTGTGAAAACTGGGGCTGGACTGGTGCCTGGGATTATGGTAAAAGCCAGTGCGTGGGAAGGCTTGAGGTCCATAGCTGCCAACTGGGCTGGCGTGTGGGAAAGAAGGCGGATACTGGTGGGGAGAATTGCAGGGAAACTCCTGACATGGTGAGCTGTTGTAAGATGTAAACGAATGTTCAGAGTTGCTGTCCTCAGAGCTGGCAAGGTGTCCATAGTTAACAGCAGGGGGAGGAGTCTCTGGTAAAGTGATTGTGTATTCTGTCAGTCGCCTCCTCGGACCTCTGATGCGACCTCGTTCTTTTTCTGACGAAGCTTCAGGGTTAGATAACCTGTGAAAATCATGACAAACTCCATTAGATACCAAATGCATTAGTATGGAAACAAATCAGACTGACTTAACGAAACATCTTTACAACTTGATATGTGGAGGTAAATGATATTGCTGGGAATTATACATGAGCTGCTAACATTTGGCAACAGAGGTATGTTTTTGTATAGGTGTGGCTACCTGAGGGAGAGCTGCCGATGCACACGCATCTCTGGTGTAGAAGGTGTGCTGTTGGACTGGGTGCGGCTCAGCCTCAGATGGGACAGTTGCACAGGCAGAGCAGGCTGTGGTAAGCAGGCTTCCAATGGCGGCAACAACTCAGTTTTGGTTGGAGTGCTGAAGACACAAATACACACAGAGCTATGATGTAATTTTGTTTTTCAGTTACAGTTTTGCATATTTAAATAACTAAAAAGCTTAAAAGTGCATCCTACTGACTGAAAGAATGAGACTGAGTTTTCATTAATTCCTTAGTCTGAGAAAAAGGTACGTGTCATTTCAGGTAGGAGGTTTTTATTGCAGTTATTGACTACTGAACATAAAACCCTGCTTCCTCCTCTGTGTCATGGTATCATGAACCAGCTGGGTTTATGGCTCTGTTTCAGCTTCCTGTCAGCTGTCAGAGCACAGGTGTAAAGCCAGATGGCAGTGTTGCACATAAACACAAATTTCTGAAATTGACTTCACAATGCAGGGTAGTACACAGCCTTACTTCCTATTACTTTGTTAGATTATTGAAGAGAAGAAGTGCTTTCATGCTGATTCATGTTGTTGCAACCATCAAACATGACTGCTGAGGAAATTAAAAGCAGCTAAGTATCTATTATGCGTGTCTGAGTTGTTTTGACTGATGTTAAAATCTATTAAAGCATGCAAAGAAATTAGCCAGTTTGGGTCACCACTTTTCTCAGTGACTCTCTAAGTGACCCAAACTTTACTTTATTTAAAACCAAAACCTGAAGAACAGCTACAGGAACCATGATGAATGGCTGCTCTGCGTTACCTTGTCTTGCTGGAGGAGCGCGACTTCTTGCTTTTCTGGTATGGCTGGTCGAGACTAGACTCTGTCCACGGGGAGTGCTGGATGGGAGGCAGGTCATACGCGGGGCTTGAGTTCACACTTTGTGTGGACTCGAGGCTTGGATGGGGAGACTGGCTTGGGGTCAGTGGTGCCGACTGTGGAGCAGCAGAAGGAGACACAAAGGAGCCATCCACAAAGGAGTGTGAGGACACAGGGGGAGGCTGGGGGAGCTCTGTCTCTACTGGACAGGGGAGTCCTGAAGACTGTTGGGATGACTGACTCGTCACTTCTGGAAGAAAATAGGAATAGAAGAAAGCTATTGAGTTTATATGAACTTTTGTTTTATTGTTTTAGGGATCATCTTTCAGAAAAAGCACACAAAAGTACTGCCAGACAATTAACCTACAGCCTCTCATATTTAAATTTTGACATGTTTTGTGCTTTTAAACTATACTACAATAGGTAGCTCTTGGTGAACAGATGAGTCACTTATGAAGGGGGGAGGCAAAGGTCACACTTACCTTCATCTTGCACCACAGAATCAGACAGAGAGCTGTCGTCAGACGTACCAAGATCTGAAAAATTAAAAGAAAAAAACGTTGAATGATAGTATAATCAGAATCTCAGTAAATCCTGGGAGCTTTCATTGAAAAAATCAGCCACCATCTCAAGCGCCTGTGCGCCTCTCACCTTGTTGTGCAATATTAAAAGCTGGTAGTGGGGATGATCGGCCGTGCTCCAGGCGCAACTGGAAGGCCTTCTCTTGGAGTAGTTTGAGCTTCTTCTCTTCTCTCTTGCACTGCTGTAGGCGACTCTTTCTGACAGCTTTACTCATTTGATGCTCTTCGCAGAGCTTTCGTGCCGCTTCGTATATCTTCATCTGAAGGGCCAAGTCAGCATCCACGAGGCTTAGTTCTGACTCCTGATAAATTACAAGATGGGGGAAAGGATACAGAGGACTTTAAACACATTGTTTTTTAAATGACTTAATTAGGAGTTTAAGGCTCTCAATGCTGCTTTTACCTCTGCTCCTTGAGGGATGCTTAGTTCATCCAGTTTGAACGCAGCTCCGATACGTTGACGTATCTGTGGAGGTTTCTCGCCAGGCAGCAGAGGGTAATCATCTGGCAGTCGGCCTGTCAACTCCTACACACACAGAAAACATCAAGTCATTCACTTTACATAAAACAATATATTCACATGCTTTCACTTTATGTTTGCATATAAATCCTGGTGATGTGACACCTAATCTTAAATGCCTCTCTCTTAAAAGCAGAAAAAACACATGTTTAGTGACTGAAATAAAGACACATGAGTGTAAACTGTCTGATGCAGTTTTGAAATCTACAGGTATCTGTTCCTGCTCGTTTACATGTTGAGGCACATAGGTTCGAAGAATCTCTTGCATAATTCTGCATTTGCAGATATTTCCTTTCACAACACATTCCTTTGGTATCACGTTCTCACTCTATCGACTACCTGTATCAAAAAACAGCATGAGAACACGCCGTTACCAAGTTTATTAAAAACTGAGAGAAAAACTGTTACTTTGAGTCACTCCTGTCCAGCCACCTCTGCAGACGGGTTGAAACAGAGGTATTGCCAATGAGATTAGTTGTTCTTTTGTCACTGAGTGCAGGGAGAGGCTTGCTATTAGTTCACCTGAGCAAGTTCCAACAGGAGTGCCCAGCCCGAGTGTCAACAGGAAAGAATGATCAGTCCTGGGATTTCACCCTGGAGCACTGACACACAGTGGGGAGACTCTCAAAGACGTATGAGCCCAGTTTCGAAATGACTTCAAATGGGAATTTTGGGACTTATTGGCTCACTGACAGTGCAAAGAGAAAAAAAAGTAGCTGAGACTAAAATGAAGGTTATGTATTGGAAAGGTCTCATGCTAGATTTAAGTTCAGGCAGTAAGGGGGTAGGGTTAGACCACATGAACCACTGGGATTCTTCTTCAAAAGCTTTGATGCATAAGAAAATCTAGCTGTAACCACATTTCATGGTCTAACTTACCATATCTTAGAGGGGGTTCAGGATATGGTAATGGCTCTCAATGGTAAAAGCCACAGTAATAAAGCTACACAGGACATTGGGAAAATTAAAAGACCCCTTTTTCCCTCTGGGGGGAGTTACTAAGCAGAGAAAAACAAAGAAAGATTACTATCCTGCAGACGCCACTCATCAGCTTAAACATGGCCAAACATACATTAGGAAGGTCTTCCTTTGCAGGTTATGTTGTTAACCTGTTGTAAAATGATCCATCAAGCTGTCTATCCTGCTTTTTTTAATCCAACTGTAGGATCTGAGTCACACAAAAAATAGCTGGTACACCAAGTCACAGTTTGTTTGGTTACGCAACTTTTTTGTGCTTGTATTTTGTCTAAGTCTCCAAATGAATTTTGATTATCCTGATTATGTGACTCACTTCTTCTGTCTTCAATTGACTTTTCTAACTAGCCTCATTAGCGCTCGAACCGTCTTTCTGCTGATGTACTGTTTCACTCACAGCTTCTCGGATGCAGAGTTTCTTCAGCTCCCGTAAGCAGGCCTCCAGACGGTCTTGAAGATCTTGGTGTTTGAGCTTCATTGCCCGGGTGTGTGTGGTCACATCCTTGGTGTGTGTTGTTGGGCTATCTGAGCCTACAAAACAGAACAGGGCACTATGTTAATCATCATGTGACCTCTGCTGCTAAGTCGTCTCTTTCGTAGTTTGGATTATTCCATTTAATCCAAACTTATATTTTCAATCTTGTTTGTTGCATGTTAAGTATTTCAGCCTGCTCTTACAATGGCGCCCCATCTGTGATCTTTATCAAAAAGTACACCTGCATCACCTGGTTTTAAAGTTCTCGAGGTCTCTGCACGAAACACAATAGCTACATTCAACAGTGCCTACCTGTTGTTGTTATCGTTGTTTTCATGAGGGCATGCACCAATGCGTGTCAGGATCTTTGTAACCATAAACACTATGACAGTGTTGGTCTGGTGCTGTCTGTAGCTGTGGTGACTAATGACATTAAGATTAGTCGCAGGAGGTGGGAGTGGCTTCAGGCAACATGCATTGAGCGCCACATACCTTCGGAGATTATTAACAGAATCCCTGCAGGTACTCACACACACAGCTGAGGTGCGACAGGAAAGAAGTGTGACAGCACCACAATAGAGTAAGAATTCCTCGTCCCAGAGTGACAATTCCCCCATTCATTCAGGACTTTAACTTTTCATTGTATAGAGTAGACGTCACATGGCTCAATTAGGGCGCAAAGAATGTCAGAAAGACCAGAACAAATCATTAGATACCGCTGAAAGAGGAGGGAACAAGGCTGCTGAAGTTTTCTGTGTAGTAAACAGTTCTGTTCATGACCAAACTCATGACCAACATTTATTAGTCTGACTTTGGCAAGGCCAAAAACTGGGATGACCCTCAAAATGTAAAAAGCACCTAAGTAACTCAACTTTTGCCTCTTGAATAAATACACAGCTGAATCAATTAAGCTAAAAAACAGAAATATTTCTGTCATAGTCAATTTTTTTGTTTTGTCTCAACTCAAAAAAAAAACACATTTTGATTTTTAATAAATCTGAGCTGTAGAGAACACGGCACATTTCTGTTTGAGGTTATTGACATTTTCTTTTTTCACATGAACCAAACATGAAGGTTAAACTGGCACAATGACTTTTTTTTCTCTTTTTTTGATCTTCTCACTACTTTTAGGGCTTGAAAGCCATTATTTGAAGAGAATAGGTCAGTGGACAGAGCAGGAACCCAAGGGACAGCCTGAAAGGAGTGCAGGTTAGAAGTGACCCTGAGGACTAAAACCTCTGTGTGTCACATAAACACTAAACCACAGCTGCAAAACCAGCTCATTTTTCTTTTAACTGAGCTGGGTGCCTTTTGAAGCAAGAGGAGCAATGATGAGTCCTCAAACTGATAATAAAAGTCACAAAGTCTCCTGGTTTCAAAATTAGGGCGTGTCACACTGGTCATCCATACTGTGCCCAGCATGCTTGAACCCTAAAGTCCAGCTCGTTTGGCAAGTGTGACCGTGCTCCTTGACTTTGACACTTTTCAGAGAGGTATGCTTCAGTGCAGTACACTTCATGCACTTATGTCTGGTTCATTTTGGAGTAGTGTGACTGCAGGCTGTACTAGCCAGCAGGGGGGAATGGCGCTGCAGGGGGCCAGTCCTACTGGAGTATAGTAGGTATGGGTATTTCACCATTTAGTGAAATCTTGATCTGTTTTAATGGACAGAAGGGGTGACCGACAGAACAGATGTGACTTACAACTTTAATTCTTACTTCAGTTTTTAACTCTAAACTTCTTGATGGCTTGTAGGCTCCATTATTTACCTCTTTTTTTTTTTTTTTTTAGCTAAAGCACATTCTTTTATGGAGAGAATGATGTAAGACATGGCGACCTGTGATTGACCTCAGAAATGAATGAAAGATGATAGTTTACTGTCTGGCTCAATGAAAACAAAAACAGAGAGTCAAGATCTGATCTTCTTGAAAACTGCTTGAAAACAACACTCTCTGTAAATTGTAGTTTCTTAAAGATTGACAGATTGATGACAACAGCTGCAGATACTAAATACTAGTGTTGGGACAATATGCTTTTCTCCCGATTCCATCCTTTTACAATTTTGGGATGCCGATTGGATTCAAATAGTGATCCTTTCATATTTCCGATTTTTAGTTTTTTTTTTTTAGGTTTTTTTTTTTTTTACCACCAGACCACGTGAAAAAGTTGAATGATGATGATGATGTCACCAGACTATATCAGGATCCATATTTGCAAGCCAGTTTTTAAGGACTTATTCGGGGATCTGACATCTCAACTTTATTCCAACCCAGCTTATATACAGACTAAAATGAAGGACTTGAATGTGAAAAAAAAAAATTTGACCAAAAAAAAATCACAATTCAAAATTGTTTAAAAGAAATCCTGTTACTGCGATCCATCGATTTTTTTTCTCCCACCCCCACTAAATACAGTCTTTATCAATGTCTGAATGAAAAAGAAAGAGAAATGCCTGAACCTTGTCTATCTGCATTGATTCTTTAAAAAGAAATACACGTGTGTGTGTGTGTGTGTGTGTGTCTGTGTATGTGTGTGTGTGTGTGTGTGTGTGTGTGTGTGTGTGTGTGTGTGTATGTGCATGTGCAGTATTCTTTCTGGATGATATGCACTGAGCCTTTAGTATCATGCAGGGCACAGTGAATGATCTGGCAGCAGAACATACTGGACCACATCCATTTTAGACCCTGCCTGAGTTTTTTGAATGATGTCGTGTTTTCTTGACACAGAGGGTAATACACAAGTGTTTGTTTCACTTTAACTGCATTTAATTCTTGAAACGCATGAAATAGTGCAGATGAGGAGAAAAAAGAGAGTTGATTGAACAGTGTGGATTATTTTATGAAAGCTATTCAGAACTTGTTGATATTCACTTATCTAGAATTTTCTGATGGCATTCCTCCAATGGGACGCATCTCTATTTGTGCTGGAGTGTATGTGGCAGTAACCTCTGAAGTTAACTCTGTCAGGACCAGATTTATGTTCAGAACAGGGTCCTGATTTTACAGAGCTGAAAAAGTGAGGGGGCAGAATTATGTCTTCATTTAGAAAACAGAAACACATCAAATCACAGATGTTTAATACCTGAGGAGTCAGTGAGCTGAGTAATATACATGATAGCTGATGGAGGCAAAAAACTATAATGACTGACCATCTTATACACCGTTTGTATGAGGACTATTATTTAGAAATGATAAACATAACCTTCAACTTTAAATAATTATATCCTTGATTTTATGTTTGTGGTCATTTGAAAGCAGGAGCTTCCTTAAGATTGTAATAGAATGAGGTGTTTCCATTATGTTCATCCGTTATTGTCTAGAGAAAAGTTTACTAGCTTCAAGACATCAGTGCTCTGTCCTTGAAATAAGAGAAAATTACAATTAACAGAGAAAATATGAATTTATCTGTTTTGAGTCTTTTGAAAAACAACAGTTCAAAATCCCTGAAGCAAGAGAAACTCGGCTTCCTGTAAATCCACTTTGTTTCCTCATCAAATAAACCCTTTTTCTACAGCTACTTATTGTCCTTTCGAAACAGCTGGGCGTAAACCAAAGACAATCTGTGATTCACCGTGTTTTCTGGTAACTTCAGCTCTCCTGATGCTGATACAGGTTTAAAGGAATCAAGACTCAATGACTTGAGTGTGGAAAACTGTAGAAGTTGTGATGATCACATCAATGTTGTTATAAAGACAAGTTGTTATTTTTGAGACAAAATGATTGGAGGATCTTTTTTTTTAATTCATTTTGTCTTGGCACTAAAGAGACTTTAATGTCCGAGAGGACGATATCCATGTGAATAAAATCCTTCAACAAAAGCATGTTTTTAACTGTGACAGCTGGTCAACAAGCCACCTAAAACATATTTTAGTGAATGTTTTACCTGAATGTAGAATGATGCCGCTGTCTGTGTCACTGATCTCTCCGTTAAACTCCATGTCAATCGATCGACTTCCTCTTAATGTTCTTTAGTGGACAATGTTGACTCTCCCCATTTCCTGTAAGTACAGTTTCAGCTTTAGTTTTGGTCACTTCATCAACACTAAATGACAGAAAAGTCAGGAATCATTTGAGACACTGTCTGGAAAGGAACAAAAAGCAGAACAAGCTGTTTTCAAATGACTGTTTTCATTAAGGAAGCAATATTTTACACCCAACAATGTTTTTTCACATTTCTGAAAGTCGTCTTGTCAGAAAAAGTTTAACAAAAAAAAAAACATCAAAAATACAGAGCAGCCCAAACTACAGTTGTCCTTATCAACTATTAGTTGGTAGTTTCAAAATAAAAAGAAGGTAGTCATTATTTTACAGATGATAATCAGTCTAATTTAAGAGCGAGGTCTAAACTCAAATAATCTTTACACAGATCTCAGACTGCCCACTGGTCTATGATACGACCTGCCGCAGCAGTGATTCAGGTATGACCGTAGAGTCAGGTGTAGTCACAGTCTCACAGCAGGACTACACAAACATGTTGCCATGTCTGGGGTGTTTCCTGGCCTCTGATGTCATATGAACGTCATTATTGCGTTCCTGAAGATAAGAGGCTCAGGGCGCGTGAGCAGAGAATATATGTATAAAAAACTTTGAAACTTGTAGGTTTGATTATTAACTCAGAGATCACAGGAATGTAGCTGCACGGTCACAAACAGAGGGGTGGAGAGGTCGTCTGGATTCCAAGCCGCTATTGTTCGAAGGAACGACCAGATGAGCCCAAGTCATGAAGCAACAACATACAATTGTTTGTTGTTGCCATACATTCATGACAACAGGAATCAACAACAACACCAACAACAACTGTTTCACCATTTCTTCGAACATGACACATGCTCCACACGGCTCATATGACTCTGACTGGAGCTTTCACACCCCTGACTCTCAGATAATTGGCTGCTGTGTTTGCAGAGTTAAGGCTAAAAGAACAGCACAAACAACAACCTACAGCTCTGAAAAACAAACTTAAACTTAAACTATGCTCTGTAGAAAGAATTTAAAGTTACTAGCTTTGATGAACACAAGTATTTATGGTTCTTTGTAACTACAAAGTACAAATTACCACAGTTAATGAGTGAGGCATGCATGAATACCAGTCCGTTGGTGAAGTTTTCAACCTAAGCAAAACAATTTTCAGTACAAACTGCATCGAGCTGTGTTCAAGTATCACTCCTGCTCAATATAGCAACAAACCCAGACATATTAAAGAAATCAAGAAATAAACCCATGGGCCGACTATAAAAATGTAAAAATATTGAAAAATGCTTTTTGAGGAAAACTTTGCAAATTTTTTACATTGCAGATGGATTTAAAGATTTAAAGGATTTTAATTACAGATAGACAAAGACTTTTAAAAGACACAACTGTTAAATATAAGTGCATTTTATCCCAAAAAAAAAACACACCCAGAGTCTCTGAATCATGAAGCTGTTGTTTAAAATATTGTACTTATAAGGATGAATTGGTTTTGAAAGCGAGGAATCAAAACTGCGGAAGTAGCTGGATGCACATTGGATGTGCAGCATCTTGCATCAGGAGCATTGTGCAGGTTTGTTTTCAAATATAATTTGTTGTTTGTCATATTTCTCACTGTAACTCTTTGTCTGATGAAAGCATACTTATTTGAGTCAAGAGGAAAAAAACACAAGAATGGGAGAAGGTGCTGAGACACCTTTACTGAGCTGGAAAACTAAATTACTGAAGAGATTTACCCATTTAAGCAAAGCAATCCCTCCACACTGGTGTATCTCATAGAAGTCTGAATGACCATTTATAAATTACAATCACAGTCATTTCACATTGATGAAACCTATCTGCATAAAACACTACAAGTTATCATAATCTGTAAAAGTCACTTACTTTAGAATAACTTGAAAAAAAGGGTGAAAATCCAAAGAGTGAAAAGGTTTCCCTCAGAGTTGCAATAAACTGTAGCTGAGAAGACTGTGGACAGGAGTGGGAGCGAGGCTCTAACAAAGTGCTGCCTGCTGAAGAGGAGTGGCCTCTAACAGAGAGCTGAACACTTGAGTCAGGATCATATAACTCAGCGTCACCCTCTGACTCTGAACTGTGTCAACATCGATGACAGAGAGACAGAGAAATTACGCTTCAAATCATCCTCTTATCAGTGGAGTAATGAGAGGAGCTGCCGACATGACTAAAGTGTTTCGTCACTAAATTCACCAATAAAATGACACAGTGTGAAAAAAGGACACAGGCAACAGCGGACTTAGAGTTGATCGGTTGATTGGTGGAAGTTTCAGGACAATCGCTGGTTTAAAGTTGAGCTAATTGAGCAAATTTTGTGCATACTTGAATTCATGACACACTTTTCTTTCTTTTATATTGAAAAGAAACTACAATACAGACGGACCATTTTGCTAATTTTCTAAAGTGGACCAACTTCTACTGAACAGACTGATCGGCAATAAATTATGTGTTAAATACAATTCAGCCCCATTCACTTTGTCTTTGTGGAGTTATTTCACATTTCATGGAAGCAGCACCTCTAACAGCACCTTTAAATTTTTGTCACTTATTCCTGAGCCTCCGTTTAATATAAAGCTAACCATCCTTTTGTCATCACTGACTATGTGAAACTGTGACGACATAAATGACTGTTAACAACTCTGTTTTACAACCTCCAGTTTCTCACAATGACGCCGATCAACAATCAGTGAGACACTTGTGCTCCAATGGTGCAAGAGATCGAATGTCAGTTCATGCATTCCTGCTGCCATCTCTTGGTCACACATCTCAAGCAGCACAGCAAAAAGCAACCACACAAAACTGCAAGCTTAGATTTGTTGAAAGCTTTTTTAGACATCCCTTCTCATCTAAAAGAAATACCAAAACCAAGATCGCATTTCTGCCACAAATATAAAGAGGCGAACACTTGGTGGTGGGACAGTCTACATGATTTACTGAGACGCGGGGGCACCACCTGCTCTCTGGGTGCATGGCTGGCATTCACTCTGAATCCTAATATTCATTTTGGCTTTCATGGAATGTTGGTGCTCCAGCACCCTGGGAAAAAGAAAAAGGTCCGGCAATTCCCAGACACTCAAGAATCACATCTCAAATGACATGGCACCGGGACAACAGCAGGCACAGTGATAAAACAAGGCAGCAGATATTTGGTGATGTCAGTCCTACTTTTAGGTAACACAGGTGCCTTCATGCCTTCAGCTTCTGCATTCAACTGTTTGTTTTGTTTATAACTCACGGGCAGACAACAAAAATGTAGGGGACAGCCGTTTCTCACAAAGCCCCATACTTCAATTTAGAATAAAACTAACTTTACTTTCATTAGTGATAAATCTGATAATTTTCAAAAAAATTCATCACATTTATAAAAAAAAAAACACAAACAACACAAATAAAGAGAATATTTAAAACCAGACACAAGTAAGCCTAAAACTGATTTACCCAACAAGCTGCTCCTAAATCAGATAGAGGGCCCTTGTAATATTTGTAATATTCACTCTTTTCTTTCACCTTTCAAGGCCCCACTTTATCAGGCTAGACAAATCACCAGTTGTACCTGTAAGACGGTATTAACAGTAAAACAGATATCTTATTGACTGAATCTTTTAAACAGATTACACACTTAAACCAGCTTTTTAACCATTAGCAACAGCTGAACTTTTTCCAAGTCTTGCCAAAGGTATCATAAAGCACCTAACATTGCTATGCACACTGCTCTATACTCTTCAGGCAGGTACTGATGATGATGATTTGATGATGATGATTTGATTTATTTCGGTCATGTCAGCACACTTATACAACATCACACATTTTCAATGGATCACATTGTACATGTCCGAAAGGGAAGACGGGAGAAGCAGAGCTTATCTAGTCCCGTCCCCATTGGGGAGGTACTGAGTCAGTGGTAAATTTAATGTGGGTAATCCGAGTTTTGAGTACTTGTATTCCTTTTCTTAAACTTTTTTTGTTCTTTTCAAAATACTTTATCAACATTAGGAAAAACAGTCTACATAATTAATCAGCACCTCCAGCACAGTTTAGATGAGTCTAAGCCACGTGTAGCTGAAGAACAATGTGAAAAGATTTGCATCACTTCCAGCTGCTGTATGTTAATATAAAAGCAGAGGAGAGCTGGGTCTTTAGTAAAGATGCTACCTGCCAAGCAGCTCGAAAACCAAAATCTGATTCAAGCAAAGTGCAGTCAGGCAGAAGAACAGCAGTCTCTTCTGACCATGGGAAACTGCTTTAAAGAGGTTAGATAAATATATGCCAACAGAGCCATGGCAGCCGTGGCTACTTTGAAGTCAAGGGAACCTGAATGACTTCAAAACAAGTTCATTCCCAGCACAGGCATTGTCCAGTATCTAAGAGTATAGTTGGTAGAAGTCATGGTTAGTTTATATGAACCAGCTTCCCAGAGGGACACAGAGAGAGGGCTTTATGTCGACAACACAGCAGCTGGCTAAACAAATTCTATCTTCTTGAGTTGTTTTATAATGTGCAGCTCAACTACTGCTACTGCTGTGTGTAGAGCAATCAGCTGCCAGAGGGTCACACATTTTCGACTCAATTTTATGGCAGCTTGGTTCTTGAGCCAGGTCCTGGTAGATCATTTAGCAGTAATGATGCTTAAATCAAACCGGTGTCATAAACTGGGCTATAAAGTTCCTTTAATGTGCTGCAAGTCCAAATACTTGGAAAGGCAAACAAAGCAAACCTTACTGTGGCTGAGTCCCCTCCCATGTGCCTGCAGTTATGCAGTTTTAAGCATCAAATAGCCCGAAGGCTCTAATTTAGTTAACTAAGGATGTGAAAACCACCTCATGTATCTTAAATGACAAGATTGAGTGCTTGATGTGGATCACTGTGGTAGGGCTGCAAGCAGCGAAGTGGTCTAAACTGGCCAAAGCCTCAACTATGTGTGAGAGTGACAAAGCTCTAAAACATTTGTGCTATTTCATTAAGATACAAAAGCTCTTCTCAAGTGTATGTCATCAAGTTAAAAATACACAAACTAGATCAAGAAGTATTTTAGGTTGAAAAAGTACATTTAATTCGCTCTTTGCAGTTGTATTCTGGGATATAAGTTCTCTAAAAGCCTCAAAACCTTCACTAGAACTTCATAAAAAGTTTAGTGTGTTTGAATAAAGTCTGGCTGCAGGGCAGTTTTTGTAATTACTGTCCTGCTGGCAGGTCAGGAGGTTTCAGGGGTTAAACTGCTTCTGTCCTCTAGTCCTCTGGGTCAGTGGTCAGGAATGTGTAGACAGCAGGAAATTTCAATGCACAGAAGTCACACACTAAACTACTGAGATTGTTTCATTAAAAAATCTTTGGGGATCAAGTAAAAACATACAGTGGGTCTCCTTGCAACCATCTGATTATGTCTCTATCATTTAAGAGTTTCTGTATACAACAATTCTGAGTGTGAATTGAAAAAAAAAACAAGACAAGACATGATTTTAGACTTTATCATGTCTCACAGCAACATCTTTGTCAGAGATTATGTATTTCTGCTGAAAGAGGATGTTGTTAGCCTATCACTTCTCATATATCTGTACAGTTTGCAGCACACCTTTGAACTTTGGTTCTCCTTTACAGACAAGTCACACCTCTATATGTAAGCGAGGGGACTTTACATGCTGTACAGTTATGTCATATAAAGTAAATAAAATTAAAAAAAAAAAATTAGAATATAAAATATCCATATACAATGTTAGGGGAACTAATGGAATAGACTAGAAAGTTTATAACGAACGTCCCTTTCATTGTTTATCTTCATGTTGAAGTACGACAAACGTGAGAACTGTATCAGATTGCGCCAAACTACTTTTTCATACCCCTGCAGTTAAAATTCATTTGTATAATACATTTTCAACACTTAGAAACCGCTGGATCTTTATTGATCTATCTCTTGCATCCATCCGCTAAATCATCCTGAGGGAGCTGCAGGGCCGCGACTGTAAAGGAAAAGTTTGGGAACTCGCACTACTTTAAAAGCTTTCTCAAACTCTCAAACTTTCTTCTGCAGAGTACACTTTCTTATATGAACAACGTTTCAAAATACATTGTCAGCAACCAAGTGTGTGCACAAAACGGGTTGTTTGATAAAACATATTTCAGTGCTTTACGCTCTTACCTTGGAAGCTAGTTAGCCAGTTAGCAGCGTGCCTCATCTGCATCCATACAATCTGCTCTCCATTGGCTCTCCGCCGTCTACCAGATTTGAGCTGGAAGTTTGTCTCTATTTACGTTTACAAACAAGCTGGAGCCAACAAGGCCAAATCATCAGATTACGCCTCTGTAATCCGAACAGATAGGCGGTTACAGCACGGTCACTGAAATAAAGTCTGGCTATCCAAAGGTGAAAGTGTTAAAGAAGTTACTTATTCAGTCCAGAAAAAGTATCGCTATGTGGTGTGGCATTCGGGTGCGGTCGAAAACATCGGGCAATGAACAAAGAACACCGTTTACCATGGTAACCGCGTCAAAGACTGTGGTTGTACTGGTGGGCACCCTGATATAATGGGTTAGACAAAGCTGAAAGCATTATGTTACTATGAACAACAAACATAATTGCCATTTTGTTGATTAAACGAGTTTTGCTGAAAGGCTCATATTGTCCTTGAGTTTTTGCAGCGTCACGAGTTCTGCAGATCTGATACATAACGTCTGAAATCAAACAATGTCAAGGGGAAAAAGATGATCAAGCAAGGACTAATTTGCGATTATTTTCATTAACTAAAGGATGAAATGCTCACCATTTTTGCTATTTTATTTATACCCACCAAGAAGGTTTATAAATAACGAGTTCATGAGGTGTTCGTGAACGCCGCACGCATCATCCACGTTTCCGCTACTGTGTGGGCGGTTTACGGGCAGGGGACTCTGAATGATAACAATTTATCATATTTTTACCATCATACCTACTGTAGCATCTGTTATACTGGCCAGATTAATGTTTTGTATTAGAGAAGACAGTGTACACTGTAATAGACTCACAGTAAGTTCACAAATACTTTATTTCAGCCACTAGGCGGCAGGAGTGCGTTGCGTAGACTGTAGAGCCTGCTGTGTGAAAACACGTGAAAAAACAACATAACAATAAGGAGACAGTCGACTCTGCTGAAGTGACCATAAAAAGTCTTTCGATCCCTAGAGCCACAGTTTACTTCGGAATTGTTTGCAGTGCTCTTGTGTCAAACCCAGCAGCAAAGCAAAGAAGTCACTTCATTCATATTTGTTCCAAAGGGAAGTTTTTCCACAGCATGTGGAACACAGCAACATGCAGGTCAGTGGGCTAGCCAAAGACATCATAGCCTGGTGGACAATCAAATAAATTAAATTCATAAATTAAATAAATGGTAGAAAGTTAAGATTTGAAGGTGGCCAGTCTGGAAGCATCCTTTCATTAAAATAGACACAAACTGTGGTCAAAATTCAAACTGAGCTGATTTGGTCCACGATGATAAAGGCTATACCGTTTATCTTCAAATGAGAATGTCCTGTTGTGTTTTACAACCTATCTACTTACTGCCAAAAACTCAGCTGGCAACTTTTGCTTGTATATGGCAGTCAACATTGGTTGACAAGCTGAAGGAGTTTTTTTTTAATATAAATATTGTTGTTTATTGTAAAAATTAGAGACTTGAATGTTATCAATTTTTTAATACAAGTTACCAAAATTTTACTCACTTCAAGTGGTTCTGAAGAACATGTCGTTAGAATAAATATTTGACCAACAGGTTACAAGAAAAGAAGCTGGGTCCATAGTTGTTTTGACTTTCCACCATACTTATGATTTGAATCCAACCCTTTGACAGTTAAGTAGAGCAGGGACTACTGGTTACAGAGTGCTGTTGAAATCAAATGGGTGTAGGGCTGCACGATATTGGGGAAAAAAGTGATATTGCAATATTCTAGTTTCCTGAGATATATACTGTGGTGTTTTCTTAAGTTTACTGCTTCACTCTATTGAGCTGAATTTTCCCTGAAATTATAATTTGTCATCTTATTGCCTCTGTCTCTCTTTGGCTCTGTGAATGTTATGTATGTTAGCAAAGAGTTTTGATCATATCTGTTAATTATTGATATTGATCTATCATACTTTCTGCAAGTGATTCTCGTCACATCAGGTCAGACTTTTTGATAAAGCGCTCCAGCACAGAGGTTCCATCTTTTAAGTTTCCCTCTGTGACCAAATAACATTATGGGCATATTCTTAGAATATGAGCAGACACATAGTGGCCCTCAAATATGGCCTCCTCCCATGTTTTGCCTTTTTTGTAGGATTGAATATTTTGCCAAAGATATGAATCAATGAAAAGTAATGTTTGGAGACATTTCTAGAACAAGCATAATGTAAAGCATATACCATAACCTTTCGATATGAATATTGCACAAACACATATTGTGATGACAATACTGATAATACATATTGTGCAGCCATAAATAGGTACATGGAAAGTTCAAAGAAAAAGTGTTAACTTTGGCAAATCAAAGAAATTGAGAGACTTTTCAAAACTAAAACACATCACTTGAATATGGTGAAAGTAGTCATGGTTTGTAATAGGTGAAAATTTATGAAGCCCTTGATGATATGTAAAACTCTTAAAATGAAAACCACATGGGGCCTTGTTTTTTCAAAATGTAAATGCTGGACCTCTATGTTAACATGTTTTCAATAGTCTTCTCTGATCTGTTGTATCATGTCTTCCTCTAAAGTTAAACAAAGTATTTTCATTAGTCAGTATACTTCCTTTTTGTTTGGTCTAATAAAATGGCAACCACAGAAGCTTCAGTGTTTGTATTTCTCAGGAAGTTGATAAACCGAAAACAATCCTTTAATACTTTTAAACAAAGGAAGATCTGTTGTAAGATGAGCAGGTATCAGCACATACCAGAAGCATGATCATCTTTCATGATTATGTGAAATGCATTAACTGACACTGAAGCCTTGTGGGAGGAAAACAGAGAAGTTATTCATCTGCGAGTCATAAAAAGTACAAAGGTGTCAGGTTTGCCAGCAGATCAGAAAGAAGAAGAAAGATCTTTTTTCTTTTCTCTTTATCAAGAGATCAAATAAAGCTCATGTCAACTTGTGCTGACTTTAATTCGTTAGCAAGGAATCCACAGCTAATCAATCACCTGGTCTGAGAGCTACAACGTCAGTATAAATTGAGAAATTAAAATTTTCTGCACCACATTATGACATTCTACTTTGTCTCTAAATTCAGAGCAGCTTTTCTAGAGCTGGTAAACGTTAGGATAAGCAATTTATATCAACTGATGTTTTTTTGTGTGAACTCTATTGTATAAGTGCACACTCTGTATTATTATTTATAAAATATTTCTAGTAAGAGAAGATGCTAAATCATTATGTATGTATTATGTACATTATATATTATGAACAAGTGGAGAACAGTCTGGCCATTTTGTCACCAAAGACTTCCTATTTAAAGTAATGTGTTGCTCTTGTTCTTGCAGACGTTTCTTGTGACCTTATGTGACCAGGAACACTTGGACGGGAAAATTCTGTGATAGAATTGTATGATCGCAACAGTCATTATTTTATGTCCTGGATTCGACTGAACCGGTAAGTTACCATTAACTGCAATTCTAATTAACTTTTCCTTTCAACCTTCTTTTTCACTAAAAAAAACTCATCATGAAAACTTAGTGTTACTCATATTGTAAGTTAAAACAGTTTTTGCTTGTGGGGGAGTTTTGTAATGAGAAGGCACAGGAACATGATCAGCAGCTGAATGTGAGAACATCTGCAGAATAGTCTCAGAATTAACAGGAACAGAAACTGTCTCACATGTCTGAAGATGGTGATAAGATTCTGTGCCAAGGTCTCACCTTTCACTTTGTGTGTGCCAGACTGGCAAAGCTGAGTTAACGAAATACTTGAGAGGATTAACAAGTAGCGATTACTTAAAAAATACTTATATTATTTTGAAGAAGTCTACAAGTAAGTCCAGAGCACAGACTCTTCAAAACAAAGAACAAAGAATGATAAAGCTCAAATTTTTTCTCAAATCAAAAACTCAAAAATTCACATGTCAACTTTGCAAACAACTTTTAAATTCAGTTTTGAGATTTCCTTTGGTGTGTTTTGATTGGCATTTTTTTGCCTTTGCCATAATTTTTTACATTCAAACACAAACAAATTTAGAAAAGCTTACAACTGTGGAAACTGCCAAATAAAGAGATAACAGCATGACAGATGAGAAGACATAATCAATACTTAATAATTTCTCAGGGGCAAAATTAAAAACTAGGACAATCAAAATTTCAAAAAAATCCCTCAGATACTTTTAATTCATATTTAGGTGTCCCTTTTAAAAAACTCAACCTTCTACATAACCTTATCATCACTGGAGGAAACATTGCTTGGACACGAGCTTCTTAATTTAACCTGAAAATGTCCCACAAAAAAACTTTACTTAATTGGGCTGCACTCTATTTTGTAAAATATTTCAGACCAAATTACTTAAATATGACATATCATGCTGATGCCTGTTTAATACTTACATATAATATAATTAATTTGAAAACAAGACCTTTCGCCCCCTGGATTTTCAAAAAATGAGATATTGTATTTTTTCTGATATCCTAGAACCAGATTTGATGCCTCTGAAAACAGGTCATTGGCATTTGGCCGCGAGATTTCGACCTTCATGACGACACAAGGATCCTCTCTTTTTATTGGAGTAATCTGATAAAGCAGCTCCTCCTCTGTGATGTTAGTTAGTCTCACAACTGCCACCGAGGGATACACCCACCAAGAGCAGAGTATAAACGTATAAACTATACATGTTACATTACTGGTTTGACTCACCACACTGAAGCGTCCTGAGATGATCTGTGTCCAGGTGGATTTTCTTCCTCCTGAGCTGCAGGACAGTCCGGGTCTGACTCGGGGTCCAATACAAAAGGACGACCTACACTCTGCCATTTTATTAGTGCTATCAATGCCTTATGGTGAAGTTTTGGCAAACAGCAAACTCGCTCGATCTGCCCCATCCAATATGGCGATTTTGTAAATACTGCCATGCTGCAAAAACCGCCCCTGGCTCTACCCCCTCCGCCCCTATGATAGAACTGACCAATCAGAGCACAAAGGGCTGTGACGTTGCGAGGTTACTGGAGGTCATTCTCGAAACGGAGCAACGAGATCTTCAGAATGGCCTAAACTGAGGATATTGAGAACGCTATTGTGGGGCAACGAAGGAACTTAATGACTTGTACTGAGGGCAGAAATGCTTTACAGGCATCCTAGTCTGGCATAGTGAAAAGGAGAAACAAGCATGTATGTCCCCTTTAAAGCTCCTGTGAGGACATCTAGTTATGCTTCTACTTTGGCTCCCCGCTGTGTACAGAGCAGTTATTTTTATATGTGTGCTGACTTTGTCTTGTACAGAGGTGTTTTTGAAGGAAAGTTGCTGGACCTTTCTCTTAAAAGCCAATTGTATTACTCACTGTGAGTCTGTACTGTGGGATATGACAACATGGGCTGATTCTGCAGCATGCTGTAACTCCTCTTATCCGACACTTCCCTGCAGCAGTGATCGCATTCATTAAATGTTTTTCCAAATCTTTTGTCACAGAAATTCTTTTTTGCTTTTGAAGGTCATAAAGAGGCTTCAGTAGTAATTTGATTCTTCTTTGCTACTAGCCAAAACCTTCCCACAGGGGGCTTTAATGATCAGACTTTTTACCTTATTGTCAAAGCAGGTTCATTGGTGTTATTACTTACCTGCCATGCACCCCCCCCACACCCCCCCCCACCCCCCCCCGACAGACAGTGTGAGTGTTTTTGTGTGAAAATGTAGAAAACTTTAAAACTGTTTAGATCTTTTGTTAAGTCCATTACCATTTGTATAATCAAGATAATTCTTTGTTCTTTTCACAATAGGGAAATCTATAGTTTCACATCAAGAAAGTATACAGTTCCAACATTACAATGAGAGTATGAATTTGAATGTTATAAGTGTAACCCAGAAAAACTACAAGTTTAACCACAAGTGATATTTTAAAGAACCAATATACAAATATGAAAAGTTTTCTGAGAAGGGTGGGACATGTCGTCCATCAGAGGTGACAGCTTGGCCATCAATCTGCTGTCAGCCACTAACTCCACAGGGTCCAGGGAGCAGCCAAGGACAGAGCTAATAAAGAAAGAAACTCACAAGGACAAAAAAAAATAAATCAACCATCAAACTAAAAAGTATCTCATCATGAAATCAGCAATTAAAACCATTGAAGCGTAACTGTGATGCGATTATTTCACCCTGATTAAAAAACAAAACAACTTGAAAAAGGTATTCATTTGTTTTTTTTTGTTTTTTTGCTGAAAATGTATCTTTACACTAAAAATGAAATACTTTGTACTTAAAATCAGCATTTTCTTAATAAACACAGTATCCTTATAAATATAGATGAATATATGTTAAAATGCTCAGCTAAGTCTTAAGTGTTACCTGCTTTGAGTCATTTTATGGTTCATGCATATATGTGCTCAGTAAAAGAAAAAGCATTTTTCAGAACTAAAAATGCTGATTATCTTCCATTCTGTTTGCGCCACACTTGTCACCAGAAACACATTTCTGTAGTTAGAGAGACAGTTGAGAGAAAAGCTGAGCTTTGATCTCTGAAACGAGTGTGGAAACTTCTGACCCTTTTACCTACAACCTGGTACTCTGACCCGCTTTCTTCAGAGTAAAACCGCTGCCTTCACATCACACACAGAACTGAAAAACAAGTGGGCACATCTGAACATTTGAACTTTCGATAACCAGGTTTTACTTCGGTCACATAAGAAGAGGTTTGATTTTATGGGAACAGAGCAGCTCAGATAGAAGTCAGACAGGCTTGGAAGGTCCCTCATACCTGAGTCACTTTATCAGATCGTGAACAAATGCCAGAGGTAGTGAGAAAAGTTTGACAAGGTAAATGTGTTTTGCTTAGTGTTTTTGTCTGAGCTGCTGTTTTTTAATCACTCTTGTTTACTTTAACCCACAGGTGTAGTTTTGGTTGGGTGTAGCTTGTTTTTCTTACCCAGTGCTTTTGTGTACTCGCCTTTTTTGCCGCAAATACGGGTCAACCTCATAAGTCACACCTCTGTTCTAGTGTTGCAGAGAAGTCTGCATGTTGTTTTATCTTCAATGGCTTGCATGCACTCTGTAATGCCCAGAAAATTCCATCTGTGACATTGCCAATCAGTCAAACTTGAATTATTTGTGAGAGATAAAAAAGAACAAATTCCATGAAGACGATGAAAAATTATAGATATCATTTAACCCCCTATACAGCTATCTATACAGCTCTTTAGCTTTCTTTCTGTCTGTAGATATACAGTGATTAACACATTTACAAAAAATTTAACAACAAAACCATCGTGCATCACCATGTGCTTTAGTTCAGACTCTTTCTTTCTCAGTGAATTCCCTACGCTTCCCCATTTTGAACAGTAGTGAGGAATTTTTGTTCGAATTAATATTTTGTACCGAAAATTCAGCCAGCACACTTAAATTCTCAGAAAACTCAGAAATTTATCGAGAATAACATAAAACCACTAAAACATTATTTTCTGTTCTTAAATCAAAGTATATATGGAAACCATTTTATTTGGCATTTAATAGTACATTTGAACTTTCATTGATAAAAATTTGACTAAAGAGCTTGAACATATTTAAAAATTAACCATTACAGAAACATAGAAAATATTTTAGTAATCAGCAATACACTGTTAATTCAGGGCAGTGATGACAAGCACCTTACACTTAGCTTTGGTCAATATGGCATACGTGGCACATAAAGCTTGTTGGAGCCATACAGACACTTAAAAAACTAACTCCAGATAGCCATATCACTATTATTAAATTACTGCGATAACAGCTTTAAGAAAACTTATTGATCTAATAGTAATAAAGATAAAACAGTTGTTCAAATTTTATGTCATTTCAGTATCACACAATGGCCACAGTTATTGAGTCAGTTGTGGTAAAACTAAATTTAACACATTAAATTGAACACTTAAAGATGTAAAGACAGTTATGACTGTAAATTAAGTTTTAAGTGCAAGTTGGTGTGTTGTAATGTTATCTTGTACATTTAAAAATGCACAAAAATGACCAAATACAACATATTGTATTGTCTGTTATACGTGTCCCCTATTTACTAAGTGAAGTAATACTGCTCAGGCTGAACACTTTCCACACATATTACTAACTTAACTACTTACCTAATATACAGTGTAAGTACCAATGCTAAAGTAAGCATTATAAAACAATCGGCCTTCCCCAAGACTAAAAAAACTCAAACCCCTTCAAAGTTTTTTTAAACTTTATTATTGAAAATCAAATTAATCAAAATAATATATATACATTCAAAGTTTGATATATAAACATAATTCATTTCATTATGGGAAACAATATAAAAATTTATGCACATGTCATTTATGTCACAGAAATTCAAATACCTTTACAGATGGTTTGTAACTTTACATATACTGGACAGATGTAAGTATTTCACACTGCAAACTGTAACACCAGAAGTTTTTCATTCATACATCAAACTAACTGCAATGTAAAAAACATCAGCCATAGCACAAATACGTATTCTTAATAACTGTTGACAATCTGGATAAAGAAAATTTAAGTTAAACATTTTTTACACACTGAAGAAAAATAAAGCCCTACAGACCTGGATTGTGATTCTCATGGATGGTGCTTAATGCTTCAACATTTGTGACCAGTTTTGAAGATTGGGATGAGGAGTGACAGCCTATACATCTGAGAGAATAACAGAACAATAACTTTACCAGCTTCAAGAAAAAGGTACGACATGAGTCTCACTCCTGGTCTTGAGATCTCCCTCCAGTTGTTCCAAAACTCTCTGTCGTGCCAGCGTTAGTGAATGAAGCAGAGGAGTTGTAGCTCTGCAGGGACTTTGTCTTTCCTCTGCATCTGCTGTACAGGATCAGGGCTCGCTGTCTGAAGTGATGGTCCAGGAAAAAGTAGATGGCCGGATTGACACAGCTGTTGAGGAAAGCAAGGCAGCACGAGACAAGGAGCCCGTTTCTCTGCCATGCCTGAGCATCACAGCTCAAATCAGCAGTGGTGAGCTGTGACAAAACAATGATGACTTTAAAGACGTTGTAAGGGAGCCAGGACACCACAAAGACCACAATGATGGAGAAGACCATCTTCAGGGAGTGTCTGCGGCGGGCTTCAGCCCGAGGATTGGCAGCAGAAGCACAGTGCTTGTTGAGATGCTGGATGATGGTGCCATAGCAGATCATGATGATGGAAACTGGAAAGATAAAGGTGAGTAACGCTGTTGTCAGGCTCAGGCCGAGGAAGAAATCAGAGCTGTTGTCTTCCACACAGGATGGACCATCACTGAACTGCTGCACACTTCTGTACATCCAGGATGGGATGCCCAGCACCAGGGAGCTCATCCAGACTGCAACGCATGTGAGCCGAATGCACCCACTGCTCCTCAGGTATCTCGAGTCCATTTGCCTCACCACAGCCAGGTAGCGGTCAAAGCTCATGCAGGTGAGGAAGAAGATGTTGGAGAAGCGGTTCACAGCGATGATGTAGCTGCTCAGCTTGCACAGCAGGTTCCCTATCACCCCAAAGTCCCAGTTTCCATTCTGGCCGGCAGAGATGGCCCACAGAGGCAGAGTGAGGACAAAGACCAGGTCAGCCAGAGCCAGGTTGACAACAAACGTGTCCACAAGACGCCCTCTCCTCCTGCCTTTGCTGCCAACAACAGAGATCACAAAGAGGTTGCCCAGAAAGCCAGTGAAAAATATAAGGTAGTAAAGTAAAGGTAGGAAGACGTTCGAGCCCTGGAGGGAAGAGCCTGGACAGTCCAAAGTGAAATTAAAGGGCAATGGTTCATCCTCGGTTAGGTTGTCTGTGTAACTGTAGTTGTAGTAGTAGTCATATTGTGGATAAGAGTAGGCGGCCATGCTGAGATCACACAGAGGCTCTGCTGTGCAGTTGATTGTTATGTGGAGTGGTTATGAACTTGTGATTTCACAGGAAAACCACAGAGAAAAATAGATCCTTTTTTTTCTGCTTACTTCTCTTTACTCTGCAGCATCTTTGTCTTTCTCAGACTGTCTGAGATGACTTCCTCTAGTTTTCCTCTTATCACTGAAAGAAGCGAGGCAGACAGACTTTATTCTTTGCGGTTTTGAAATAAAGAAAAGAAAGCGAATCAAAAACTAAGGATGCATAGGGTTTCTAATATGTCAAAACATGCAATTATGAGTGCAGAAAACTTCATTATAAACAGAAAATGCTAACCTTTGTTCCAGCAATACACACATTCTACCTAATTTAGTAAGCAGCACCACATCAAGGAAAACAATAGAATAACTATAAAAATTAGTTGATATAAAATATGTCTCACTATATTTAATTCTGTTTACTTACAGTATGCATTGCTTAAAACACTACAGTGAAATGTCTTTTTTCTTTTATTTCACTACATATACATTGTTATGGCTTCTAAACTTCAACAACACAGAGAAAATAAACTTCTCTTCCAAACAAAATTTATTTTCTATTATTGATTTTATTTAATTCGTTATATTTAAACCTTGGATAGTAATCAGAAGTATCACATTAATGTAGTGGAGCCCCTGGGCTGTGTTGATGTGGATGAAAAAAGTTGCAAAAACACCTTATTATTGTTCTTTATAGGTGCATTTAGATGGTTTAAAAATCAGAAAATAAGTTAACAATACAAATACCTTACCTAACATGAATCAAGTCTCAGAATTATAAAAAATGTCTCACATCTACAACGGACGGGTTGCTTAAAGCAGGATAGAGTTTTGCTTGTCTGTATTGTCTCAACAAATATCAAATGAACACAAAGGGAGACCGACCCTGGCCAAGTATGCGCAATGAACGCACAGGAGTGTATGGCATCAGTTTGACCAGTAGGGGGCAGATAGGGTTTACTTTAGTTTCCGTGCCTCTGAATTCAAACTGATTAAGGTGTTGGAGCAGCTGTCACTGCTCTTGAGCTGCCAAAGAAAGATAAGACCTGACTGCTCCCGAGTAAAATATATCAGCATAGAGGAGACAGCTGTGATTTTGTGCCTGTGAAAACAGTTTTTTAACTAATTTTCTTCTAACTTCCGCTAAAAAAATTGATCAGCTTTTAAAAAGCTTTTTACTTTTTTTTAATGTGAGGTCTATAGTTCCTCTTTCAACACTCTTCTTACTTTTGCATTCAGCTGTACTTCCTGTTTTTCCAAGATTTTTGTACACTCCGACAGAATTGATTAATTTTTAGCTGCTTCATTCAATAATATTTGACTTATAAGGGGAACAGTCTCAATGCAGTAAGAGAAATACATCATTTTGAAAGTGAGTTTATCGTCTTTTGATGTGTTGCAATTTGATACAGTTTCATGTGTTCTGAATTAGCTTAAAGCCACATTTTTTGTCCTGTTCCCTGACAGACACACAGTGATAAAGCAGCAATGAAAATTTCAAAAAGTGATGACTTAGCTATGCTAATATTTGGAGGAGAGTGCGTATTTTCTGTGCGTAACATCAGAGCTGATCGTAGATAGAGAAACAAATTTATTCCAATTAAACAGGAAGGAAACTGTTCTGTGTGTGTTGTTTTGGTGTCAAACTTTGAAAGTTTGACTTTTGGTTTACATCTTCACCTCACTGCTGACCTTTTATGGAGGTCAAAATGTTAGGGAAGGATGAGATGGGACAAGATAAGACAAACTTTATAGTACCTAAGAGGAAATATGCTTTAAACCCAAAAGAAACATCTCAGTGAAGCAACCACGACACAAATCAATTCTAAAAAGAAAAGTTAAAAATGAACAAAAAAGAATCTTTATGGTTGTGCAAAAATGTCTGAATGTAGTCAATGATGTGTTTGTGTACGATGATCTGCTATACTGTAGTCAGCCAGGAGTTGTTGATTTACAGATTGCTTTATGCTTCCTTTCTGTATCTCTTCCCTCACATAAAGTTTTAGACACTTAAGTGGTTCACCACTGTTCCTCACAATCTGAGTCACCATCACTTTGCATTTCTCTCACATGAATAATCTGTTAGCTCAGAGTAACCTTTTTATTACTTTGTCTTGGTCAAGGTCCTCTTGTTACTCTTTCTTAGGTTTTCTTTCTGCTGTTAGAGAGGTTTTCTTATCTTATATAATAGTCACAGCAAAGAGTTGTATGTTGTGCTGGTGATAAAGTCGTTATGCTCTACATGTTCTCCAATTCAGTCTGCTGTGTGTGGTGACCCTACGAAATAGTTCAGATAGACACTCGGCTGTTTTGCACAAAGCTTGCATTTGATAATTGATTTTTTTTTTTTACCTTTTGTAGAAGTATTATGCCATTTTTGTATGTATGTTGCTTAGGTGGTCAATTCAATTTTCATGCTCTGAAACTTAAGTTCAAATCTTCTTGAGAGGGACAATATGACTTGTGTGAAAGACTACAATTTACTAACTGCAGGTTAGCTGAGACATGAGCAGGAAAATACGCTCTTTCTATCTTTCTTTCCGAGCAGGCATAATGCAGATTCAAAACCTGTCACCATAAGATGTAAATGATAATGCAGTGCACAGAAAAAAAAACTAAACGGCCTGCAATGAACTTTAAAACACATCTCAAATGAAAACAAAAAACCACAATGAAGCGACCTTAAACTGCCTGACACTGCCTACCACAGTGTGCATCAGCAGCTTATGTTAACCACAAACCAAATGCTGCTGTCTGCCCGGATAGTTTGTTGTGACCCATTTCTTTAGCTGTATCTTTATTCATCATTGACCTCAGCATTTCCTGTCTAGAATTAGCCAGGTGATAGATAGCTTAGATCGACAAGACAGGGGCAGCTTTTGGCGATGGCTGCTGTTTCTTTGTGACATTTGATCAGACCTTTGGGAGGGATTCACTCTGCAGTCCATCCAGCATATATCTACCATATTCCCTTGACGGCCATTTTACTCTGACATCATGCTTGTGAAAGGAGGCTTCAATGCAACAGTGTTATCTGGCTTTCTTTTTTTCAGGGTGAACACCATATGTTAAGAGGCTATGAAATTTCACTGTCTCTCAGGTGACTGTAAACTGAGACATTGATAGTGAAACTCTCGATGTACATGGGGTGAGATTATCAACCCTACACAACATAACTTATAAACAACTGTGCTAAGTTCTAAATGGTCATAACAGCAATGGACTTATATTTGTCAGCAGGCAGTCACACAAGCTTTGTTCACAAGCTAAAGAGATTTGTGACCCAATTCAGTTAGAAAAAACCTGCAGAAAAACAGTCTGTTAGCAAAGCAGCTACTATAACAGATTCTGTCAGACTAATGAAACTTAATGTAAACTCAATTAGTGAACAGTTTATTTCCCATAGGATAACTGAGACAAGGGATGAAAACAGCAGAAGAAGATCAACAATGTCAAAGATTTAAAACCGTAGGGTATGACAAAAATACCTAAAATGACCTGCTGGCATGAAAAACTCAGATCTAGCACTGTCCTGTACATTTTGTCTCTATGCATCATCAGTGTAAACACAACAGAATTACCTACTTTGTTACCAAGTTAGTTCAACAAATGAAATACAGTCATTTCTAAATCAATACTCTCATTTGCCAATCAGCATTTGAGGTAAAATCTAAGTAGGTATAAGTTAATTTCTAAGTAAACTGAATTTGAATTTATTTGATTTTGATTTTGAAAGCATCTGAAATTGACTTGAATGTTTTGAAATTGAAATTCATTTACTGAGAAATAGTGTGTCACCTCCTTGAAAAGTCAACTTGCTATATTCCTTATACTCGAAATACAAAATTAAATTTCAAGAATTTCTGTTTTGTGCCTGATCACTCTTCCTCATGGACACAGATAACTGAATTTGAGGAATATAGAGAGTTGGGTTTTCAAGTAGGTCAAAACACGGTTTCAAAGCAAATAAATTAATTTCCAAAACATTAAACTCAATTGCAGATCATGCTTTTCAAATTCAATATAATAATTCAAATTCAGCCCCTGATGGCACAGATCTCAGCCCACAGAAGGGTTTCTCCAAAACCCTGTCCTGCAATCCAGGCAACGCAGCATAGTTGTACAGTGAATGGCTTCATAGTAAGTTATAAAAGCAACTGTCATTTGCTTTATTTGTGTTTAAAGGTGTATTATCCATCACTCCCTCAGCTTGTCCTTGGACTCTTTCTTACTTTTTTTCAGGATACAAATTTGCGTAACCACCCATTCACTATACATAATCTCTTATAACTTGAGAGAGAATGGATGGTTAATAAAAAGTTTTATTTTATAGTAGCTTGAAAGCTATCAAACCACATTTTTGTTTTGAAATGTGCCTCATGATTGATAATACACTCTTGTCCTTGATCTGTTGATGAGCAGTGAAGAAGTCAGTGTTGTCATCAATGTGGTGTGTGTAGCCCTAGAACAAAAGTATGAATAAGCACAGACTGGGAAACACACACACACACACACACACACACACACACACACACACACACACACACACACACACACACACACACACACACACACACACACACACGTATACAATTTGCTCCTCACTTGTCAAGTGTTAACTTACAGAAAAGGAGTCCATTGTTTGGGTGTGAAAGGTTAGCTGTTAAACTAAATCAGAAGTTCCTTCAACACAAAGGGTTGCGCAGCCTCAGACCTCCCTGCTGTGTTGTTTTAAATGGTCAGGGGCTTTTAACTGTATCTTTTGTCCATAAAAACTCATGCCTTTAAACCCTTTTTATATTTTTCCCTTTTTTTAAAAACTGAATCCTGAACCCTCTGTTCACCAAGTTATTGCTGCGACTTACTTTTTTGAACTGCTATGATCATTTGACATGAATCTAAACAACATTAGATTTGTCACTTTTGATTGCAGTTTATCTTTCCATCTCATCCAATTATACATGGTTTCAAACTTGTCAGAGAGGAGTCGTGTGCCACCTGCCTCTGCATGAAAAAAAAAGCAGCCACAGGAAAAGAAGAGAAGACTATTCTGACTTTGCCCAGCAGCAGTTTCAAGTATGTTTAAGAGAGATTGCAATGAATAAAAGGGAAATCATTACTACTCATGCAGCAACAGCAGGATGGTGTCTCAGCAAGTCTTAAACTCCTCCAAGGAAAGTTAAACTCATGCCTAGCCAATTTCTGAAAGTATTTACGGAGGGGTACCTTATTGTCATGGCAGGTTCATTGAATAGAATAGAACAGAACTTTATTGTCATTATTTATTTATTGTCAGAACAAGTACAACAAATTTTGAGTCACAGCAGCAATCAAGAAAACAAAAGTAAGAAAGTGTATAGAAAGTGCAAAAAGGTCCACAGGAAAATAGATGCTGACAGCTTGTCCATCATTCTCCAGTTCAGCCAGCCTCCACCTCCACAGGGTCCAGGACTGAGCTTCTTCAGTCATGCTCCATCTCTGTCTCCTTGATCCTGTCTGACAATGTGGCGTTGGTGTCTGATGTTAGCTCCGTTAGCCATGTCTGTGAATAGTATGATGCTACTCTGCCCTCTGGTATTCCCTCTGTTGCTGGGTTAGCACAGCTAGCTCGTCCATCTTACGTTCCCAATAACGATGGATGGACGGGCAGGTCCATGTCGTCACTTCTTAGCTCACACCTGAGAACCAGCACGTCATCCTCACCTCCTTCTCCTCACCTTGTGGGAAGACATCAGGCCTTACACCAGTTAGCATTGACATGCTACTGGCTGCTAACACCTGAGTTAACATGTAATAATGCAACCATGGTTACATGTTGGATCTCCAGACAAACTCAGGAGAAAAAGTAGTAAAAAATATCGCTGAAGCCACAAAAAGTTTGGTGTCCATGAACAACAAATGAGCCATACAAAGTAATGATCCACTCCAAATACAAAAATTATGAAAAAGCGACAAAAAAAATTACAAGAAACGGCCAAAGAAGAGAGAGCTGCTGCAAAAGGCAGCCATAGCCAACAGGGCGGCGCCTAGCAAGATCCCATTTTCAAAGATTACAGTTGTCACTGCAGAAGTTGCTGATTCAGTTTCTGTCATGCAACAAAGGGTCATCAAACGATGATGGTCTGGTCTCACTGTTCAAAAGTCTGTGGGCATCACACAAAAGCTTTAATTATTCAGAACAGAGTTGAATTAATTTTATGATAAACCATAAGCTTGTACACTTTGATGGGTCAAAGCCAGCTTGTAATAGAAAAGGCAGTTTCAGCTACTGTTGAGAAACTAGGGTGAGCAAATAATGATGGTGCTAACCATTACAGGTCACAAATCTTAGCAGTGAGATGTTAACTGTTTGAAAAGTGGGGATGATGTAGAAGATGATAATAAGGACTGTCTGAACAAGCTGAAGAAATGCTGGGAGCTAGTGTTCTGAAAAAGTAGTCTTCTTTTGCTGAGTGTCTCTGGCTGATAATAGCAACAGGTAGCCACTCGCTAGCAGTGTTTAGCTAATTTTTGTTCTGGACTTTTCCACAAGAACCATCTAATAAAGAAAAGTGAAAGAGTCTTACTCTGGAAAGTTCAAGTTCAAGTGTATGTAATATTTGTGGTCTGTGGTAGCTCCACAGCAAAATATCAAAGTAGCTCTGGTTTTTCCCATTCAGTAGTTTTATAATAGCTTATTATTAAGTCTTAAGTCTGGACACATATGAGGCTCTAGAAATCTTTGTTGTGTTTGATCGGCATTATCAGTGTGGGGTATTAGATCTTAAATTACTGTTGCTTGTCAAGAACCTTTTTTATGAACTACAGTTTATGACCCACGTGTAACAAGCTTCATTAAAAACATTCAGGTCCAAAATCATCTCCCAATCTCTGCTGTCCATTTATCTTTATCTGTGTGTGTGTGTGTGTGTGTGTGTGTGTGTGTGTGTGTGTGTGTGTGTGTGTGTGTGTGTGTGTGTGTGTGTGTGTGTGTGTCTTTTTGTGCTCTCTAAATTTTGTCATTGTTTGCTGTAGAGATAAAACACTGCCTGTGTGTGGGTGCTCATGGCTGTATGTACTGAAACCATCCTCTATTCATACTTATTACAATCATGCACAATGAATGAGAACACTATAGCGAGGCTGCATGTGGGCTGCTTGCTGATAGTGGAGGTAATAAGCACTGACAGTTTCTTGTCTTGGAAGATAATGACAATACAATCATGGACATTTGTAGGGGCTGAAGACCAGACTGCTGGTTGATGGGTATACTGATCTTGCTGGACTGCTCTTGTCTCCCAGGGGAAAGTTTTAGGAGCAGATGGCTGCCTCAGTAGGCAGGGTTGAGTGTCAGCTGACAGTGAATGATCTTCTCAGCATAGGGGCCACCATATTTGTACGACAGGTCTTGTAAAAACTGAGAACAATGTAGGAACAAACTGTAACAGTTCTTGTGGTCTTTCATTAATAAAAGTGGGTGAAAATTTTGATGTTTATCCCTCTTGCTTGAATTGAGCGGGGCCTCTCTTGCTGCTGTTAGGCAGAATTGATTAGTCGATGACCTTGTCCCAGGGTGAGACCTGGCCTGAAAGGTGGAAGTCTCAGCTGCATTTATGATAAAGTGGCAGATCTCCAGGGTAAGAGGAGAAGAGAGGGCACTGACTTGGTTCTCCCTCAAGTCACTCATCCTCTTTATAGTTTTATGCATGTAATGGGTGGAGGTTTTTTGGCTTTATTTATGTCACTACGCCCACAGGCCTACCAGTTTTAAGCTGTCAAAAGCAGATTGAAGTGGTCACCGTGATTTCATTCTCAGGTTTATTATTAGCTGTGAGGACCTGTTCACATTAGGAGTGTTTTGGGTCAGTAGGTCAAGGGACAGGCTCCCCAACACCTGGGGGACACTGAGTTCATCACTCAGAGAGCCATTAGGAGCAGAAGGCTGGACCCCAACTGCTGACAGACAGCAGGGGTATCACTTCGAACTGAAATAGGAGGCCAGTGGTGAGGATGTGAAATTGTGTGAGCTATTTAAGGTGTGACTGTTTGCAAAGGTGCACAGTATTCAGGAAGGCAGGAGGTGGGTGCCCTCAGAGAAAGAGAGGAAGTGTTGTTGGTTTTTTGGATTGTTATTTAGAAGAGGGCGTATTTGGAGGTAGACTTGATGAATGTGTTGATGGTGGCATTTTGATAGGGGTAATTTTGACCTGACAGGGCCCAGGCTCTCTCATGAATCAAATTGTGTCAGGCAGGCGCTGGAGATGGAGGGCCGCTCATTGTGGCTCTGACACCCATGTGAGGGGCTGAGGCTGCTGGGGGTCAAGTGTGACACCTCATTAGGACGATGTTGATTTAGTGTGGCCACAGCGCAACAGACCTCCTCCCATGGGGTACAGAGAGGCGTTGGAGTGAGGGGGTGGGGAGCAGGGTGCAGGGAGCACTGGACAGAAAATGGGGGGTGACTGCTCTTCGTTGGCAGGGCTGTCATCTGACAGTTTGCAATCATGTACCTTCAAGAAACATACACCACTCTAGCCTCTCTTCAAACATTGCTTATCTCCTGTAAACATATAAAAGCTTTTCTTTAGCCACAAAGATACATCAAACAGTCTTAAGAAATAGGATTCTGTATTTCAGTCCAGTTCTCTTCTTTTTTTGAAGCGGGATCTTGGAAAGCTCTCCCCCCAGTGAACCCAACACCCCCGATAGAATAAATCTGGCCTTTCACCTTTGAGCTTTCGATCTGAAATTGTTTTCTTTGATGTCAAGATTGCTTCCGTCAAGCAGCAGTTGTGCCTCAGCTCAAGTGCAAAACAGGAAATGCTCATATTAGGAATGAGAGATTCATTAGTAGAAACCCTTTTAAAATGTACTTCATCCTGTGCATTCAATTAAATTTGATCAACATTATTTTCAAATCAATTCCAGTGTTAATTTATTTACAAGTAAAACTAAAACAATCAAATTTTTTTATCATAAATTTTTGAAAAAAAAAATAGGACTAAAAAGTAATAAACACACACAAAAGTTATTACAAAAGTAATAACTGCTAATTTCATTGATTTAAAAAGTAGCAAAGAAATGTTTGGTTTCAGTTGCAAAGGTGTTTTTGATTGATGGTAAAAGCAGAAAGCACTGTCATAAACAAAAAGTTTGAAACATATGACTGTGGCACTTACATTGTTTTTTTTCCTAAGACATCATTTAATTTTTAATAGTAGTTTTACCATAATGTCTGGCTTGAATAAACAATTTCAAGTAACAAAGTTTGACAGTATCAGAAGTTAAATGTCTAAAACAAAACTATTATACGATTAAATTCTACTTTTGAATGTATTTTATCCTCTTTCACCACCATCCTACTCTAATAAGGTTAAATTTAATTCTTCCTGCACAGGGGCTAAATCTAAAGAATAAATCACAGTGTGAATCTGTAACTTCAGTTTTGTTTCCATACGAACTTTTATTAAGATCTTGTCCAGCATCAGTCCACAAATAGAGTCTGATGATATTTAATGAATTATTGACTAAAAGCAGTGATGAGAAAAGATAATGACTGTTCAACATGTTTTAACTTTGAACTTTTCATCTAGTGCCCCCGCCTGGCCTTTGTGTTGCATTGCATGCACTCTTCAGCAGGCAAACTTTCCAACTCGCCCCTGTTAGTGACACCATGGTATCTCTGCAAAATTTCACAGGGTGAAGAGATCAAATTTGATTTGAAGATCAATGTGATTTTTTGTCGTTATGTGTCCTGGATGTGTCACTGGAAGCTCTGTGTCTATAGAAAAACAGAGAAAGTTTAATTTACAGTTACTAAATGTTTTACTCAGTTGTCGCCATCAATCTTTTTTTCAGTGCAGGCCATTTTTCAGGTGACTGATGCTCTGATTTGCAAAATCCTAATTTTCAATTCTCAGTTTAAATCGCACAACAAAGCCACACACTGCTGGACTGTCACTGTGTCTTATTGGCTGAGAAAATTAATGTCTGTCTTAATGTCTGCGACTGGTTGAATTTAATAACGCTGTCTCACAGGGGCGTCCACCAAATGTCATAGTTTGTCACCCAGCAGCCCTCCACCCACCCCCCCCCTCTGCATCTCATACAAAAGACAATAAGTAACCCCTCTTTTGCATTAACTCATCATGCATACTTAAATCTAAAATGATGGAAAGCATTGAACTGAATTAGTGTATAAGGAAATGCATGAATAATGAATAACTCTTAAATCACAGTTGTCATGACTTTTTTTGAGAAGGGGGCTGTGATTTTGGGGGTTGCGTTACGTTTGTGCAGATTTCTGACAAAACTAGGGGACTAGAAAGTAAAAAAATGTTAAAAACTAAAAAACCTTGACCCTTTCGCTCCTCAGTCCGTGAGATCTGCTGGCACATGCTCACACACACACACACACACACACACACACACACACACACACACACACACACACACACACACACACACACACACACACACACACAAAGGTGCAAAGGGCCATCTGTCTTTTCTGATGGTACAGATCTGGGAATACAATGAAGGCTTCGTGATGTTTTGCAGATTGTCTTCTAAACTGTGGGCTGCTGTTTGTTGTCAACACTGTCCTCTTTAAAAAAAGGTTTTTTCTTTTTGTCAATGGCGAAAATGATATTTATCACCCTCTTATTAATAAATCCCTCTTGCCAAGAATGAATGATTGATGAATGCTTTTATAGCTGATGCCACAGTCCACTTTTGTTGCCTTTGAGATTTTACTCATTAGTCTGAATAATAACTGTCACTAATTCAAGCTGTTCTCGAATGGCTTTTTGAATAGAAAGAGAGGGAGAGAGTGCGAGGGAGAGGGAGGCAGCAATAGAGAAGAGAGAGGCCTGAGAGATTAACTCCAGTGAGCTCACTCTGAGAGGCCCAGGAACGGCTGAATATTGTTCTAGTGGTGGGGAGATGGGGAGGCGGAGGTGGGAGGGGGGGGCGAGAGGAAAAAAAATCCCTATGCAGCCAGAGAAATGAACTTGATGATCTCAGGGGGGCGGGGGGAGGATCACCATTCCTTGCTCCTGACAATCAAAATTAGATTGGCCAGCACTGTGTCAACACTAGCCTCAGTTAAGGCATGACAGGGGAGGGAGGGAGGGCAACCCCCCGTGGGTGTTTGAGAGTTTGCCATGTGAACTATGGAGACCCCACAGTGCCTTTCACTGACTGCTCAGGCCTCAAAGAAGTCCACAGCCCCTTTTTATTGGCCGGCACTGTAACCCACTGCATCTCTGCCCCGAGTTCCTCTATATATTTTGGGAACCCACTGTCGCTGTTTAAGCTGCTGTTTTCCTCTACAGATAAACCTGTGATGCTGGGATCTCACACTGCTTACACTGCTTACGTACCAAATATTAACTTTGTGTGTGAGTCATTGTGGTTTATCTATCTGCTTTATGTTTTAAACTCACCCCTGCTTTGTCCTCATAACTTTTCCTAACTTTTAGGGTCTGCTGACCTCTGACCCTCAGTGACATAATGTAAATGTATTTAAAATAACTCGATAAAGCACTGACCTCCAGTGTAAACAGGAGGTAAATTAAGACTCACGTGTGTAATTTAAAGAGAGCTACATGAAATTTCTTTGACCCTATGGCTTTGCCCTCATTTGGCCGACTCTAGACTTTTTAAATATCCTTCAAAAAAATCTTTTTCCCAGTTAATATTTTTCTGTCTCTGGGATGTGGGCTGAGGATGTGTAGAGATAAAGGGTTAAGACTGATGATCAGGGGTTGTGTTTTGGAGGTTTGATTGGTGACTTGGAGTGTTTCAGCTCGACCACATTCGAGAGAGAGTGCAGCTGTGTCCCCGTATAACCTTCCCCCCTTTTATTACATCTTATTCGTAACAACTAACAGGATGAATCATCAACTTTCTGTTTCCCAGTTATACAGAAAGACTAATGTCTAATGTCTTACTTTTGCTTCCTGTCTTTAGATTTTCATTCTTTAATCTCCCTCTCATACAAACAGTATATTACCAGCTCTGTATTAAAAAATACAATGTGTTACTATGCAGCTTTAGATTGGGGATTTTTTTGTCATAAAATGCAGATACAGAAATATTGTCCACATGAAGAAATCATGATGATAAGCAGTGAGGACTGCAAGACAGCAGCGTGGGACAAAAGGTTTTGTTTTTTGCTCTGGCGTTCCTGTTGTTGCCAAAAAGAGAGATGTCCGACTGACTTTCAAGTGATCACACACTGCTGTGAGAAGCATTCAAAATAAGTGGAGGAATGTGCAGATTGTCCCAGCAGAGGAGAAGCTTTTCATTGAGGGGTTGTACCTGAGTGAATCAAAGAAAGAATTTATTTTCACACGTTCATTTAACTTCTGTGTTTTCTGTTTTACTTACTCTTACTTTATGCCCTGTTTTAAAAAGAACAATCTCTTTTGTAACATCTTTTGCCTTTATTTGTGTGAGAAAACAAAACAAATCTACTGTATTTACAGGCGTTTATATACGTTTCTTATTAAATGAGCTAAGACAGAGTGATTCAAATATTGTGAAAAATCCTTTTTCAAGTGCAGGTGTGTGCAGTGAACAAACTATTCCTTCCACTTTCAGTGAGCTTTTTTCAAAAAAAAGTATTACTTCATTATCAGCTATCAGCCTTATATTATAGTAGCTTTGTCACATATACTTGATGCTATTTCAAACTGTCAACTAATTAGAAACTGTTAAATCTATATTATTTTTCTATTATCAGCCTTAAAAAGGTCCACAGTATAGAAATGTTGAGACACTAGAAGGATAAACAGTAATAAGCACTAAAACAGTTTATTTTTGTTTTTACTGCTAGTGGAGAGGAAACCCGACAGGGTAAGGGGTGGTGGTCCTGGTGGTCCTGACCTCAGGTCTGTACTCTCAGAACGGTAGAATAGCACACTGACATGCCCCGGCAGGGCAGGCAGGCAGGAGTGTCAGCTGGGCCCACCTCACCTCCATCTATGTGAGAGCCGGTGATCATCAGACCAGATGGTGTGCAGGGAGCACAAAAGAGTGACAGCTGTCATTCAGGCTGCAGGAGCAGACTGTGAACCTCTGACTGGAGAAAAGTGCACTACAAGGAGTACTGTATCCACACCATCAGCTCAGTACAACAAACTGCTCACTCAAACTGGGAAATTTGTTTTATAAAAATGTGGTTTCCCCAACTGTTCAAAAGTAAATCTTATCATGTAGAATGACATGTTAAATCAATAAAGTAAGGTAATCAACTTCTGACTCCAACAATCCTGATGCTACAACAACTCTGATAAAGAAAAGTAACTTTAATATGTAGCTAAAAAAAAGAATCATGAAAATTTAAGTGATTAACCTATCCAACAATGAAAATATCTAAACTAGACTGAAAAGGAAAAAAGTCTGTAAAGGTTTCAAATTCATAAAGGAAGGCTTTCAATGCATTTAAAACAGTCTTTCTGGGGTGTATGTAAATCTAACTGAGTGATCAGTGACTAAATCATTTACTTTAAAACCACAGTGAAACAATTATCTCAGCTGAAACAGAAGATTTTTTCAGATGTAAAGCAGAAAGGTGTTTTATCCAAAAGAGATGAGACATTCTTTGAGAAGTTGGTGTTGGATTTTTTCTGAGTTTATCCCATTGTTTATAATATATTTCTCACTATTATATAGATTGATAGAGTGCAATACAGACACAGTGTGTAATAATCATGAACTCTATGTGACTTTGGTCACTACAAAACCTTGTTTACCTTTATCATAACCTTCATGGGTCTGTGTCTAACCGTTGTGACTCGAAACTTGTGTCTGCAGTTTTTTTCTTTATTCTCTCTCTCTCTCTCTCTCTCTCTCTTTTTTTTTTTTTTACTTTTTTATTGTCATGTGAGATTCTTTCATCCCTGATGAGAGCGTGTGATCTTCCCTGAAAAGTTCCCCACCAAACACCGGCCACTCAGTGAGCCAGACAAAAAGGTGTTACCGAAGACTTTGTCCAGCAATTTAAGCTATTGAGAGCTGCCCCCAATTCACCTCCTTTCTAAACTTTATGGCTATAATTGCCAAAAAGCTCCTCCCAAACTCCCCCTGCCCCCGCCAGCCCTTCTCCAGGGCTTTGTAACACGTTTAATATTCCCATTGTGCTGTATTTTTTCTCTCTCCCTCATGGGCCTCAGTGAAGTAGTTACAGGTTTATATATGAAGTGGGGTCAGAGTTCATCATGTCAGGAGTCTTAGGGCTTTGGGTGCAGGATTCAGCCTCTAACACTTCATTTCCAACTCATACAATTACTCCTAATGTGCCAAAACAATAAACTCATCCATCAATGCCATTCCTTGTCTATGTAGGGCGGATATGACTGAGGGGTACGTCACATTGATGAACTTTAGGGGCAGGGGACTGTTTGAGTGTTTGTTTATGTCAAGTGAGGATTTGTCAAAAGGTTTATGTCATTGCTGGCATCAGTCTCCTCGAGCTTGTACTGGGTGGTCTTTGTCTGTTTGTGTCCATAAAGAGCTTCTTGCTCACTCTCATTTGTTCCCCATTGATTCCCTAAATTAGGTTGATGAGAGGCCCTCCTATCAGGTGGCATATTAATTGGGTCAGGCTGGATCTTATATGACATCCAAATAATGGCAACCCGAACCCCAACACTAAACCTTTGTCTTCTGATTGCTCGCTTTCACCAATTAGCCTCACGGTGAATCTGTTTCTTGCCACCTTTGCTGCCTGTTACTGTTTTCCAAGAAACAGGCGGCCATTGGTGGCTTGGGAAGGGAGAGTCAGTGACTAGTGGTTATTCAGGAGGTATTAGGATCTTTAAATTTCATGTTGTCATCGCAGACATTGATAAGACTCATGTTTCTATAAATTAGCAACAAACTGTTTGCATGTTTTTAATAACTGTGACCATAGATGTATAAAACAAGAATGTTGACTTCACTGTTTTGGCAGTGATAGTGGCTGTTATGTTGGAAGTGAAGTGCTGACTCATTGTAACTCAGTCACTTAAAAACAGTAACACGTCACCAGTTATTGTAACAGATGCTGGTCAGCTCAGTGAGAAACTGTGTGCAAGCTAGGCTACAGTTTTCAACAGATGAGGCCAGTTCTGCCACTTAATTTAGCTAATTTTGACGGACCCCAAACCCAAGTACTGATCCAGATTCAAGTACCTGCAGGCTGCAGTCCTGTTAATACTGCTGGTATATTTTGATTGTCAAAAGTCCAGAGTTACTCTTGTTGCCAAGTTTCACTTGTTACAGTAATTTACTCTACCTGTGGACTTTAGCCTGTAGTTTACACACCTGCACCACGAGGGACATGGGATCTCTGGTCTCCAGTTAGCATGTATGTCTCCCTGCTCTTTCTTTTGGTGCATTTAGTTGCCTTTACCTCGGTAAACTCTGTTTCAAAAGCCGCCACCACCAAGCAGTCCGGGTCGGTTCAGTACGGTTTGGCTCGGTTTGGTACAGTTAAGCCTGATCCCGTTTCCGTTTCCACAGCAAACTGTGCCCTCTCGTGGCAGGCGGCGTGTAAGCTGGATGCCGCAAGCCCCAGCTGTTAAACAATAGCGTGATGCCGTAGCAGCGCGACAAAGTTTACCCCGCTTATAAATCCAATGAAGTAGAAAAACGCCACACAGTAAACAACAAGCATAGAGGGACGACATGCAGCATTTCGTACTCTTTGTGATTGGCATGTAGCTCTTTGATACAAAGTGCAATCAAGCTTTGGTTCAGAGAAGTCTGTGTGCCGCCAAGAGAAATGCAGCTGCTGTGGGGGTAAGTGACGATCCCTTTGACCAATCAACGGTCTGCAGTGTGTTGCTCCACCTTCCAAGAGTGGATCGGTTCAGTCTGGCACCCATACGGAAGGGTCCCAAAAAAAGTAGGCCTGCTCGTCTCGGTTTTTGGGGATCTGTCCCGGGATAAGTCAGTGGAAACGTCACAAAATGCGAGCTGTACTGAGACGAACCGAACTGGTCTGCTTGGTGGAAACGTGGCTAAAGGTATCCACGTGTCTTCAGTAAACGGCATGTCAACCGGGCTGTCACGATCGCTCATTACTTAGTATGCTTGTATTATTGTCTCTTTGAACCCTGCATACCTGAACAGCTGATCAGTCTTGGCAGGCTGAGGAACACATATGTGTTGTTTTACAAATAATGGAGAAACTTATGGGCTTTCTGATGGCAGAGTCAAGTATTAAAAAAGTTTAAGATGTAGAGTGCTCACTTACACAGAGAATTGCTTGCTCTCGCAAAGTTAGTTAGACTACAGGGCAGCTTCAGCCCTGTTTGCAGAAAACTGCAGCCAAGCTATAGTGCCAGTTCCCTACAGTTTCTTGTTCAGGGTGTAGAGTAGTCCACCATTAACTTTTATCAGTTAACCCGCACAACTCTTCGTTATCATACTGATTTATTCCTTTGAACATTTGCTCACGTTTTAGAGAGCCAAGGATGGCAGGAATACACTATGAACATAACACTTGTTTTCGACGAGCAGCAACTGACAAAATAAAGCAAAATGCTGTTCCTGATCAGGTCTTTATAAATAAGGGGTTATGAATATGATGCTGGCCCCAAAAGTTAGTCCCACATGCTTAAGGCCTGGTAAAATAAAAAGAGGAAAAGTATCGGCCAGTGGAGCTGATTCAAACATTAAGACGGATTGAGTTTCTATGTACCTCACCGTTGTGATATTCTGCAGTTTGGTTATGCAAAGATTGTTACTAACTTTGCTAACTTGGGTAAGAGCTATTTTTCTGCTGTTTGGTGGTGAGCAGAAGGTTTAAAGTTAGTGATCAAAGTGTTTATACTGCAAACTAATGAAGGAAAGGTTAGTTTTAGCTGAAGTCTAAGGTGGGTCAAACCATTGGTTTAGGAGCAGGATGAGTTGGACAGATTACATTTCCTGAGTGTGAAATCAAGAAGAAATCCCATAAGCTAAATAAATGATTTATTGTACAAAAGAAATATGACAGTAAATAAACAATAAAAGACAAAAAAATAACAATTGAACAGTTATTCATATGCACAACCATCAAACTACAAAGTTGGGGTGATTTTTTAACTACACAAAGAACAGAGGAATGAAGGGGGAAGTGAGCAAAACATTAGAAGCGGTGAACCTGTCCAAAACATCATAAACGTTAACGTTTGGGTAGGTATTTACATAGAGATATCTTACTCTCATATATTTATATGAAAACATTCTCATACATAGCAGTATACAAACACTTAAAATTTAAAATGCAACTTATCAACAAGCCATAGATGTGGGCACAGCTAATTATTTCTTTTGACCACACATAACCAGAGCCACTACCATCAATCACTCTGTCAATAACTCAATCTGAACCTGAGAGCAAGGGGACCCTGTGGTTTTCATCTACACTTTTTGGGGGGTGGTTTTGGTGGGGTTAGGGGTTCTTATGGGTCAAATGTTTGTACAGATTAGTGGATGACAAATCAAAAAAGTAAGGTTTTAGAAGGCTTAAGTGAGGTAGACAGACTTTGAAATGCATTGTAATTATTATTAATAAATAAACAATTGACCGGTTGAATTATTTCCAACCACTGCCCCTAAATCAGCTTTTTCACCCTTTGAAATGTTCTAGCAAATTCCTGCAATCACAAAAGTTACAGCACACATCATCCTCTACTTTGGCTAACAATCCCTGGATACTCCTCCCATTCTCACATGAGTGCTTTCACTCAAAATACAAACACAAGGCAAAAACATGTCCATGAAAGACAGTAGACACATTGTTTAAGTCAAAAGGACGTAGTCTCTCTAACATGGTAACAGATTAAAGTTGGTGGGAGGGCCATTTCCAGTTAAAGCATTCTATGTTTGTCGATCCAGACACTTATAACGCACATTACTTATCACCCAGAGTGGGCAAGGAGGCCTTTCAGGCCACTGGTACAGTAAGTCCAGGTTCCAGATTAGACAGAAGTGTGTGAGTGTATGGACAGGCCCCCGCTTCAGACAAAAGTCAAGAAAGCGTGATATCAAAAAAGAGGTGATAACCTCTCTAGTTTATGGTTCATCACCAGAAGCTTGAATAGTTTTTTTTCCTTTACTGTACAAGCTCTCTTGTGCTTAATAAAACACAGACAACACTTAAACCTCCTCACGCCATGAACGTCCCATAGTGCAAAATTTATTGTTGGTAAGGTAGAGTGCCCCAAAAAAGGCTTTTTTGTACCCCTTTTTAATATACATATATCATTTATATATAATGTCAGAAGGCTCTTCCTTTATCCAACAGCATAGTGCTTTCGTTTACAACAAAAGGATATCTTTGCTTTGACATCCAGGAGACAAAGACAGACTTCAAGCTAATCTACTCCATATTCAAGCACTAACAATATTTTCTCCAGTAAGATATCAGCAATACAGTTGAGGTGAAGATGGATGGGGTCATTTAAAAACTCAGTCAGATATTTTCTCTACACTAAAGTCAGTGGTTGAGTTACATTCTGTTGATTTTCATAGAAGCTTTTATCTCCATGTTAAGAAATGCAGCTCGAGGATTCTTGGCAGAAACTTAAACCAAAGAAAAGTAATGGAACTGGATGGACATGACTAAAGAAGATGCTACTCTTTTTCTTGATTCATGACTATTTTGTGATGTGACTAATGTGAATGCTGCTGTAAGTATGAGTGTGTAGTGACGCTGTAACCATGTTTTGTGCAATTGTCAGTTCAGTCATTAACTTTCCTGCAAAGTAGCAAACCCTTGAGCGTACTGACAACCCTCTACACACCATTTCCTTTTGGGGCATGAATTTTCTTTCTGTTTGTTATAACATCAATCCATGGCCTCTTTAAGTTATGCAGCAGTGTACTACGTACTCTGAATCACTTAGTTCAGAAACTGAAGGTGGTAAAGTGTGTTTTCCTTTGTTACTTGAGAAGAAAGGAAATTTGTCGGGTTCTTGTCATGTCTGCTCCTTGTCCTCTCCAAGGCGGTGCCGAATGACTCCAGAGTGCACCTCCATTTTATTGTGCATCTCCTCTGTTGTGCACATAAAACCTTAATCTGTATTATCTTTAATGACAGAGCCATAGATGTAGCTGTACCTGCTTCGTCTATCTGCTACGTGAGAGAACTAGGATAGTTTAACCTCTTTTCTCCTTTTCCCTTTTTGAGTTTTACAAGACTGCACATAAAAAAGATCAAAGTAACTGTGAAAGGTTTCGTGGATACTCGAGAATGTCACACCGGGGTGTTATACATTAATAGAGGGTATAGGTTTGGTTTTGGATCTTCTCATCTCTTTACATCTCTAAAGCACATATCTAAACATCTGTAAACACAATTTTGGATTTATACTTCAGGTATAACTTACTATAAACCCTTCTCACATTAGCATTGGGTTTTGATCCTTTTTAAAGTGATGGACTGCAAAAATTAATCTTAAAACGCCCTCTTGGCAAACATTTCTGTGGATCAAAACGCACCCGTCAATCAGTGTATCCGTGAAATTCATCATTTCCAAGATTACCTTGGAACTGAAACTGCGTATGCGTCCCATCATCTTAATCCCCAGACCTGAAATTTCACAAAGATCCCATTTAAAAAAAAAATCTTCAAAATCCACAAAACTAAACACGTACTCTGTAACAACATTTTGTTTCATTTACAATTTCTTGAAGCTGCTCCACTAGGACATCCTCTTAAATCATTCCAAGTACTGATTTTCCATAATTCAGTCTGTTTTTGATTCATGTTTCGTTTATAAATTTTTACATTTTGAATCGATTAAATTACAGAAAAAATGGAAACCAAGTGGGAGGATTTTGTGTCTGTGCAAAAGTGAAATCTGGTGCAGAGGAGTGGGTTCTGGTGCCAGGTGGGCTCCGTAAGGGTTTTCGGTGGTTTGATGCGTTGATGCCTGTACGCAAGTGTGTGTCTCCTTTGAAGCCTAAGAACAGCCACATCTATCCACCACCATCCCTGGGATTTTGCCGTGAATTATCTGCTGCTTGTCATTAAAGTAGAGCATATTAATGGGGGACATCTTGGTTGGGGTACAGCAGGGCCCTGCAGAGCCCCGAGGGTTTGCATGCTGCACGAGGTGGGTATGTGGGTATTTTTGCATGAACATGTACTCGCACTGGCCCGAGCAGTAGTTGGCTTTGTAGCGTTTGGGTGCAATGATCCAGTCCCAGCCAAAAGCCTCAAAATCCACAGTCAGGGGGTAGCGACAGCAGCGGGACTCGGTGGAGTGCTCGTCACAGTCCAGACCGAGGTTTCTCCGAGAACGTTTGGTCGTCTCAAGAACCTTCACTTCCAGGAACGGCTGCTGGAATCAGGGGGAGGAGGAGCAAGACACAGAGAAAGAGGTGGTTATAAGAGAACAACACGGCTAACACATAAGTGAAAATAAAAAAGAAAAACAACAAGATGACAGTTAAACATATACAGTACATGAAATCAAAGCCTATTATCACTTCCAGTTTACTAATAAGTCAGACTTCACAGTGGCTAAAGAACTGGGCTATCATGCACTGCGTTGTGTCTACTTCTTCTGCTTAAAACTTTTTGTCTACAGTCATCAAAGCTAAATAAAGTGCAGGTGGATGATACTCTTCAAACCACGGACAAAATGAGGAAGATCCTGATGACAGAAATCCTCTCCCTCGCTGACAGATTCGGCATTAATTTGAAGAGTTAGTAAATACAGCTTTTTCAAATTTAAAGCATATTTTTTCTCCAAACCTAACCAGAGGTTTTGATATTTGAACCTTAACCAACAAAGATACCTGACTTACTGTGCTTGATATTTTTTTTGACTCTCTCATGACCAACTTTGGGTTATTAGCCTTTCCAAAAATTAAAACTAGGAGTCGATGCAACCTGTAAGCCAAGCTTAAATGAAGCTGAACAACTGTTAATCCACTCTTAAATCATCACTTATTCCCACTTATTTCCATCTCTGTCCTTCTGCAATCAGCTAATGGTTATTAACTATTTCAAATGCTTAATCAACCAAATTCAGGCTCTGTGTTGAATGACCAATCAACTTTCTGCTGCCCAAAAATTAATCTGTTCTCTGTTGTGATTTCAGTTTCATCATTGTAACCCTCCTCTGGTCCAGTCACCTCTAATCCATCTCATCAGAGTCCAACTCCAGCTTCTCAGCTCAACCTGCACCCTTACCACGACACCACCACACTGCAAAAACTGAAATCTTATCAAGTGTTCTTGTTTTATTTTCAGTAGAAAATTCCTTTTTAGACTCAATATGAGCCAAATTCACATGACCAATCCAGAAAATGTCTTGTTTAAAGTTATTTAAGGACAAAAATGAGGTCTGAATTGCTCGTAACCAGTAAAAAAATCTGCCAATGGAACAAAAGAAAAGTTACTTGTATTGAGACATTATTCTATTCTCAAGGAAATTTTCAAGCAATTTTTTCTTGTTCCATTGGCAGATTTTTTTACTGGTTACAAGCGATTCAAACCTCATTTTTGTACTCTGATAACTTGAAACAAGACATTTTTCTGGATTGATAAGTTGAAAGTGGCTCATATCAAGTATAATAAGACAATTTTTACTTTAAAAAAAAGACAAAAACACTTGATAAGATTTCAGTTTTTTTGCAGTGCACCACCAGTGTCGGGACTCCACAGGGCGGGTTTCCATTCCTGCCACCATTTCTATTACATGAAGAAAACATGATGGAGGAACATCCTACACTCATCATGTTCTCTAAACTTCTAAAGTCAACATTGATCATGTTCTCTAATCTTAAACAGCAAATATTGTTCCCATATAATGAAGCCCTCCCTTATTGTATCAATGAGCTGAGCTAGACTAACCACGTCTCAGCTCTAGAAACATACGTCACCTTTGATGTGCCTATGCTATCAGTGCAATCTGTACTAAGCTACAGTTGATTTTGCTCCAACAGAACAGACAAAAAACACATTATCTGAGATGCATTGTACACACGTAGCCAGGCATTTTCAAAAACAAATATCCCCCCATTGTTTTTGAAAATACTTTAGTCCACATGCACCAGGGCAAAGTGCGGCTTGATGCATGCCAAACCCATGTTGGGCAGTGTTTTCAAGACGTAAAACCTGTGCCAGCCAATCAGAATGAGCCCCTGTCATTTAGCTGTGATGTTTAAGAACAGAAAACTTTGTTTACTGGTGTCTCCATTAAACCATGACACGTTTTTAGTGACGTAGAGCTGCATTTTCGTGTGGTTCACAGGCCTAAATGTATAAAAATATCTGTGGTTTCCCAGATACACAGCTACATGTGGACATGGCCTTAATCCTACTCGTGGCTTTATTACATTTAGAAACATTTTGTCTCTGAGGACCAGTAAAGTAAATCATCTCTGTTATATGATAGCTTTGTAATCATTTGCTGGTCAGATTTCTGTTTTGAAGCTGTTTTCTGAGCATAGTATCTTAACTGGACAAAAAGATTCACAGAGTGATTATGCAACAGAGGAGGACTCCCTTTTGAGGTTTGTTCTTCATTCAAACAAACACAAAATCAATCAACAACTGCACATATTCAAGCAATGTACCAACCAACCTAGAAACCACCTTAAAGGCTCAGCATTCAGAGTCAGTGAAATCGATGATTCAGTGGTTAAAAAGTAGAGATTAAAAGCTATTGGAACAAATTAAATTTGAGCTTAAGGTTAAAAATGTGAAAAATGCTTCACCTGTGTTTTGATTTATTCCATAGAGTTGAAAACTTTTCACATTTTGTTGTGGAAAATTATATTTTGAACAAAGCAAAGAAAAGTTTAAAAAAAATTCTAAAGATGAAACTTTTAGCCCATCGCGTGCTGTTATTGTCGCTTCTGCTAGCAGAAGGAGAAAATAACAAAAACATTCCTGCTCAAGCAGGAAAAAGAAATCCTACTGATTAAAAGTTCAGTGTTGACTGTAAAGCCACAAAGATCATGTTTAATCTCAGGGGGCTTTTTGTTATTTCTTGTATCAGTTTAAGATTTAAACAGTTATATCCAAATAGGTAGGAGACTTTTGATGAAGAGCAGAGCTAAGTAAAAATTACACTAATATCATGCAGGTCTTATCTTATTTTCTTAACTCCTCCAGCACAAAGCATTGACCTTTATTCAGCTTCAGATTTTGTCTTGTTTTTGTATAAAAAGCTTGGGGTTGAAGGTGTTAGGGATAATGTGAAAAGCAATAAAAACTTAACTGAAACTCTTTGAGACTCATGGTGTTTGCTCCCTGCTTTACTCAAACTGGCGCTGTGTCAGTGTCACCTTAGCTTCTCCTGCCAACTTTTCTAAAAAGGTCCATCAATTTAAAGAGCAAACAACTAATTCACTTATGTTTAAAAACGTTTAAGTCTTTGAAAATCATTTTCTTACCAATATGAAATACAAATCCATGTTGTTAGACTTTGATAAATCATTGTAAGTTGTCTTCTCCACAGAGAATCTAAGGCTGTGTCTCAAATCGCATTTTCCTTAAGTACACTGACATGAATACACGGTGTACACTTTGTACTTATTAGAACAGTGCACAAAATCTTACAGGGTAGTTTTGTCCCAGATCAAACACTGTGGCTTTACACTTACCGGATATTAGAATCACATTCACAGGTTTTCTTCTGCTACTCATTGATTACAATCATCAACCACTGTCTGATATGTGTTCACACTGTCAGTGTGAACACACATATGCATTAAGAATAATAAGTGTAAATACCGAAGAATGCGATTTTGAACACAGTCTAAGTATTTCTATAAAAGTCTACATTTCGTAATGTGTCTTGTCGTCTGAGACTAAAAAAAGCTGAAAGCTCTCAATCTGAAAAGAGTGACAATCAAATATCTTTGAAGTAAGAGCAGTGGTGAAAACCACATACTCATTTATTGAAACTGGCCCTTTCCAGTGTTGATGGACCATTGTGTATACTCAGTTTGATCCCTGACCCTGAAGGTCATCTGCAGCCTGTCACAACCTTGACCTTTGGGGGAAAGCGAGCGGATCAAATATTTTATTCCTTCATGTTTGTTATACAAAGCCTTACTCTCCCCACAGTGATTCCAGCTGGGCTCGAGCACTGTTTTTTGTGACGCATTCAAAAGAGGAAATGGGCTGAGAGGCCGTTGGGGTGAGACCATGTCAGCTTGGCCTTTAGGGCTTATTTGTAGAAAAAAAAGAGCCCACGAATAAGGAGAAGAAAAGTTTCACTCCTTCTGTGCTTGTTGTGTTTTGTTTTGTTTTGATACTTGCATGTGTTTTTGATCTTTTTTCTTTTTTTCAGTCAAGAAAAATATTGCACACTGCTGTGAGCTCAGAGGGCAGCTTTATTGGCTAAGACACCAGAGCTGACCTCTGATATGTGTTGTGGAGATCTGACCCAAATGTCTGCTTAGTAAATATTTGCTGTTGCTTAACTGGGGGGACTGGCTTACATAATTTAACATGGCTGTTGTGCGTAACATTGAGTCCAACTAACTCTGGGATTTCTCAGTTATTGTTTCTCTAATGCTTTTAAAATAATTCTATGTGCATGAATATTTCCGGTAAATTCAAACACAGCAGCTATGTTTCCTCTGGACTGAATCTTGTAACCTCTTTGTCTTCAAGGGCTTAAAGAATAGAAAAGGTGAGATCTAATCTGTTTTGCTTTTTTTCAACTATCATGGATGAAATTTGCTTTATTACAAGAAAAATGCATGCTTATCTTCAAAGTAATTTTGCAATTGGCTTGATTTCGGCTGCCCTTCTTTGATTTGAATATTCATCGATTTGTGATTTAATGAAAACAACCTCCCACCCAGGCCCTGCCACCCCCCTCTACCCCTGGGACAGGTCTGAGGGTCCTTACCAGCCCCTCCTCCCCTGGTCGCAGAGAGGTAACTGCCAGGTCATTGCCACTCTCATCGAAGGCGTTGATGTCGATCCCCCAGTTGGTGTGAGGCTGTTTGAACCAGTTCTGCAATACGTGTTTAAAGTCAATACTCTGCCAGTGGCCAACTCGGGAGTTCAACTCGATCTTCAGGGAACGGATGCGGATGTGGCGACTGCCCTGCTCCGTGATGGGCTTCAGCCGGAGGATCTGCAAGTAGACGGTGGAGGTCTGCTGTAGCGGCCGCAGGTACACCCATAGCTGGGCCTTCAGCACCTTGGTAAACATCAGTTTGGGGCTAAACTTGAAGAAGCAGCAGCTTGGCTTCCCATTCACTTGCACCAAGGGCTCCGCTGCAGAGAAGAGCACAGGAGCACATGAGGGCAGAAAAGTGTCTTTCATATCTTTAAATCCAGTCCAACCCTGAGTCTGGCTGAAATCTTTAAGAGTATGTACATGGCATTAAAAAAGAAGAAGGCTGCAGTCAGCTGAGACCTATCCATGTTAATAACTGCATTCAAATTACAGAAAAGAAAGGGCCTCTGCTAATCAAGATCATTTTATTACCAAAAGAGGGCCACAGAATCTGAAACTCATCTTTTAAGGTTCCCAAACACTAAAATCTGTCCCGTAGCACAGTGAGGATTTCAAAAGTAAGCAGGCATTGAAAACTCTCTGAAGTGGATATCTGAGACTCACAAATTTGCCTTTTTGTGACACTATGAATTTTTTTTTTATCATTTCTTAGCAGAACTCAAGAGTTGGTTTCATGACATTAAAGAGCTACCCTGTATGGTCACTTTAAAAGTTCAGAGACTTAAAGAAGCCTGCGAGCAATGTTCTGCCATGTTCTGATTAACCTCTGCTGAACACATTATGAAGGATTGTAGGATTTTGTAACTGAGAAATGTCTGCCACCTCCTCAGTAATGTTTTGAAGATGTTACAGTTTAATTGTCTCTTCAATTCAAACAAAAACTTAAGATCATATCAATTTTAGCTTGAGTTTAAGAGCATCAAGTTTTCAGAAAAAGTACGAACCAAACACAAAGTAACATTTGGCTTTTTTCACAACCTCATAAATCAAAGCCACAGAACTCATTCTGGTCTTTACAATGTGTATTTTTATCATGTACTAACTGTAGCCACATTTGCAATATGGCTGTCGGTTATCATATGTGCACATGGTCCTTTCAGTCAGGTTACATTTGTGATTACATCAAGGTTGGACAAACAGATACATTTGCATATTAAAACGTGGATCAAGTAATGGTGGCCTGAGGCCAGATGGTAACCTTAGATTCCCCTGGGTCAGTCGCAAAGAAATGGTCTCACCCTTTTATTACAAAGAGGCAAAATTAAAAAGAACTGCAGGTTTTTTTCAGTGGCTCATCCTTATTGGAACATATGATTGGTATGTGGATTATGGGTTATGTCAAATGAACACAAGGCGTTTCCTAAAATAGGCAGATTTATTCCTGTCATGATCCTTGGCTCTGCTATTTCTATGATTTGCACCACATGTCAAATCTGCACATGCTTCATTTACATATACCTCCATCTGATATAATGACATCCATGCATTGCATTCATACATTCATTTCCATGTAAAGTGTTCATTTATTAAGGGAAATTTATTCTGCATCAATCTGGCATAATGTGAAAACTGATTACAATGGAATATCTAATCTGCCCATTTTCTCTGAGCATATCTGACATGATTTCGGCACATAAACCAACGTTTTCTGACATTTATCTAAAACACGGGGCTTGTTGTCCCTCTTTCGAAAAACTGATTAAAAAGAGTGTATGGATGGACCTGTCAATCATTGCTAAATCTGGGGTTGCTCAGGCAACCTGAAAATGCTTCCTGGGTCAAAAGGTTATTTTGCACCTCAGCCTAGTTAAGAAATGGGATCAGGGGTCAAAACCGTCAGCCTCTTTACATCTCAGGGGTTCTGGGGAGGGGGCTACCCTAATAGCCAGATTGAGTTTGAAGGTCAAGGTCGACCTATGGCAACGGGAATATGTTATTTTTTCCCCAAAATGCTTTTTGTTAAAACATAGAATACAAGGGAAGAGTTGTAAAAAAAATTCAGCAACACACAACAGCCCTGATTCAGCCATGGTTTGTTTTGGTTTGATTAGGGAGGAGACTCTCCAGCCAATAGTGTTTTGTTTATCAAACCTCCATTAACCAGAGGAACACGCTGCACCGGGCTGTTTTTCTTCTTCCCTCTCTCTCCCCTTTTTTTTTTTTTTTACACCAAACAAGTGTTGTAATTGAATTATGGTCATGCATTGAGGGATATGAATTCACTGAGGTACAGATGGACTATCCATTAGAAGAGTCCAGGGTGAACATTGAATAAGGGCCAAGCCAGGGACAGACGTGGTCCTTCAGCCTGTGTTTCCAGGCCCAGTCATTAGTGAGTGTAAATTATACAGTGTCTCACGCTGGACAAACAATATGTCAATGTTCCTTCTGGTGGGTTGCTGGGGTCACAGCAATTAACGTGGGTGGTGTTGTGTTTGTTCATCAGCACAAAACTGGGAATGAATGATTTTGCAGTTTGTTTGGGGTTTACTTGTGATAACTACTTTTTGTTGGGTTCAATCACTGCACATGGAGGACACACACCAGCTCTTTCTCTGCAAACAGATTTGTTTTAACTTTGGTTGAGTTCTGTGAGGTAAAAAAACAAATAACATAACAACCATCAAACACTGTTGAGCTGAAAAGAGTTCCCTTTCTGGAGGAGAGGCCTGGAGTTTCAGGAGTAATCTGAGAAGCAGAGCGGGTACAGGACTGTGGTTATTAAACACACATGCACAACATATGAGCTAAATCATGTTAAACAATGACTGCATTGATAGGTGAAATCAATTTGTGCCTTTATAGATCCTGTAAGTGCATATGTAGGAGTGCAAAGCGTGAAGGTTGAATGCCTGCTGCTTAATTACAGCCCACATCTTGGCAAAGAGCTCTACTTGTGCCAAATGTGCAAAGCTACCTTGTAAAGATCAAAAAAGCAAAGGGACGTTCAATCTGAAATTTGTGAGCAAAGTTAGCTCACAGTTTTTACTGAGGGACTGTTTTATGGCTTAATTTCCTGGACAATTTGCACAGTTATAGTTTGGTTAAGTGTTTCATTTCAGCAGTAAAGATGTCGATTCTGATTATGCATTCAGCACCACCTACTGGAGCAATAAGTCCTCTCTGCTGACTGAAACTGAAGGTGGAGATAGAAAGGTAAATCATTTCTGCTGATAGATAAAAACTCCTCTTTACTTCACTTAAACATGTAAACCAAGTAAAACCCAAAGCAGTGTGGACAGAGGCTGTGTTTTTCCAAAGGAAACAGGCTTGTTTGCTTTCCCTCCTCATGTTTCCAGCCTACTTCATTATTACTGCAGCTTATTTCCCTGTGGTATAATTGCAGCATATGCAGCGCATGAATTTTACTGCCAGCACACAGCAGGCCTGCAGGTGAGCCTATCAAACATCTGGTGGACTCCCTGGGTACCTGTGTCCCATAGTTAGCCCAGAGCCTCCTATACATGTAGGTGAGGGGAGAACTATAGAATATAAGGGTTTATTCACACTGCCATCTGTCCATTTTAATATGACCGCAGCTTGTTTAAAAGTTAAATGCTTCTAATAACCAAATGCAGTAATGTAAGTGGACGGTGCAGGAGCCTCTTTAATTGTTGAAAACAGATGGAGAGGTGGAGTAAAGGTATAGTTAGACAAAGAATCGTTAACATGTGTTACCACTGAGTGCTTTAATGTTGGAAATGTGTTCAAATTGAAGAACTTTGGATTTCTTAAATTAACTTAAAAGTACAATTTGCAAAAAAAAGTCCACTTTTTGTTTGAGAGTCATGCCATGAAATTTAACAACAAAGCTCAAAATAGATAAAAAGATCTAAACCTAAATGGATAACTTGATAAAATTCTTATCAAAGGTCACGAGCATGTTCCCACCACATTTCTGTAACTTCAAGTTTGAAGCTACCTCTTAAACATGAGTCATGTAAAAATGAAGAATCTCTCAGTTAAGAATCAGCAGTTCAGCTGTGACAGAGAGAGAAATGGTCACTTATTGTTAATGGCCAAATGGATAACGCATAATGTTATGAACCCAGATAGGAGTGGAATTTGCATATATATCTATATTTTCTTTTCTTAATGGGAAATGCAAATGTGCCATTTTGTGTTGAGTGTGTGTTTGGGATCCTTCATGTTGAATAAATGTGACTCCAGGGTATCCCCACGCACCTCGGCATATTAATCATCGTGACACGTTCACGACCCTTCTAATAAGACAGGGGCCACAGTGCACCCCCTCAAACATCCCATCCCACCCCAGCCTCACTCCCTCTTTGTCTCTCGGCCAGTCCCAAGGGACAGGAGAAGGGTGGTGGGGGAGGCCTGGCTCGAGCTGGGGATGGAGGAGGAGGGGGTGTGTGTGTGAAGTTAGACCCCCTCATTCAGAAGCCCTCCCCTGGGACAACGGCAGGCACAAGACTCCTATTAGGACTGAGCACAGTAGCCCCCCAGGAGCAACAAAAGACACCTCCTAATGCTCCCTGTTCTAGCTTGGTGAACACATGGAAACATGCAACTGCACATAAACCCAAAACATCCACCGGCTCAGAACAGACAGTCCCCAGCAAACACGCTCACAGCTCATTGTTTAGTGTCCAGGCTGTGTATGTTTGTGTTACGAGGGTTACGATAGTGGGGCATCTCCGGCAGCACGAGGATAAAAAGAGCCAGCGTGCAGTGAACTGCAATAAGGTGGACAGCTGGACAGCAGGAGGCATGCTGGGGTCTCACTGCTTGTGTTTGTGTGCATCCACACAAGCATGCAAGACGTTAACATCAGGGGACAATGTGATGCCATGTCTTCAAAAGTCAAATTCAACACTTTTTAACAGATACTAAATTTCACAGTAGTTTTAGTATAATTCAGTGGTAAAAGTTGTATTTTTTTAATATAGTCACAGGGAACAAAAGGGTAATACTCATTTTTGTTCCTTTTGTATTTAAATCACTTATAATTATAAAGCCATGCTGCACATTAAAATAGAGTTGCATCTTACATGTTGACTGGGTGTTTATTCTTTAAAGGATGTATGGTGTCTGTTTTTGCAAAAACCCTCTGTGAGAACTTAAAACATGTTAAAGCCTCAAACCAAGATGTGGTGTCATTGTCGGGTCTTAGAAGTGACTGATGAAAACTAAGGTGAGGGAGTGAACTCTTGAGTAATTTGTGTCGTTGGGATGCAGACACATAGATTTCCAGACTTTAGAGGTTTGTTTTTTCTCTGAATAAAACAATCCGTTAAAAAGTAATGACGATATTAACTTGAGTGTCTAAAAGAAAAAAAATCAATTAGATGATTGTGTAAAGCTTCAATACTGCATAAAAGAAACCTGGTTAGAACAACAGATGTTAATTAATGGGCAGGGAAGGTGTTTTGATATTTGCTTAAGACCATCCCTGAAAACAAACAAACTCATCTATAATTCTATCATTTGTACAGTCCAAAACAAAGGCAGTACCTGAGGCAAAGTCCTGTTTAGTTTATGTTTAGAGTAACACAAGCATAATCAAGACTGATGACTCTTTCTTCAAAGAATCTCTCAGAGCCTGCCCTTTCCTTTATATACACCCCAATCCAATTGTACAACCAACACAACACACTGTGTTAAAGTTTGACCCTTAAGGTCATGAGTTTTCACAACATTTGTTTGTCGGATAACCATATTTTGAACAAGTGATAAACCTGTTGTCATATCATGCAAAGGAAAACAGAACTACAGGCAGTGACACATCAGCAGATAAACTAGAAACCATAAGAACTAGGTTGCATAGTTCACAAAAAAGGAGATAACAGAGACCAGCATTGTCAGAAAAAAATCTAACACAACATTAACTCACTGTAAAATCATTTAATCTGCACTATCTGATGGTGAGTGAAGTGTATAATCTGTACATTAAGTTGGCAAAACACTATAAATGATTCACCCACTGCCTTTCCAATCAAAAACTGAGTCAAAAGTTATGACGTCTTCCCTCCATTGTGGAGGTAGTAAACTTCATGAAAAGCTATTCTCAGTTCTCAATTCTCAGTTTTTTTTCTCATATCTTATCCATCCCATTATGCCTTTGTGTTTCCTGAAAAGTAAACTTGCTTCACTAGCTTGTCGCACAGTTTGTATTGGTAACTCTACACCTGTATTAACATCATTTTGTAGTTTGTTTGACCATTTCCTGGCAGGGTATCCTTTGCTGAGATGTACCACTTGAAAAATACCAGCTTACCAATTGCAGGTAGCAATTACTAATGGAGTAAACAAATAAAAGCCCATTTCTTAACCATAGGACTCCTCTATGGCATGTGTCCCCCTGAGACACTGCAGCTACTTTATTCAATTCATACTCGACAATTTAACACAGATGAGGATGATGAATATTGTCCTCCTCTCAACCCTGAATCATAATCAACACTGTGGCACTGACTTTTATTAGACTGAAAACCAGAAAACCAACAGCAGTGACAAATTCACATCAAATGAACTTCTACCCGATCAGCTTCAGCTCAGAGATCTGGTTTGAGGATTTAAACTGGATTAACTTGAAATTAATTTTCTGAACTTCTAGTGATGAACAGATGACATAATGAATCTGAAAAAGCTCATCAGTTAGAATACTGCATTGAGTAACGTGTGAGGTCTTGAACAATTTCACCAATTTTATGCAAATTTTGAGGTATTATTTATTATTAATTTGTTTAAATAGTTTAAACCGTATTTAACCATGAAGAGACTCATTGAGATTAAAAATCTCTTTTCTCTTTTCCAAGAGTGTCCTGGCCAAAACAGGCAGCAGCATAGTAACAAATACAACACAATTAAAAACACAACATCAATTTTATGCAGGTGATGCTAAAAAATCCATAAAACTACAATCTTTGAATTGTAACATCATCCGTCACAAAGAAGAAAAGCAAGAACAAAGTTCAGGCCGGTGTTAATACAGAATATAGAATAATGCACTGTATTTAAAGCTAAGTTATTGGCATCACCAGGACTAAATTCTTACTCTGAGCCTTCACAAGCATTCTTCTTATTCAGTAACAGACATGAGCATGCATAAGGCTGTGGCATATTTATTGTTATTGAACATAAAATGAACAACACACACTTTCTTCACACAAGTATTGACCACTGATGAGTTGCATCACCACAAATGCTCATAAAATGTGCCAGATTTCTCGCTGGGAGTCATTCTGTTTGATCGCACTTAGCTAGTGAGAGGAAAAAAATCCCTAAAGCCACCCAAATCTGTCAGAATCTCAGCCAAGAGTTTTCTTCGAAGACAAAGATAGTGTGACCACATCGTGCCAACTCTCCCATCAGGAAGCTTTCTGCTTAACTGTTTCCTTAAGAACCTCCAGGCAGCATAAAATCATCTATGGTCCTCTTTATGAGCTCCCCTTGATCCATCTGTGCTGTACATTATATAAATCAAAACTTGTCCCCAAAGAAATTACTTTGACCAAGCATTTACATCAATTCCGTTATTGAGGTCCTGGGCTGATGTGGGTAGACGAGGCGAATGCACACCCACAGGTGATAAATACAGCTCAAGGGTGCTCTCCTCCGCAGCAGAGAGGAGGCTAATTAAATTTTAATGCAGATAATTGTGAGGTAATCCACCGTTAATTGTGCATCTTTCCGACACAGTGGCTCCCTCCTGGGATCCAGCATTATGCTCATGCAGCATTTCCTTTGCGTAAACGCCTCTTAGATTTAATGGACTCTTCCATAAACACACACTCACTCACACACTCACACACACACAGCCTGGACGTATCCATCAACAATAATCCCCTCAATGATCTCCATTTTATCTTCTCACTCCTCCTCCCTCTCCTCCTCCTCCTCACTCATGTCCCTACACGGGGCTTAATTACTGGTGTGAAGTAATTATTTCCTTTATTAGTGAAACGTAACATCTGTTTCAGGTCTTTTTAATTGTACCTATAAAACCCTTCCATGATTTCTGTCCTTTTAGGATAGGACTGAGCTGCTTGTTGCTCCCTATGGGCTCACTCCCTTCTTCCCTTCAACCCCCTCATGCCTGCACAAGCCACAGTGCACCTAACTCCATCACACTCTTTGAAGCCAAATGGCAAGAAGCATTAATCATTAAAATGATCCGTTTTTTTTTATTATGCAACTGAAGTATTTCTACTTCATTGACTGCAGTCTTGCATCTGTTTCGATAACTTTTCAGTGCTGTATTTTTGGTGAAGCTCGATTAAATTCCAAAGCACCATATTCCCAAAAAAGAGAAGAACACAGAGTGAGAGCAGAGACCGGTACCCGGGAGCGTGGGAATAGGGGAAGGAGTGAGATTCCTGAGGTCCTGGGGAAATTTTGTCCCAGTATTAATAGACTTTGGTCCCTTTGAAATTTTATTAGCCATAAAGTTGACAGTAAGTCGTGCAATTTCTACAGTCCTTACAGACCTTTCTTTCTTACGTTTTTTACTCCTTCTTAAACAAACTGGTCATGCCCCCCCTCCCGGCATCCAAACAAATCAACACCAAAGTTTATCTTTCCCTCGACTGATGCAGGCAACCAAGCAGGGAGAACAGGTGTCATCGTCAAACTGAGACCTCCATGGAATAAATAAATCTATAAAAAACCTCAAATAGTCATCAACTTCCAGCAAACACTGGCAACTGAGCTGAAGACAGTCTGACTTCTGCTGCTCTGTCCTTTTAGCGCTCTCCCTCTTAATTTTTATGGTTCCTGCACCTTCAGGAAATGACCCTTTTATAGGGTCAACACTATAAAAGACTTGTTTTTTTTGTGGGAGTGGTTGGTGGATGTGTGTGTGTGTATGTGTGTGTGTGTGTGGTGGGGGATAAGTGTTCAAGTAACTACCGGTTCGTCTTTGCTGTCAAAGAAAGAGACCCGATGAGGTTAATAGTCTCCTCGTCCAATATATCACATAGCTGTGAACTCTGTGACCCTTTTTGTCAATAGGAGAACTTTTTTCTGGAGTGTGTGTGACTGTGTGGGTGTGACTGAGAGTGTGTGAGCATCCTCATGTGTCTACACAAGTGCGCAAATGTAAAAATTGTATAGATTTGTGTAACTGTGTGTATTTTTGTGTCTTACAGAGTTGTGTTAGCCTCTTCTTTAACTGAATGTGCGTAACCATTACAAGACTACATAAGAGAAGCTGTTTAAAGTTAGCTGATAGATTCATAACCAGCTGGACCAAACTGAGGCATGAGAAATTTTATACTGGGAATAAAAGACTCAAAGACACCTGAGTGGCCTCTCAAAGAGATTCAAAAAGGATTCAGTTTGAGTCTAAACCTGACTTTACACTCTGGAGTAGATGGTTTTCCTTGCAGTGATTGCCTTGCCACTAATTTGGCTTTGATGTGGACATGCAGCATTGTATGTTTGCTTGAATAAATTTAAACTTTGAGTAAAGACTTGAAGAGAAGCTGAGTGAGTGCTGCTCTCTGCTGGATTCTCTGTTGTTGGACAATCACTTAATTAATTAAAATGTCTCTGTAAACAACTTTAACCCAAAAACATGAGGAACAAAACTGCCAAAACCTTTCAAAACAAAACCTTTTGTGCAACGATAGATGATGCAGTTGCAAATTGTGAGTACCACTTTATGGATCTTCTTCCTGACATGTCATGACAAAATCTGTGTTTAATGTTACATGTTGATGGCTTACAAAGAAAACACTTCAATGGCAGCTAATCTGCATCTGACACACACACAGAGACGAAGAGAGAAGAAAAACGGGAAGAAGGAGAGGGTCTGTCATGGTTGAGGAGGGTCTGCTTTAAATGTCCCGGACAGCTGACAAATGAGACCAGTAAGGTCAAATCCTCACCCCACCTTAGGCAAAGCAATCTTAGGTCCAAAATCACACCTTGTCAGCTCTAACAGACAATTAAAGAGATAAATCAAACAAAACACAAAAAGTTCAACTCCTGTGTTAATGTCCTGTGCTACTCGTTGATGAAAATCTCATTCAGAAAGCTGCACAACAAAATGACCCTGATAAACTGCTCCAAACTGAGTCATATTTTAATGCCTGAACAGCGAGCGAAGCGGTTACCTACACAACACACAGCATGGTGGGAGATGCTTCAGTGCCGCACTCTGATATAAATAGCTGTACTTTTCCATGAAATTTCATAGTAATTAGAGACCAAGATGCATGGACCCTCTCAACCCCCACTGCGGCACCCACGTACCTTGAGTGAATACTAAGAAGCAACTCTGGCACAGGTCCAGTTCAGTATGTACTGTGTGAACCCACATGGCCCATCAAAGGCAGTGTGCACCACCGTGAAAAGGGTGATCGGGTTCGAGGTGCGCAGGCAATAGTGTTTGAAGTCCTTCTTCTATCACAGAGACAGAAAAAGGCACTTTTAATCCTGTGGGATCACCAAGGCGCCACAGGCAAAAAGAGATGCACTCATTCTCTCAACTCTTCCATGAGTAGTGGGTAAAAAAGAAGAGGAAGGAGAGGAGAGAAGAGGGGGCTAACTGGAGGGAAGGTGGGGGTGGAGGGACGAGAGGGGGGAGTGGGAAGGAGCAGATGATAGAAACTGCAGCTGACGTAACGAGATGAGGCAAAAAGAACACAGAGGAAGTGCTGTAACATGACGGATACAGTGGTAATGTCAGTTATTAGCTCCTTTGATGCTGGTAGCAATACAGAACTGGCTAATGCCAGGCAGAAAGGCTTTTTTCTGACTCTACATGGTTTAAATTGCATTCAGTGAACGTTTAGCTATCTGAGAGTAGCTGTGACTATGCAGGAGGTGAGATTCATCATTTAGGATATTAGTTTAAAGATATTTTTGACTGTACAGAGCAGGGTGCAAAGCTGTGAGTACATGCAGTATATATCATATATTTACAGGTGGAGAGGGTAATATCTGACATCAGATTGATCTGCACTTTAGAGAAACAACAAATAACAGAGGACCTCTCTGTGGTTTAATACCCAGGACACAGCAAGTAAAGAAGGCAGTGACAGAGGAGACAGAGTCTGAGTGAGAACTTCAAGCAGAAATATCTTTTTGTTGTCCTCTTTGTATTTTTTTTTGTGAAAATGTTTCTAAAAATACCTGCCAAATAACAGTCTGAAAACACCACCCTATCTCACCTATAAAACATCAGCTGTTCATTATATCTACTAAACTGAACTCAATGCCCTCAGAAGAAAAGCTTTTCCTGCAGCCCACATTTTATGTATGAAAGATCTTAGAGTGGAAAAATTAATTAAAAGCATGCTTAAAAGGTGTTAAAAGCTGAGGTGAAGAGTAATTGGAAGAACTGGTTTGCTGAAACTAAAGGGACAGGTGTTTGCATAGGTGAAGACAAAAAAGTGAAAAGTGATTGTTAAAACTGGATCAATCAAAAAAAAAAATCTGCTTAGAGGTAGATAGATCTGGCAACTACGCATATCTTTGTTCCCTCCAGGGAAAAATATTTAGAATGTGTTTTATCCGCCTTGTGCAGAATATATTACGTGTGTAAATGTTGTTGAACCCCACGATTCGCCGGGAAAAGGTCACACACTCCCCTCGACCCTAAGTGATTCTGGGTCTTTGTGTAACTCGTGGTGAAAAAAAAACCGAGCTGCGCCCATAAACTTCGCATTTAAAAGGCAAGTGCGGCCGAGGGGGGCCGGTGCATGAGGGGAACAATAGCAGCTTTTTGGACACACTTTTTCTCACTGCGATGAACAGCAGGGAAACCGGTAGAGGCTCCTATAAAAGAGCGATAGAGCACAGCTGCCGGGGTTCAACAGTAATTTTATAAAATGTCTCCAAGGGGGGCAGCCTGAGGTTTATCTGTGGACTTATGGCCATATATGTGAAGGCGCAAATTGTTGGATTGTAATAATGAGAGCGATCATAACCGTATAATGGGGACTTTTAAGCGAAACAAACAAACAAAAAACAAAAAACAAAAAAGGTATGTGTAATCAATAAAAGTGCACTTGACATTCAAACGAAGCTGTCATGTGTTTACTTTCTGTTAAACACAAATCATGTGAAGAGGAAAAGTTTGACAGCAGGTGGACTGAAGAGTACAGCAGCAACAGCTGCCCTCCCTCAACATTATCACCCTCATCCTCATCATCATTATCATGAAAACAAAAGTTCATCAAGGCATGTTGGAGCTGTCTTTCGGAGGACGGACCTCTTTATGCTGCTGTTTATTGATTTGCTGGTTCCACGCGTAATCTCGGGCCTGTTTTGACAACCGTGGCTCACGGATGAGCAAAGCCATTTGTCTAATTTTATCAGTCCTCTTAAGACACACACAGAGGACCCCGATCTGTATGTAAAAAGTAGGTTAGGTCACTGACCATGCACGCAGTGGAGGCCAGTGTCACTTGAACCTCTCTGCTCCAGCAATTACGCGTAATGACGCATTTGGAGACAATATTGTGGGGCTGTAAAAGCTATTACTCACGCTCAGAAGCCATGGTGATAACGGACTCTGTGGTAGCGTGGTACTCATCCTCCTCCATGAACTCATCCTGGGACGACGCGTCTCCCTGGAAGTCGTGATGGTCCAGCAGCTGCTGGAGCGGAGGCGCCTTGGGCAGCAGCTGATTGACCACTTCCCGGCTGATGTTGGGCGCCTGCTTCAGACGCAGCTTGCTCAAGATCTGGGACTTGATGGTCTCCAGCCTAAGTACTTTGCTCTGCTCCCTCCAAACGCAGGCGGAACACTCGTGGGAACCGGCGTCCTCGTCCAGCAGGGACAGCCCGGCATCCGTGGGCGTCTCGCTGGGAGAGGGCAGCAGTAGATTGGGCTCATCGCTCCCCGACTGTCCCAGAGACACAAGCACCATCAAGCACAGTAAGAAGTTGTATCTCGGCATGGCGACCCGTGGAAAGAGCCAGAACAACTTTTGTTTCTTTCTTCTGCTTTTCCTTTTTTTTTATCCCGTTATATCCTCTTCTGGGTTGCGCGTCGTCCCTTGGCTTATCCTACAGAAGGCAGAGATACAGTGACCTGCATCTAATCCAATACGGTAACCCGAAACTGCTGCTCTTCAGATTTTGCAATAATTTTTCAAAAACAAAAAGTAGGTCCAAGAGTGTCTCGATGCAGGTTGTTTGGACATTAAGTCATCAAATTATCTGTCAAATGAATGCATAGTCCGCTCACATGTAGTGTGATGGTTGTTTAGGTTTTCTTCAGTACAATTTAGTCCAAGGAGGTGTGTGAGTGTTCAGAAGTGTCACTGAAAAATGTGCAAGTGCGGTCAAAAAGGGGCTCTTTATATATCTCAGCTGCCCGGTGTCGTAATCCGTCTCCATTGGCTAAGATTGCAACAAAAGGCTTTTAGGTCTGTCACCAAGTCAAGAGGGACAGAGCGGAGGAAGGGTGCGCACGCTGTTATGAGAGTATAAATGTTTTTACAGTGCACAAACAATGTCTCACATATAAGATTACGCCTAATTAGGTTATTATGAAAACGAGGACTGCGCATTTGTCCTGAAACGCTTTATTTCGGTTTCAATAAAAAAAGGCTTTAAAGATTCCTTCCTCTTTAATTCTTCATACTATATCATGAATCACACAGATCATTTATAGGCTACATTTTTGTTACATTTAACAACTAAACTATCAAGTATTCCTAACAAAAGACTTCCATCTTACTGGCAGAATTTAGAAGTTGCATGAGCTTGCTCTCTGCAAACTGACCGTGAAAGTATTTGTAAAACCTGTGTGGTTAAAACTGATATTTATCCTGACAAACACGCGGTCTAACCAACTGAAATTGGAATTTTAAAGAGGGTACAATCAGCTAATATTAGTATCATAAGGTTTATCGTCTGGTCTTATGATTATCAAATTCAATGTTCTTCAGTTTGCATGCTTCCTGTTATCATATAACTATTTCGACCTCATAAGTTTTGATCCCAGCATGCATTGTGTCAATAAGTGTATCCAGAATAAACATTGTACTTTCAGTAGTGAATCTTAACGTTTTCCGCAATTTACTAAGGACAGTTGAATTTTTAGATTTTTGAGTCACATATTGTCAGTGACCCCATGAACCGGGTCCATCTGTAAACTTGATCATAACAACTACAAACACATAAACCAAATTTGTATTTAGAAACAGAATGCACTGTAACTTGTGATGTCTGTAGCTACAGCAGATTTTTTTCACTATTGTACTTTCTGATGTAGTGAGTTTTCTACCCTCGCTGGCTCACTAGTGTCCTCTGCTGGGGGAAAGCATAACTGCAGCTGCTGAACACATCTGTGTCAATTGGAAAGTGGGAGAAATGAGTAAGATGACTAAGGATTATGCTTCAGCGTATCTTCAGTGACAGCCACATATAACTTTTAATCTGTTAAAGAAACTTTCAGAAATATAGAGTTGTACAAGAAAACTCCATGTTTTATAAAGCTGTAGGAGGCTCATCATACAAGTCATTCCTCCACAATTTGATAAGGAAAAAGTACTCTATTTTCTTGCTATGAATGTTCCTGCTCAGTGTGTTTCTAGACATTCCTGTCCAAATTGATTCAGCAGAGTTAACTGACCATAACAAATGCACAGATAACAGTAACCACCTTGAAGTAATGACAGATGAATAGTTTTAACCTCATGTCTGTATTTAAAAACACTGTAAGAAACTTTGATTTGTTTCATGTGTTCTGGTGACTCTTTTTTCCAAGATGAAGACAGGGATTCGAAGACAGGATTTGCTCGGTGCTGCCCTGTTGGCTATGGCTGCCTTTTGCAGCAGCTCTCTTCTTTGTCTGTTTCTTGTAATTTTTTTGGCTCTCTTTTGTAATCTTTGTATTTGGAGGGGATCATTATTTTGTATGGCTCATTTGTTGGTCATGGACACCAAACTTTTTGTGGCTATAGTGATGTTTTTACTACTTTTTCTCGTGTGTTTGTCTGGAGATCCTACATATAACCATGGCTGCATTGTTTACATGTGAACTCAGCTGTTTGCAGCATGTAGCATGTCAATGCTAACTGGTGTAAGGCCTGATGTCTTCCCACAAGGTGAGGAGAAGGAGGTGAGGACGACGGGCTGGTTCTCAGTTGTGAGCTAAGAAGTGACAACATGGGCCTGTCCTTCCACCCATCGTTACTGGGAACGTAAGATGTATCTCCAATAAGATGGACAAACTAGCCGTGCTAACCCAGAAACAGAGGGAATACCTGAGGGCAGAGTAGCTATTCACAGACATGGCTAACAGAGCTAACATCAGAGCTTCAGCTGCTGTGAGCAGACAGGATCCAGGAGACAGAGATGGAGCATGACTGAAGAAGCTCAGTCCTGGACCCTGTGGAGGTGGAGGCTGGCTGAACTGGAGAATGATGGACAAGCTGTCATCATCTATTTTCTTGCACTTGCTGCTGTTAGTTCAATTTTGTTGTACTTGTACAATGACAATTAAGTTATACTCTAGTTCTATTCAATTCTATTCAATTCTATTCTATTCTATTCTATTCTATTCTATTCTATTCTATTCAGATTCTTTAATGTTTATTTTTTTTCCTTTATCCAAGACAACTTTCCAGGATTTAGACAGGTGTTAACATTTATTGTTATTGAACTACATATAATTATCAGCTGTATCATTAAAACAAAAATTTGTAAACTCAGATTTATTTCTGTATGTCAGCTCACAACAGGTGACCAGACATTCTAGTTTAATATTACCCATCAAATCCCACGTGTTATTATATGGGCTTCTTTGTACCAACAGATGAATGTGTTCAAACTATTTTGTCCTTAAAGAAAAGTGGAAATAGTGATTTTAAAGTGTGGAAAATCCCATGATGGTCCACAGTTAACTTCTGGTTAATCACAGATTAGCTGCATATTGTTTTATCACTTTCAAATGAACCTTAAGTTTCGACATCTATCAGCATGCAAATATCCGTCCATTGCTATCAAAACAATCAAAATCAATGACATATATTGTCCAGAATATTCTCTGGAATAACCTCAAAGGTACATCATGCAAAAAACATCCAGAAAGCGTAAAACAGAAAACCAAGTTCCACAAGCAACAACGGATAAGCATACTGACCTGAATGTAAATTTAGTTAGTATGCTTTCACAGCGAAGAGTCAAATTTTACCCTGACTGAACATTCTGTTTAAAAACATTTGGAGCAGATCTGTCAGTAAAAGACCTGAAGACAACTCACCACAGCCTTGGTCATCTTCATTCCCAAGAAGACAGTCCCATCTTAAGGCTGAGATTTAAGGCTTCAGAGACTTTTTGACTCTTCCAGCACTAAGCTGTAACCAGCTATAACTAAAAATAAAGACATAGTGTTTCAACGGTCCACGGTGAGTTGAAGCTGCAATGGAAGAAAGAGAGATGTGATCCATTAAGCGATTAATCTTAATTAAGGTGGTTATGTGAATTGAAATTACTGGTAAAATACAGTTTATAGCAATAATCATAGTTGAATCCTATTTAGATGCATTGGTTTTATGGATAGAATCAAGGTCACTGGAAGAAGGTAAACCTAATAATTCTGTGGCGGAAATTCACAGGTTGCACTTTGAACATAGTCAGGGATACCCCTGTAATGCACCCTCAGCAGTTGGGGGTTCAGTGCCTTGCTGAAGAGCATAGTTTACTGCTGTATTAGCTACCAGCCCAAGTCCTACACTTGGTCCTTTCTTAAATTTGAACCGGTGACTCTTCAGTTGTCAAGTCAAAACCCAATTGAATGAGCTACTGTTGACCCAACTCAGCGAATAAGAAACACCTGTGCCTTTAATACCAAGACCTGTCAAAACATCAGCTTTTATGAAGGCCTGTGAGGCAGACGCCAGAGCTACACAACTATAAAGTTCACCAAGTATCAGTGTTTTAGCTTTTTTTTTCTAAGTATTTGTAGAATAAGTTAGAGTAACAAAGTATAGATTAAATTTCAAGGGGCATATTTTCTTTGAGTGAACCTACAGCATTTACCTCTCACGTGTAGACAAGAATGATAAAGAAGACTTTACAAGTGAATATACAGCAAATGCTACTTTCCACAACTAAACACACTTTACCAAAAGCTCACCTGAAGATTTCGACCTTTCGTCCCCGATGAGTGTCGGTCCTTCAGAATTTAAATGCTCCATGATGTGCATCTTAACTTTACCACAAAAGAGAAATATGCTATATTTTGGTTAACTCCACACACTGAGCGACTCTCCTCCTCCGTCTGTGGATGATCTCTGACCCCTGTGTGAGTGTGGGTGGAGTGAGGGCGGTGTTAAAAGTGGTTTGGGCCCTTTGGCTTTCCGTAGATCACGGCCTGGGCGTCGGCAATTCACTCAGAGGTACTGCTGCGTAGGAAATAAAACACCCAGAGAAGATCTTAGCAGAGAGCTCGGAGGTGGTATTTATATAAACGAAAGCCTGAAATAAATATTTAAAAATGCACTCAGTCACTCTGGATGGTTCGCCAAAGAAGCGGGCGCTGTCTCGGGGAATAAGCGAGGACGAGTCTCTCCGCAGCTTCATCAAGGAGGTGGGCGTAGAAATCACGTCGTCGTTTGTTTTTGTTTAGAGCTTAAGCTAAAGGCACGTTTGTGAAGACGACCAGTAAATTACGTACTAAAGCATTAACCTTAGAAATGTAGTGAGTCCGGAGTCAGACCAAATTGTTGACGATTTAAGGTAACTTGAGAAGAACAGCTCGTTTTTTCCAGGCTAGTCGCTTCCGTTTACTTCCCCATTACCACTGTCGTGTTAGCTTCTTATGTGTTTTGCCTGTGTGTAATGTTAGTCTCTGTTTGATGCGTGTTTTTGTCTCTTCAATCAGTCTGAGAGCTCGTCCAGGCGTCTAGCACGAAGCGACAGCCGAGCTGGCACCCTGAAGAGGAGGACTGACAGCCAGGTAGGACAGACCGACAATTTCAACGATAATAAGAGCCAGCATCAATTTAACAACACCCATGATCATCTATCATTTCAGGCTAACTACACCTATGAATTATCATAGATGTCTACATGATTCATGAATCCAACATGTTATTGTCGGTGGTGTTATGAAACGTCGTGGAAAGCAGCGTTTACCTTCAGTTTTAGTTGCATATTAAAGGATGTTAGTTTTTGACTTAAATACTGAAACATTTACTAGGAAACATGTTTTTTCAAATGCACTTTAACACCACAAATTCTGAGTGTTTGTGGTATCTCAGAACATAGCAGGGTCTGATTCAGGTATGTTGTTGAGTTTGTTAGAAACTCACATGGGTTTTAAATCACTACAATGATTTTGTGTTTAACAGATAGGGAAAAGATTTTAGATAAATGTTAAATTTTCAAGCAAAACTCCACCCTTACTCACAAAGTACTGTAAGTTCCACTTTGCCCCTTTACCAGTGGATCAAAATAATGAACAGCCTCAGCTTAACCTGAATTTTTCCTCTCAAACTAGTGATACACTAGATTTCACAACACAAGGGTTGTAAGGGTTGCATTGTAACTTGAAGTGTTGTGAGCAGGAAGATTAAGATATGTGGCTGTTTCACAGGCACTTTTTTTTCCAAGTACTAAGAAACATTTGTTGCCAGCTCAGTTTATGTTGAAGAGGAAGACTCATACACTTCAGTATATTAAAGGCTTTACTAGTGTCTTTAGAAGTGAGGACTTGAGTTGTAATGCTCGCTGTCAATTGTGACCTCCATAAGGAGTACAGCAGAGCTACAGTCCAAGTGCAGAATGACTATATACATAGGCATACATATATAGGTAAAGGGGGAGAAATATGGTTTAATAAGCCCAAGCCTGGGCCATTTAAAAGTAGCTCAAGCCTCAAAAAGGTATGTTTCAGGCACAAGTCCAGTGGTCTAATTCTTGTTATGCCCAAAACAAACTTATTATTACGAAAGAGATTTGCGTTTCGCCCTCCAGCCCACTCTGCATTCAGATAATGTGCTGGAGTTACAGAGGGCCTGAACGCACCCTCAGTGCAATTGCACCATGCACTTTAGACCAAGCAGTGTAGATTATTCAAGTTGGGTTGAATTTCTGTCTTTTAGTCTCTTGTGTAATATTTTTCTTTTTTACTTTTATATTACTAAGATAAGAACTATGCCGAGGTAAAGATCTGATCCAGTGAAATCTTCTTGACCTGGAGTTGACAAACTTCTTTTACCTTATAAGGAACGTCAGGTGTATTTTCTGTGCAGAAATATGTTTCCGAACCATTGCTGTCTTTTGAGACTTGTTGCCAGACAGGTGTCTCTGCTTCTATCATACTGTGTTTACACAAGCTCACTTAGTCTGATAGCTGTAATCATGATGTACCAAAGTCTATGACTAGACAGATTTTGTGGTGCAGGAAGATAATCTGATTTAAGGTAAAACAAGTAACTAAAGGTGGACCAGGTGAAATGTGGATGCTCTTTGATGAGAACTTAACCCTCAGCCTTTCTGCTGACATACCTTTGATAAGTGATAACGATGTCAGTGGTAAACAGTAGATATATTTCCCATTTCCATTTGGTGAAAATTATAAGACAGAGAGTATCACTTCACCTTTTTCAAGAAAAGAAATAGATAACCACAATTTGAACACATCAGAGTTTATTCAATACATCTTAACTTTTAGGAGCCAAGGTCTCTCTTAGCTAAATAAATTCTTCAGCATGTCAAAATATAGAGCGTTGTATTGCCACATGCATGCATCCTATCACATATGATCTTTTGCTGTCTCTTATACAATCAAATTTGAGTTATCAAATGCCCAATTTTTTACGAATCCTGTGGTTAATGGATTACTGGTTGCAAAAAATAACATATTAAAAACAAAAATGTGCAGACATGTGCTTGGTTAGGGTTTTGTACTGTAGTTATTTATTTTTAAATGACATTGACAGGGACAGGGACAAAGGATCCTTAACAGTCTCTGAGAAAGTGTCTTTTTTCTTTTCAGACTGAACAGGATCTCTTCATGGGCCTCCCAGAAATGGTGAGCACTTCCTACTGCTGTGACAAATATTGCTATTTTTATAACAAACTCAGCCCTACTCATGTATATGGGTGACTGTGGTGGCATAGATTTCTGTGCATTTGGAGGTATTGCCATGCTTCAAGATGATGCCTCCCACTGATGTCTCTGAGAGCTAAACAATTCCCCACCCACTGGCTGGCATGCATTGGTACCTCTGAAGTTGCCCACGCTCATTTCCAACTGTGCCTGTGTTGTAGCTGGAGCTGCAGGCCAGCTATGACGAGGTGGTGCAGGAGCTGCGTGGGCTGGAGGTCGAGCGAGAGGCTCTGTTGTTCCAGGTGGACGTCCTGCAGGACACACTGGAGGGTGTGGAGGAGCTGCTGGCCGAGGCACAGAGGGAAGCAGGACAGGCTAACACGGTATGACCAGGCCACACTAAACGCTAACAACACATCTGCCACATAGTGACCTCTTGTTTGTTCATCCTTAGTTTTGTGTTGTTGTAAATAAGACACTAAGTCTCTCATTATGCCATCTCTCTCTCTGCATTAGGCGTTGGAACAAGAGCGGGAGGCCAAGAGAAAACTGGAGAGCATGGTGTGCTCTCTGATGCAGGAGGTGGAGAGATTAAAAGAGGTAAAGTGACATTCAGAGAGAGAACATTACATAACACCAGAGAGGCACAGGGTTGTTGAATTTATAAAGAGGTACAGTCTTATTGAACCTGTTACATAACAGATTGTGAGGAATGTGAAAAAGGAGGATGTTGCATGTTTAGTTCAGCCAGTCTCAATCTCACTCTGCTTGCATATGCTAATAAGTAACTGTTGGACTCAACATGGAAGTACCTCGTGTACTTTGGTCTTTAGTTCCACACTGTGTGCTACCAATCAGTTCTCTGTAACAACTCTTTTAACATTTCAGCACAAACAAATCTTTTTTTCTTTCAAAGCAGGATAAGTAGGGGCGCAGATAGCCCAGCTGTCTAGGTCGCACCCTCGAGTGGGTGGCCTGGGTTTTGGGTCAGGCCTGCAGCTTATTTCTCGCTTGTCATTCCCCTCTCTCACCCTGTTTCCATCTCTATCCAATGTCCTGTCCTTTCAATTAAAGGCATAAAGACCCCAAAAAAATGGAAAAAATCAGGGCAAGTAGAGTCAAGGTATTGTTTTCAGGAAATAACGCTTAAAATGATTGTGGTATTATCTGCACATCCATTAAAGACTAATACATTTTAATACTTACGTCTAAACACCAGTAGTTTTCTATTACTGAATATTACCTTTTTTTTTTCAACCAGAAATTTGACCCTCAGGCTAACCCACAAAACAGTAGTGTAACAAATTTTGATAAGGTTTTTAAAACTTGCATGTAAAATGTACTAAATGCAGTAATATAGGCTTGCTCAGGGACAGTAGATGACAGGCTTTAAAGTCAGTTACATTAATTAAGTAAAAACTGGTTATTCTCCATGTAGTTATATGTTGGATTCATGTTTCTACAGGCTCTTCCTGCGTAGGTTCAAGTGTTTCAAAGCTGCTGACTCAGCCTACAGGTTTGGTCACGTGGCTTTTAACAGGTTGTGTTGGTCCTGAATTTGACTCAGAGGCAACTGCGAGTTACTGGTTTGCTCATCACTGCGCTCCACTGCTCCACAGGTGTGGGATAGGCCTGAAAAAATAAGACCTGTGCAGGTTTTGGTACAGAGAAATGTGTTGACTCCATCTGCCTTAAAGTTGTCTGTCTGACTGTGTAAGTTTGTTTTCCCCTTCACCCTGTGAAGTAGGGCTGGGCGATTATGGTAAAAATAAGAATCCCGATTATTTTAAGTGATATTAAAATCACAATTAATATACACAATTATTCATTTATTATTTGAATCTTATTCAAAAACTTCAGTACTGATTTAAACACAACTTTAAAGAACCAGCAAGTGGCACATACAGTATTATTGATACACATAAGTCACACACACTCGCTGTGGCTGCACATGGAACACAGAAGAGCTAAGAAGCACAGGAACTTGCATACATCTACACTGTGTGGCATATTAATTGTTTTTATTCCATTATATTGTTTTTATGATTGTCAGATAGCAAAATTGAAATCACAATTAAAATCCGATTAATTGTCCAGCCCTACTGTGAAGTGATGTGTTTATGACAAGTCGTGTGTGTGTGTGTGTGTGTGTGTGTGGGGGGGGGGGGGGGGGGGGGGGGGGGGGGGGGGGGTCTGTAATCTAAGAGCACATTAGTGCAAATGTATACATTGCATTAACAAAATATACATTACCTTAAATGGAAATCCAAATGTGGAGCATCTACACAGACCATGTGAGTCAAACAGAACTGTAGGATTAATGCAGAGCTCTAAATGCCCTCAAGAGATTCTTATAAAAGCTGCACCATATATCTGGAATGTATTCACAAAAAGAATTCCAATAACTAAAACTACAAAGTATTTAAAGATATTAAAAATTATTGTGTATACAAAGCCTCAACCACTGCTGTCTGTTAAAGTTTCATTTGGTTAATTCAGGAGGATTTTGGGGGTTCACACCTGATTTAAGCTCAACATAATGAAACTGCTCATTCAAAAACAAAGATCAAAGCGTGACATTCAAGGGCCCCCAAGTATAATCTGTCCTTCTGTGAGTTAACATTTAATCGTTTCAAAGGCAGAAGATCATCTGAAAGCCTGACCATCAAAATCTGAAGGGTTTGGAAGTTTTTGTCCTGAAACAAAGTTTTTAAATATTAAAACAAGTTAAATGATCTTGTGATTTCTTTGAGATGAAATCAAACCAGATATAAACTAGAAAATCATCTCAATATCAGATCTTCAAAGTCAACTGTACTCTGTTGGATCGGAAAGGTGACCTTTTTTTTAATGAAGTATTAAAAATGTCTTTGCAGGAAAAAAATAACCATCAGTCTATTCCATTGAGCACGCCCGCACATGTTGAGGAGGCAACAAAAGGACAGGAAGTGGAAAATGATGCTGAGCACCTGACTGAAGCTGCACACAGAGAAGAAAAAGACTCTTCGCTGTGCAAAGGCCGAACAACAGACGAAGAGGAAAAGAGCAAAGAGACAAAGCTGATGAAGATGGTCAACAAGCTCGGCCCCACGCCCACTCTCGCTCTAGACAACCAGGTACTGGAGGACGGGGTCCTGCGGAGGCCCTACGAAAACGGTGTGGAGGGTGGACGGGATTCTTCTCCAGACAGGAACGACTCAGACAGCATAAGTGCCTACGAGGATGCATCTGCTGAGACTCCGGAGCAGGACAGGATTTTTCCAGGTGAAAATCTAGAGCTTCCCCATGATTCAGAAAATAATGAGGTATGCACGACCAACAGCTGCCCGCCAAGTGACCCCAAAAACCCTGAACTGTGTGTCGTGTCTTAACCAATCTGTTCTATCTAGTGCTGGGAGAAAGGTCAAAGGCAATGGAGCTCTTTCATTTTCTGTTTACACACATCACATATTTATAGTTTGCCAAAAGTAACGTCCAAAGTTGTAATTATAGCTTTGAGGGGTAGTCTATCACTAAACTAACTTTACCTATAAAATAGATTAAACTATGTTGATATATCATGTAGCTATTTTTAAATCAAAAAGCAAAAATTAGGCTTTATTTAATTAGCCGTTGTCCTTCATTTGTTTTGTACACAAGTCAAAGAGACTTGGACTCAAGACTCGACTTTTTGATATTTCGCTACATAATGATTAATAGAGAGAATACGGGGCAGCTTGATTGATAATGGAAAAAAAAAGCTTACGTTGCAGCTGTAGTTGTCAATCACTGTAACACAAAGTTTCTGTTTTAAATTTACAACAAAGGAACTCAGGATTCAGGTGATAATGAAACTTAAGACTACTTTAACTTACTTGCCAACAGTTTGTAGTTAATGTCCATCCTAATTTTTTCTTTTCTAATTCATGGATAAGTACAGGAGATACGTTTTTTTGTTGGTCTGTCTCTTGGAAAACCTTTTAAGGAGGTCGGTTTTTACACAAACAGCTGCCAGGACACAAATCAGATTTACCTGTATATACAACAAGTGAGCTCAGGAAGGAATCTGGGCTGTTGCTGTTTGAGCTCTGATCTTAACTACACAACAGAGAGCGAGGATTTTTGGAGGCAGTGTAAACATTTCAGACACCCACAGCCTTGTAGACATTTGTTTTTTTACATAATAAAAGTGACAAGTAGAAGCTCTGATAGAGGTTTTTGGAAACAAATGGTAAATACATACTTTAAATGTTTGCATTGTGGGTAAATTGAAATTTAATTGCTGCCTGAAGTTTTACTTTTTAAATCTTTTTTAAATATTTTAAATTTAGGGAAATTGAATAGGCTGCATTTGCACTTTTTAAGCTCTTATATTGAAAGAAACGACATTCCCTTTAAAAACCAAACATGTCTGCGGTGACTGATCTGCTAACCTGCTGCAGGCCGAGTCCTCTCTGCCTGCACAGCTGAATCTGTATAGTTGCACATACAGTATACAGACGAACTTGCTGAATTAGTCTATGAATGCTGTACTCTCTTTGTATTTAATCACAAAGTTTTACAATTACTTTTACAATGTTACATTTCCTTTTTTAAGCTTCAAGCAAGGATAAAACCCTTTCACCTCATTTAAAAAAGTTTGCATGTGCACCTAAGAATGTAAAATGTTTTTAGTCTACAGAAGACTCAATCCGTCATCAAGTAGTGCTCTGCAAGCTGAGCTTTCTTTGAAGATGATGTTTTTTTATGGGATTTTAGCAGCTTTAAGAAATACTTAAGGGAACATGTAATGTGAAACATAACACGTCTTAAAGGGAAATCATAGTTTCAGTCAGCGGTTGTGGCATATCAGACACAAAAAAGGAACCATATCCAAGCATTAATGAAAGTGTGATTACAGATGATAGACGTCGTGTGGTTTCTGCATTTGGTTGCATGTCATTTTGTGGGTGTTCGGCAGAATAGTCATGATTGTGTGAACTCATTTGTCTTTTTGTATAACTTTATTTACATAAGGTGGGTGCTACTGAAGTGCTGTTACTGTAGTGCTGTGTGGTGGAACCATAGTCAGGTCTTCAACATTCAGGTCATTTACATTAAAGCTGATCAGACGTTCACACATGAACATCCACAATCATTGGTCCACTCCATTTTTTCATCAACTGTACTTTATATATTTCTGTTAGGATTTAATCCATGCTACTTTAATAAATGTTTTACATTTTTTAAGTTCTGTTTTTTCTTATCATTAATGCTTTTTTTGGGGGGAAGGGGGTTCAGCTGAGTACACTGCAGTGGGTTTTTCCAATCCTTTTTTCATTGTGTTGTAACGCAACGATGCAAAAAATGAAGTTCCTAATGTAGTTTGATGCCTTCGGTGGGTGGAGATATTTTTAACATGTTCTGAGCTTTGTATCAAATGTTCACAGGTGACAGTAGGTGACACAGATTTATACTTGTAATCAAAATGACATTCCAGACATATCAAAATAAAAGAAGTAAAAAACAACTGCATTGTGTTTTTATTTTATTCACTTGATTTTGAAACACCCATTGTTAAAGTTCTCAACATCTGAAGCAGTTTTGAAGTGAAAAATCTAGAATCAACACCAAGATCTCTAGTTGTAACAAGCCAAAACCAGCCTTTTTGTATGTTTTTAAGATACATTTGAAGAAAGGATTCTCAGTTTGGGGTAAACCTCTAAAGTGTGTTTAGAAAAAATAAAGGCAACTCCTGAGAAAGAATATGCTTTCCCCAAAAACATAAAATTCTGTACCAAAAAATGACCATTATTGCAGAAATTTTCTGTTCACCATGAACTTAGCAAGTATTTTGTTACCCTTGGATACAGTTTGACCAACAGGTGGCAGTGTATCGTTGTATTAACAAAGTTGTGCTTCCTTAACAGGTTTTGTGTTTGTGGTCTGAGGATTATACAAATTATGGATCTGCTTTCATGACAACTGCCATTAAGTACAACTACCGTGGTGTGTGTTTGGACAGTTTATGTTAACTTTGCTTTAAAAAAATCTGTATAGATAGTATAAATCAAATTTTAATCACATAGAGAGCGTTCATGTGTTCATAGGTGTTTTTAACTGCACAGAGTCAACCAAACATTACTGTATGTTTATATATAACTCAGATCTATGAATTACAATAAAACAGACCCTTCTCAAAAAGTTGAACAAACAATGCTACATTGGAAAGCCAGAAGTAGCATCTTTACATATTTAACTCAAACAGTATTTGTTTAATTATATCAGAGGAGAAAGTGTGATCAAAACATCCCCCTCTCCTTCTTCATGTTCAGCTGTTTCCAACGTGGCAGGCTCACAAAGTCGTCTTTGGTGATCCCGAACACTTCAGCGAAGTCTGAGTCAGAAAGATAATTCTATAGAAAAGGGAGAAGAATAAGATGATGATCATAAATAGATGACATGTCCATGTAAGATCAAAACTCTAATGTACAAAATGAGCAGGTTATTTCTTTTAAGTGGACTCTGGAGGACACGCTGGTTGTGAGTAAGTCCTAAAGCCTGACTGAAAGCATAAAGCTTTATGATTAGGTTTTAGCTTCAATGGCTTGAATGAGTAGATATACTTTTTTATGTTTATATCACTATCTATTAATAGAGGGTTTATCTTTTGGGCCCTGTTTGGTTTTATGACAGAAAACTTGAACATGCTAGGTGCACAATAAAACACACAAACATGCCTACCTCCTTCTGGGTGGGGTCGACCCCTTCAGGCAGCTCATTTGCCTGTTTGTCGACCAAAGCAATGGGTGGCAGGTTTTGGCAGGTTTTCTGACCGTCACCAGAGTTTTGCTCCTTAAAATGATACCGTAAGATTCAGTTAACAATTCAACATCTAAATGCATCATTTTATTCATTCCTCATTTAGTATTGAATCAGGGATTAGATTCATAGTCCAGATTTCTGGAGGTCATAAGGTAAAACACTTATCCATGCAGGTGTTCATTAATCGTCTCACCATCTCATGTCATCAAATAATAAAAGGTTTACAAATGTGCATTTATTAAACTTAGTCTTGCCATTTGATAATTTAAAGCCACTTAAAAGCTGCCCAAAGATAACCCTGAATCAACAAATATATCTCAGTTCTGTGTAAAATGCAACTATTACAGAGTTTCTGCATCCACGGCTTGTACAAAGAATGCATTACACATGCACTGATATGCACTAAATAACAATAATAATAATGAAAAAGCTGAAAATTCAAAGATGAATATTACTTGTCCAGTTGAAATGAGAACAGGTGATGCTCCTTCTCCCAGCTCCTTCTTCAGCTGCTCATAGCTTTTTCCTCCCTGGAAACAAAGACAGTATGTCACCATTAATAAGTGCAGGTGTGTACCCTGTTACGGTTCAAGCCAGACCACTCACACTCCACTTTGAGGGGTCCCAGGCAGTGAACCAGCCTGTAAAGGTGAGAGGCTCAAAGCCCTGCTTGATCAGGGCGATGGGGGTGTCTGGGTCTCTATCACCGGGGTGTGTGCGCAGGTAGTCCTGACTTATGACCACTGATTCTTTGCGCTCAACCTCATTGGTCTCTTTACCAATCCAGAGGAAAATCTGGGATAAAACAAAAAAGAAGCCATGGTCACCAAGAAATATGAATTTAAAAATTCTTTCATTTTCATTACACCCTCATACCTGGTCCCAGGTATCCAGCAGCATGACATCATCCTCATTGAGATCTTCCTGAGTGAACTGAGTGATCTCAGTCACAATGAAGCGTCCCGTCTTATTGGAGCATTCAAACAGGCGCGGCTGATGATCTAAAACTGTCTGCTGTAACCTGTCGACAGCAGCACATGTTTTGTGTGTTACCTTACCTTTAACTCTGCTGAAGCCGATTTTTACATTTTAGCACCATTCACATGCTTGTGTCACCGTCACCTCTTGTCACTTGCATAAGGAGCTTTCCCTCCAAGGAGTTCCCAGAATTCCTCAGGTTCCTGACCCTCTGCTACCAGCTCCTCAGAGCCCCTTTGTGAGCTGTCACCAATCACAGAGCTGACCTCCTTTGCCATGGCTCGCTCATCTCCACTTGACCCCTGTTCACAGAGTTGGATACAATACGTCGTCAGTAGACTTAAAGCTGCATTGCTATACCAAAGGATAACAATGGACAAAAGTAGAGCAGCGTTTCTCAATTTTTTTCAGACCAAGGACCACTTATTCCCCCAGAAAACTCTTGCGGACCACCACAAGCTAAATAGCCCCAGAACAACACTCCAAGAACAAAATCATATGCTATAAACTCGAGTCATACATGTTACAACTTGCTAGGGCTGCAATTAACGATTATTTTGAAAATGGATTATATGCCAATTATTTTTATGATTAAAATTATACATTTTATTTCTTTAATTCCCTTTATTCAGAACAAGTTTTTTTTTCTTTCAAAATGACAGAGACTAGAGTAAAAGTGCACTCACTTCCTCATAGTTTGGTGTTTTGTTTGTTGTTTTCTTTTAGAATGAGGGAGAAAATGGACCTCAAAATCTGAGTATAACTACATTACTGATACATTATTCCAAAATGCTTAAAATTTCTAGTATTTAAATACTTAAGAACTTAGATTTAATTAAATTACTCAATGCTTTTATGAACCAATTTTTGTAGATTTTATTAATTTCTGTTGTAACCGAGCAACTCGCACCCCCACCCCCTCTTTTTTCGTGAATGTTCCATTAAAAAAAAAAAACACAATTTCCTCACTGTGTTTGCGGCCCACTAGGGGGCACTGGCAGACCACTAGTGGTCCGCGGACCACAATTTGAGAAACACTGAAGTAGAGCATTTTGTTCATGGGCTTATGAGACTTTGACAGGACTGATTGACCTTCTAACAGACCCAGAGACAAAGATTTGCTCCCACTGGTGCACATGAACATTACTGAAGATACAGATGACAGGAAATAAAGCTCAGCGTGACTGATGTGGAATCAGAGCTCTGTGCCAACCTGTTCTCCAGCACCAAGAAACTGTACTAATTTGTTTCGATCAGGATCAGCACACTGCTATTCATTCGGTTTAACTGTTCTCCCTCAGTTACTCTTTGAATGCTTTCTTACCTTCCCACACCACAGATAAATCCCTGTCTGGCTCCTCAGAAGAAACACATCATTGGAGTTTAGTGAAGATGCCAGAGCAGGAACCTCAATGGCCTTGGTGTTAGATGGGTCAGATCCATGGACCTGAAACAACCTTATCGGGGGCTCTGGGTCAGACGAACCTTTTCTAGATGTGCCCCCCTAAAAGAAAAGATAAAAATTTGTCTGACATAAAAGTATCATGCACACATAAAAAATAAGAGTTGTGGAGATACCATCAGCCTGAAGAGCATGTGAAAGGTGTAAACATTCTTCATACAGATGTTAATTCCATATGTGTACCTCAAAGATAACCATTTTCCCTTTGAAGATGGTCATGAAGTGTCTTGGTTCTTTGCGCATTGTAACTCTCACTTGAACTGGCTCACCACCATACTGCTGATCCAAATTCACAGCCTGAAACGCCGAGGCAGCCAGCTCATCTTGTGTTGCATGGAGACCCTAAAACAGTTCGCATTAAAGAATTTTATTTTGATCATTTATTATTGTGATAATCAGACAAATCCAAAGTCAGGACATGTATGAGACCACAGGTACAAAAACAAAGCCAGAGCCTCACCTGCCATATGTAGAGCAGGTAGCATTTCCTGTTGTTAACCAGGTAAGTGTAGAGGATCAGGTAGCAGTCTCCTCCATAGAAGTATCCATACATTTCAGGGGCCACAGGCGCAAGCTCCACTTTCTCAATCCTCCACACCTGGCCGCATCAAAAGGTGGTTAAACACAGTGTACTTCACAGTGAGCAGCTCTGAATGTCTTAATTGATAGGTTAAACACAAGGTAGATGATTTCTTCTATCCAAAGTGGGATTAATGACACTCAGTGTTTATTAAAGCCCTTTTAACCATATGTGTTTGGCATGGCGCTGTATGAAGAGCACAAGTGAAAAGGATCATATCATATGTCTGTGTCTGGTCCACCTGTTTCAGAGTCCTGGTGTGAAACATGTTAGTTCACAGTGCAAAAACAACCTATTGGGATGGAGCCCTTTGCAGTTTTATAAGTGTATTTTTTTTTTTTTACTTCCTTATTTTTTAAGTAATATAGACATTTTTATTCCATATCTAAATATCTTATCAAATTAACTTGGTCATTTACAATAACTGTACGGAGATATTGTGGTTAACCGGAGACAAATTTTTTGTACTCTTGACATATTTGGTGAATAAAGGCCATTCTGATTCTGATAAAGGCAATTCTCAATTTGCTGCTGACTTTCTCATAGAATAAAGAAAACAGACCTTCCAAAGTGTAAATCCAGATTGTCACAGTTACCTCCACTTGACCTGTGCCGTTGTCTACCATTCTCTCCTGTGCAGCCACCTCGGGCATCTCATGCATCAGAGAAGCATCAAATTTTTCCTGTGTGATACGAGCTAAACAGAGAATGACAGAAAAACAAACGCTTTACACCACATCTGAGTTTGAAAGGATAATGACATGTTGATAAGGACCAGGAAGTTAATTTAGTGTTTGATGGTTTTTTAATATGAATTTGAGTGCAGACATACCCACTTTCCCTCTTGTATGCACTTTACCCAGACCTTGAGTCTGGTCCTTTATGGTCCACTTCTGGAACAGCTGCTTGAACAGTGCTGACTCCGCCCCATCATTCACAACCTCCACATTGGTAGTGTTTGGATAGTTTTTAGCTTTGATAAACTCCTGTACCAGAGAAAAACAGCAAACACACTCAGCACCCAAATCATCAGGATAATCTACTAAGAATAAACTCCTTCGGTTATGACAATGTTATCTAAAAGCCTGCCATATTAAAGCAGATCTGTTTCACAAAGTGTTAGCTAAGTAAATACCCTGCACGAAAGGACTACCTAACACTGGTTGGTGATACAGGTGTATGTCTGGTGTGGACTCACCAAAGCTCTGCTCATTGCTGCCTGCCTTTCAGCTTTGTTTGCTCTCTTTCCCTTCCACACAAAGATCTTTGTTCCCCCCTGATCCAGGAAGAAGCAGTCCTAAAATAATAACAACATAAAGTAAAAAATTCCAAAAAATGTTATACAATTACAAAATAAACCCTAATCCCACCAGCCTGAGTTTCTACAGTTAAAAATGAAATATTTATTCATGCAAAATTTCACAAACTAACATCATGGTTAAGGTGATCTTGAACCAGTGGTCTGCTAGCAACCTCTGTGACCTTCATCTGGCCCTCGGCGTCGGACACACTTAAAGAAGACAAACAGAAGAATGAGGAGAAGAAAGGGAAAACCCCTAGTTGAGATTTTACACAAATCCTTATTCACTAAAACACATGAGACATGTGATATCACAGTCACAGATCAGCTCACTGGTACAGCATGAGTTTTGACTTCTGTTCCTGGTCAGCAGTTTCATCCGGAGGCCCATCCGTCAGTGGAGCAGTTCTTTCTCCGAGGGCGTCTTTCAGGATCTCCATGCTCTGAGGAGAGTTGCTTTCTGCGTCACCCTCGATGACCTTGATCTCTGCTCGGCCTCCTCTCTCTCTGTCTCTGATATCTTTGGCCAACAGCATACCCTGAGATCAGAGGTACAATGCTGAGTGTCCACAGTAATTCATTACCAGAAACAAGACATACACTAAGTCACATATGAACATCACAATCAATTCTCGCTGGAGGCAGATATTTCAGGTCTAAGAGGATAAACCTGGTGATGCTATCATGGCTATTGTGTTCTAGTTGTGGCTACAGACTTTGTTCAGGTTGATTTATGGGAACTTGAAGAGGTATGGCATTACTACAGGTAAGGAAATGGGGTCAACCTTTTTGAGACCAAGGGCTACCTCAAAGGAATTGAGTAGTATAAAGGGCTACTTGTCTGATAAAAATTTTCTGAACAAAATTGCACAAAGCACTTTTTAATAACAATGATAACAGTAGTAGTAGTAATACAGTGTGAAGAGACTTGTCGCCTCTCAATGCTGATCATTCCACAACTATCATTAATGATTGTAGGAAACATACATTTCTGGAAAGAGCTCCAGTACTTTTTGGGGGGGGGGTACATGCCTCGTGGACTAAGTGGTTCTTGCAGGCACAAGCACATTTCTAAACAATATGGATATCCCCAAACAGCCTCATCTTTTTTATCTGCCATCACACCTTCACATTCCCTGCATAATCACACACACACACCTATCTTCACACACACAGTCTTTTTTTGTTGGTCTTTGTAATTCACAGACACTAACGCAGCCATTTATCTGGTTCCTGTGCTGCCTTGTTGGGCATCACCCTTGTCACACAACTTGAAAACTGAGAAAATAACAAATATATCATAAGGTTTAAAGATATTTAAATATCAAGAGATCAACGCAGACCTCTTGTCAGTGTTCGTTCAGATCAGATACGACAGTGACATCAAAAAGACATAACACAGAGTTTTAATACTTTAAAACAAACTCCTCCATATGACCTTTGACTCTTGTGACATAAAACATCTAGACATCAGAATAATAGGAAGAATAGAAGTTAATTTTCTCTTTTTGCACCACACATAATTCAGGAGTGGGAGTAAATAAAATAAACACATTGCGTTTTACACTGTTCATGTATACTCAGTTACGCACAAGAAGAAGCAGCACAGTTATACAATTCTTACCTTAAGCTTTTCCTGTCGGTTACTCTTGGGTCCATTCCACTGAACAATGGTTTTGCCCATGTCTAACAGAAACACGTCACCAAGGTTAAAGCTCTTCCAGCTCATCTCCACCTGAAACAAACAAGTCAATTTTCACATACCCTGTCCTCTCATATTATCATTATCATGCCATCATATATTATCCATGGTACAACAGGACAGATGTGATACCATACCATACCATACCATACCATACCATACCATACCATACCATACCATACCATACCATACCATACCGTACCATACCATACCATACCGTACCATACCATACCATACCGTACCATGTGACAGATACGATACCATATGATACAACAGGATACCATACAATACAGTACAGCACAATACTAGGCAATATGATGTGACATCAAACAATTTGGTATGATATGGTACAATATGATGCGATATGGTACAGTATAGAACGATATAGTAGGATATATGTATATGTATATCATATGTATATGATACGATATAATACATTAACATACTATACCATATGATATGGGAAGGTACCATACCATATGATACCATATGATACCATACCATATGATAGGACATGATACAATATGATACAATGCGATGCAATGTGATGTGTTACTATAAGATAAGATACAATATGATGTGGTAAGACACAGCATTACTCAATATAAACAATACAATACATTAAAGATATGATAAAATCTGATCTGGTAATAATATAATGACATATAATGCAGCTCATTCTTCTTGAAATCACCACTACAAAGTATTTCTTACTTCATTAGCAATGGCCCTTTTCTTCCCTTTGACACGAAGCAGTCTCTTTACATCATATGTGTTGGTTTCAACATGCTTCATTCCTGAAACCACTCCACCTTTTTTATAACTGCACATAAAAGAATAATCATTTCATTAGACATACTTGTGAGTGTTAAAGATAGCCTACTGTGACAACATTTTCACTCACATTATCCCCTGCTTGAAGTAGCCCCTGAAGGCATCAGACTCGTGGTTCTGAACCTCGCGGTGCTGGACTGGCGTGGAACCCAAGAACTCATCCAGCTGGATGGTGTAAAGAGCTGCTGCACCCTGTTCATCCTGTGAGGAGTGAGAGCCGATCCAGTAGTGGATGTCATAACTCAGAGAGCTGCTCACCTTCTGGGTCTGGGGACACACAGAAAGTAGAAAAAGATAAAACCTTACGAACAAATAAAATAGAATCAACTTTTGTTTTACAACAAAAATAAATATATTTTTATTAAATGAAACACTGGCATACAAAACCCCAAAGATTATCAGCCAGAGTCTCATGACTTACAGACAGGAGCAGGTAGCAGTCACCGATGTAGAAGTTTCCATAACATTTTTCTGGAAGTTGGACCAACTCCATTTTCTGTTGCACAGAGAGAAAAAAAACAGTGTTTTTTATTCATCATTACTTCTGTTTTAGTCATTTTCTCCTGGAGTATCTATTCCTTTTCTTTTAACATCAAACTGAACGACTGATCCAAAAGGAAAAAAAAATCACGTCACTGCAGCAACAACAGCTGTGAAATCAATTTACCTCAATCCTCCAGATAATAATCCCAGGACTGTGAGTTACTGCTTTAAATGTGGACCCCATGTTGGTTGGTTTTCCTCTCCTGGAACAAGAAATTTCCATACAATCAATTTGCTTGTATAGCTTTAAGTACATATGTACAACAACACATATCCTTTAGAATTTTAAAAGTTAATTTTTGTTTTGCCTCTTTTCTTGAGAAACTGAACACTATGTTCAACATGTACGGCCAATTGGAACACAGCAAGCAACAATACAACATGATAATATCCTCAAACACAACCTACTTGATTGTCCTGTTTGCAGACCTTCCTCATCCAACAGCTGATCTGTGATAACAAAAGGCCCTCTTCCTCTCTGAGCCCCTGAAAGATTTGCGTGAGTTTGCATGTTTCAGGGCCTTTCACCTTGTTCTGCCCAATCACTGAGGAAGACACAAACTCCTGTAGGCAAATGTGCTGAAAAAAAGGATTGACACATATTCAAATGAAAACACACACACACACACACACACACACACACACACACACACACACACACACACACACACACACACACACACACACACACACACACACACACACACCTATCTTCACATGGTATCAGTGAGCATCATCATGGCGTCCATTCATTGCACTGCCCACTCACTCCTGTGCCACAACTTTAACACCATATATGGACATGTGTTCAGCTGAGGAAGGACAGACAACCAACAAGCAATATCAAATATATGTGTTTCTAAACTTTCAGAAAAAGAGTACACTAAAATTAATGAAATCCCAGATACAAGTTGGTGTGCACTCGTGTTTTTACTTTTGTTCTTGTAGGTAGCAGAATTCATGTAAAATATAATCAGTGTTTGTGTATCCATTGTGAATGCTATACATGAGATAATGAGATAATGATGATATATTTTTTTACAGAAAAATAGGCACAAGCACTGAACGCGCTGGGGTAGGACATGTGTGTTTGTTTGTGGTTGTGTGGGAGGCCAAGTAACAGCAGGCACCAGAGTGTTCAGTGATTCTGCTGCAGAGAGCAACTTAAAAAATTTCTGGCCAGCTGTCCTCAAATATCTGAACTCAAAATTTCACTCAAGTTTTTAAATCGAAACACATCAACAGTCTGTTGAGAGTTATTGGTGAGTAGACTTCAACAAAGATGTTTTTTGTTGTTTATATAAAATTTGCTGAAGTCTGATTTGAAGGCTGCAGGTTTGAAGAAAACCTTTGACCATAATTTACTTTTCTCTCCTTCTTGGGCATTAGGCTGGAGACTAAGCCACAGCAAGTATAACACACCCCTGACTGAAATCTGAGAATAAGTAGGGCAGAGGTATACAGGTTCACTCTTGTTTTGCTTCACCATCACTGATTTTGATTATGTCATTAGAGCTGTTCATTGTTGGAGAATGTGAAGCTTAATTTGCTGAGTATTTGTTTTCAACAATAACCTGCGTTGTACTGACTGATTAAAGAGCTTCAAGAGTATGTTTTATCACTCTTTTCAAAATATTTAGCACTCACATCTCAGTAAGCAACTTAGTATAGGAGGCAAAACCCTTTTTCAAGGTTTTTAATGGTTATATGCTCTATTATCAGAGGTGAACTCATCAGTGTAACAGGCAGACCCAGCCTGTCATGTAACAGATAGCCACTGTACAGCACATCTGAGACACAGCACCTCAAACCTTATTGGTTTGTCTGATTATTATGATTTTCTGATTGAACTCATTTCTACAGTTGATATTCTACTGATGTGACCTGTTCAAGGATTCTGTGTAGTTTGTTTTCCAGTTTCTGTATAGGCAAATGAAACCAAATAAATATTGTAAAAGAGGGCTATTATTCAAATTCATATTTCCACAGACAAACCTTTAACAAGGGTGAGGTATGATGGTTATTCAGAAGAGTCAGGACTTTACAGTGCAGGGTAATTATTTAAGATGACCACATTGTACAGACAGAATAAACAAAGAGCTTTAGTTGTAGCTTTGGTTTGGACATGTAATGATGTGTGGGACTGTTGGCAAACAAATGAAGTACAGCAGAGCACTGTGGGTAGGAGGTCAGGAACAAGGTCCTTTAACAGAAAGAAAATGGTCACCAGACCTCAACAGAAATGAGAGCTTCTGTTTTTGTAGAATTTTGACACACTTTTTCTGTTTTGATCATTTTTGAGGTTCAGGTTATTCTACAAAATAATATAAAATAGAACTTTTTTTATTATTATTACTATTTTACAGCAAGTTACGTCACATCACAGCAGAGCTTCATTGTTAAACCCTGTTTAAACATTTGAATGTTTTTCAACAGCCTACATAAGCTAAACAAGTATGAGAGTCATGATCTTTTACTTTTATTGTCTTTGGATTAATTTTCAGGGCTGAATATGCTTCTGTGATCCCTCCACATGTTTTTCTTTTCTTTTCTTTTTATTTTTTTTTTAAACTTTTGTTTCGAATTTTTCTGCATGCTGCATGAGCCAAGCAAAATCATTAAAAACTGCAGATTCTGAACCATCACATCACAGCATTCAACTTATTTTCCCCCAATAACAAAAGAAAAAAAAATCAAAAACTGAATTTACATAAGAGGTTCAGAAACAAGACAGTATTACAGGAAGATGTTACCTGCCACCTTTCCTGCTTTAACAGCATTTGTTGGAGGTATCAGGGGTTAAAAGCAGTTTTGATGTCAGTGACAGGTGCGGCACTACTAGACATTAGGTCATATGGTTAAAAAAAAGACCTAAATTATGAGTCATAGTCACATAAAAATCAACAGGACAGGAGGGGTGTTGTGCTATAAGTTAGAACCTGTTTTTTCCAGAGTTTAAGAGCTGAAATCTGTGTGAAAGAGGTGAGCTCTGTCTTTATCAAAGTAAGATGAAGTTTAAAGTAAAACCAGATTGTATAAACACTTCCTCCAACCTCCTCGCTGTCATTCACCTCCTGCTGCTTTGTTTACTGTGTAGACAGCAGCTCGTTATTACAACCAGGCCTCAAACTACAGCGCTCGCTGTTGATTAAAAAAAAAAAGTATTAGAAATTTCAAGCTGCACTTTGCCGTTGAAGGGAGTGGCACACCTGCATGCTGCAGAACTATCTGCAAAAAGGGTGACCAGCTTGTGACATACTGTTGGTTACTACTAAAACTACTAAAGTTCTTCATTGCAGGGATGGTTTATTAGGAGGATTATGTTTGTTGGGGTCTCAATGTGGGCTTCAACTAGGAGAGGAAAGGTGCAGGTTGAACAAATCAGTTACTCAATCATTTCAAGCACATTTGTTGGGGACATACTTTAATCCAGAATTGGTAAGCCAATACATTATTATAAATGGTATCGAGTTATGTCACTTTTGTGTGTTCTGAAAAGTGACCTGTCTTTGATTTGGCAAAAGGTCATGATGTTAACTATTAAAAACTGAGAATACTGGTTTGAACAGGAGCTCAGGCAACATTATGGAAGTTCATGCTGGAATTGTTTATGTAATCACCAAAAAGAGAGTTTAAAACAAGTTGATGGTCCATGGCCTTTCACCTGAACATGAGAAGTGTGCCTCGTAAATCCCAATGACGTGACGTGTCCCCTCCTACTACCACCTGTGGTCCTGTTTAAGTGTTTTAACACATGTCCTGGCCTCCGTAAGACATACATTAGTCCAGGAAAAAGTGTTTTTATATTGACCAATGAGATAAAAGCTGAAGGAGAATATAACCTGTTCTGTCTTTTGTATGGACCATGCGCCTCCATCCACACCAGATGTTTTTGGCTCCTCCCCGACAGCTTAGTAAAACATTCCAGCCCACCTCTGGGAATCTGCTGCCTCCTCCTCACGCTCACTCAACTCTGAGTCAAAATCTGTCCAGGAGCTGAAGGGACTGAGCTGACACACAATGAGAGGACTTGTTGTCTTGGTTACTTTGGCCTGCTTGGCCAGTGCTCAGCACCAAGCTCTGATTGACTATTTGGAGCGGAGGCTGCTCGCTATTGAGGTAAGACTCACTTTACCTCCCTGTTGAGCCCTGCACTCCAGAGTCCCTGGGAAAGGAAACTTCCAGGGACCGGGCACAAGCAATGGAATGCAGATGTGGGCAAATCCTGAGGAAAATGCTGGAAAATACAGCTCTGTGAAACATTAAGGGATAATAAGATCCTTGTCTGGGTGAGGAAGCCGGGGAAAATGTGATTCAAATGTTGATTAATCTAAAAATGGCTATGGTAAAAATAAAGCAAAAAGCTGAAGAAATCCTGCACTTCCTAATGTTACATAATAAGATTTCTACAAATGCATTTTTGATTTTGAAACACTCTCACTTTATTGTCAGCCAAAAGTTATGCAATTGTTACCATTTCAGCAACAGAGTGTGCAAGACACTGCATTTTTGTAAAAAAAAATTTGGCTGTTGAAACTTTTGTCTGCCTATTAGACAAAGCATCTATTATGTGCTCAAAATCAGTATAAGATATTTTGCACACTAATTGTATTCTGTTAAAGATGGAATAAAAAGCATGATATACTCCTTTCTTCCAGGTCTATAGCCATTCAAACATAATTCAATGAACAAAGCTCTCATCACTTTTTATTTCTACACCGCTCTGTCATGTAACTTCAGATTTCTCTGTGGAGGAAATCTGAATCCATTGTTTCCCTGCAGAGAGAGGTCAGAGGTCAGGGCCTGCTGCAGAGTCATGTGGTATTGTTTTTGGGAGACATTTGAGCGGCGTGTTTACTTGCCACGTGTGGCTTGAACCTGGTTATTTGAAGGATGATTGTCCTTCTTGTAATGCCCTTCTGTCCCGGTCTACTCACCAAGCCTTAAAATAACATCAAATTATGGCCTTGTCAAAGTTTTCCAGAAATGTGGTTAACCCTTTTCTACAAAAACAATTAACAATGCATTGCTCAGAGGCAATGAAACAGGACCACTTAACTTGTTTAAAAATTCAGGTTTAACTAATCTGTATCACCTTCTTTTAAAACCAGGACCGGATTTCTCTGTGGCATGAGCAGACCACTCGGTACGCCTCAGAGCTGCGAGAGCTGAAGCAACAGATGGTTTCTCAACTGGAGAACCTGGACAAGGAGAAAGAGACGCTGAGGATGAATCTGGACAGTGTGGGGACCAGGGTGGACCGTGTTGAACGAGAGATGGATTACCTGGAGACCCAGAACGGAGCTCAGCCGTGTGTAGATGTGGATGACAAGCTGATCGAGCAGCAGGTGACGCTGGTGAAGGAGAAGCAGAAAGCAAAGTATTCAAAGTTATCAGGTGAGACAGATGTGCCAGAGCTGCACATGATGAGTTAGACGACCTGTTGGTGAAAAGTTTTCTTTCTTTTTTTTTTTTTTCTTTTTTTAAATTTCATTGAAACAATTACACACACAGGATTACCAGTATGAGACTTTATTGGACCCACCTGTTGGTTAGCTTAGCTTAGCACAATGACTGGAAAATGCTCACATGAATTTTCCCAAATCGTAATAAAATCCATCTGCAAGCAACAAGTCCAGCTCTATAGGTGAAAAACTGTGGACATGAATGAGTGAATCAAGTCTTAATTGTTTTTTGGTAACAGCCAAACACAAACAGCAGAACTTTAAAAGCTAGGCTAACTGTCTCTTAGACATATCCAGGATTGCTTTACATTTATGCAACTTAATTGCCAACTTACCCTCAGAAAACAGTCCATGGTTAATTAAACAATAATAAAAATAAAAATAAAACGTTCAAATGTTATGCAGGTCTTAAGTATTATCACACTTGTCCTCTTACTTCCAGACTGCAGCGACATGATCTCCAGCATAAAGGCCATGAAGATCTTGAAGCGTGTTGGGGGTCCAAAGGGCATGTGGACCAAAGACACCAGCAGAGGCTCTGGGAAAATCTACATTTTTAACAGCACAAATGATGACATCATACATGAGTTTGGGTCCGTACAGGACTTCACTCGCTCACAGGGGCTAACTCTGTCTAAGAACCTGAAGCTGCCTTCTTTCTGGAGTGGAACAGGACATGTCGTCTACAACAATCATGCGTATTACATAACTCAGGATCAGGAGATAAATGTGGTGAAATATAACTTGAAGGACGGCACTGTGACAGACACTGCAGTGTTCCCAGAGCAGGATCATATCCCTGTTTATGGTCTGACTCCTGAGACAATGATGGACCTGGCTGTGGACGAGGAAGGCCTGTGGGCCATTTACTCGACACAGCAGAACGAGAGGCACATCTCTCTGGCAAAACTGGATGTGTACTCGCTGGACATCGAGCAGATGTGGGACACAAATTGTCCGAGAGAGAACGCAGAAGCGGCATTTGTCATCTGTGGCACTTTGTATGTGGTGTACAACACTCAGCAGCCCGGTCGCTCTCGTGTCCAGTGTGTGTTTGATGTCAATGACATGGTGACCAACGAAGAGGCGCCACTGGTTTACTTCCCAAAACGTTATGGAGCACACTCCAGCCTGAAGTACAACCCACAGGAGCAGCTGCTCTATGCCTGGGATGATGGTTACCAGATCCTCTACAAACTTATTATGAAAAAGAAACTAGAAATTTGAGTTTCATAACATCCTCCTGTAACCCACACAAACACACTCATCATACCCTCTTTAAGTACTAAACTAAGGTTTTCATTAATGTGACCTCCTTACCTACAAATCATCACATTTAAGTACTGCTGGCCAATGCATGCTGTAGAGACGTAGTCTCTAATTTGCGCCAAAATCGGCACAAATATAAAGTTTCTCAAGGGAGCTTTAAAGCTTTGTGTGTCCTGATGTTATGAGTACAGTATACTGCATACAGTTTATCTGTGTGGCATTGAATTTTTACATTAAAAAAATCAACAAATCAAGAAGATAACCTTTTTTATACATGCATCTGATGTAACATAATGTCTTAGCATTCCTTTCTTGTTGTAACCAACTGAAGTATTTTTTCACCCATTCATCTTTACTGTTTTTGCTTTTAACTCATCAAACTAATTTTGACCTTTGTGCAGCTAAAATGGTATGGGGGCAGCAGCAGGTAGGGCAGTAAACTTATTTCTCTTCAATTGTTTTTTACGCAAGCTCACAGCACCTTCACAATTCATTTTGAGTTCACTTGTTTCAAGGAGGCTAACTGCTGTATGCTGACATGACAGCCTTCGCTAAAATAGCCAATAAAACTTGTTTTCTTTGATGTTTTTTTGGTTATTTTTGCTATTCATGGTTGTGTGGTGCACCTTTGACTCATATTGAAAAACTATTTAAATTCTGTTGAGGAAGAGACTGTGTGAATGTAACAGCTATAATAATTAAGCAGGTTTCAGTTAAAATACAAAAAGGAAAATTGCATTTCTGGTTTTAAGTTTTGAGGTCGAGCTAAAAAGGTTTTTCTCATCCAGAGTCTGTAATGACAGAAATGAAATGAACAATCACTCCTCGGACCAGAACGAAGCGCCAGTCTGCCAAAGAGTTGATGAAGTGAAACAGTAATTGCATTCGACAACCCAGCAGTTGACTCTTGTGTTTCACTGAGTAACTGGTATGTTTCACTTGGCTTCAGAACTTAAGGGGACACAATTCACTTCATCTCATAACAAAACAGACTGTTATCCTCAAAAGATCCAGACAGAGAGCACAAAGATCATCACATGAAAAAACAGAAGCAGTTATTAAAACAGGTTTATTTTTTCAAACTGTAAAATAAACAATATCAGTTAAAGGTTCATTAGGTTAGAATAAAATCTGGAGTAAGAAAGATGCAAAGCAAATTGAATTCTGTAAAATCTGAATTACAACAGGGAATATTTGTAAATAACTATGTACAAATCTGAGAACATCAGTTCGCTGAGTCATCCTGACAGAAAACCTGAAGAATTTAAAAAGTTCTGTGTAATAAACAAAAGGTGCTGATTTAAAATTCTTCTAGGTCCTTCCAGGGTTCTTCGGACCTTCACTTTAAATCTAACTGAGAGAATGAACTGAAAAGAGCATCCCTTTGGTCTGCTGGTGTTTTAGCCCAAACTCGTCTCACACCTGGCAGTAGATGTGTGACAGCTCGTACAGGGAGAGTCTTCTGCAGCTGCTGCACAGTCTGACAAAGCACAACACTAATGATTTGCACTATCCCACAAACTTCTTCAACCATACTGAACTCTAAAAACATTACTATTTCAATCTGGAAATCCTGAAGCCACCCTGCTTTTAAGTAGGGGATTTTATGGCCTAAAACTGAACTAAAAGTCTCTTTCTAACCTGCACCCTGTCGCAGGACAATCCCAATTAATCTTTACAAACAGCAGTAGAACATAAACATGAAAATGATATTGAAAATCACAGTTATAAAACATTTTCATATATAATAACATTGCAGCTGAGGAACACATCAAACTCTGAGGACACCTGTGGTTTAGAATGCTGGTTTTGGGAATGAACAAATAAGATTCACAGGACCGGACATACTGTAGAGTCCAAATTTTCTGTTCTCTTCAGCACAGACATCACAAGGTGAAGAGGTCTTTATTGCTTGAACATAGATGCCATAAAAATGGCCTGATAGCTTCAACTCAGAGTCTCAGATGAGGAAGGGGCATGGTGACGTCTCGGAAGAATCGATGCACAAGGGCGTTTTTGGCTGATAACCTTTTGTTTGGGTCATATTTCAGCATTTCCTGCAAAAGTACAGGGGTCAATTAATCTGTATCATGTAAAACAACAGAGAAAACTGCAGGTTGAATCCATGTGGCCTGGTTCATCCTTCTGTGATGACTATGGTTTTGAGTTGTGACGTGTGAAACTACATGTTTGTGAGTCAGATTGTCTGTATTCTGTTATTTTCTGCCCGCTTGAGAACAAGAGACTATAGCGAACATTGTGTGAAGTTGGAGCTGACACATGTTGTGCCAATCATACAGCAATTATCACATGTGGCTACAAATCTGTAGTTTGTATTGTAGCTCAATCTGCTTTTTCTCCTTTCCAGTTTCCCTCTGCTGCAGTTATTGAAGACAATATAGAAAAAATGAACCATACCAACAGGGACTGCCCATAATATCATTAATGCTGAATAAACAAATAAACACGTGAAAGATGTTCTCACCCCGAGCAGCTCTCTTCCATCCTCATCAAGAAGAGGCACCACTTTGGACAAATCCTGAAGGGCCCACTTTGGGAAAGACGGTTTGTAGTCAGGCATCGATGTGACTCCTGGCCAGACAGTCTCATCCGGTGTACCCAGGGTGCGGAAGATTCGGAATAGCTGATCAATCTCAGAGTCGCCAGGGAATAAGGCTCGCCTGGTGATCTGAGGAACAGAGAGCAGTAAGAGGTTAGAGGTTTGTGATTTATCTATTATGCATAATGTTCAGAAACAACAGAGCGACAGATAATTACCATTTCAGCAAAGATGCACCCCAGACTCCAGATATCGACTGCGGTGGAGTAATACTTGCAGCCCAGAAGAATCTCTGGTGCTCTGTACCAAAGTGTAACCACCTGGGGAATATCACAAAGTGAGAAGAAAATATTATTTCTAAAGAAAAAAATCTAAGTATCCACAAAAACATTATCAAACAGTGTTATAGTGAAAAGCAATTTGAAAATCATGTGATTTTGACTACAAAATGCTATCATTTTATGATTAGTCAGTTGTGCCTTAACGAAGAGCACCTCATTACCCATTACAGTAAAGAAGACACACCTCAAAACAGACTTACTTCATGAATAGGGATAGATTTATTTTCTGGATAAACAGGGTAGCTTCTTACTTACCTCATGTGTGTATGGGCGGACAGGAACCCCAAAAGCTCTTGCCAAACCAAAGTCTGCAAGCTTGATCTCGCCCTGGGCATTGATGAGGAGGTTTTGGGGCTTCAGGTCTCGATGAAGAACCCTGTGAGAGTGGCAGAAGGCCAGGCCTTGCAGGAGCTGGAAGAGATAGCTCTAACAACACAAACAAACACCCAGGTAAGCCAACTCTGAAACTGTTAATCTATTCATTCGTTGATGAAGGAAGAACTTCTTTGTGAATCTTGGTGAGGTGTACCTTAACCAAAGGCAGCGGTATACCAGTGACTGAGGATGAGTCCATGAACTTTTTGAGATCTTGATGAAGGAACTCAAAAACAAGGTACAGCTTGTTCTCTGTGTGGATGACATCTCGCAGTCTGAAACAACCGACAGGCAAAGGGAGGAAGATTAGCTTTTTAAAAAACACTGCAACAAACAAAACAGAAATTTTAGAAGCATGATTCAGCCGATAGCATCACAAACTTACTTGACGATGTTTGGGTGACTGAGTTCTTTGAGTAGTGAAATCTCTCGGATGGCAGTACTTGGTACTCCCTCTGTTTCCCTACAGAGAAGATACAGAAAATAAACGTTGGTGTTCATGCTTATTGACATTTGTTTTAGCTTGGTGAATAACTGCAAAATATTTCCCAGTTTATCATTATCTTGCAATAATGACTCATTTTCTTGCATAGTTCCACTCAGCAAATTAAAAGAAAAAAATGAAAGAAGAAATAAGTGCAGTTTATAAGCTTCAGTTTGCAGGTCTAATGAGCCCATAAATTCAGAGTAACATCATTACATTAGTGCCAGTGCAAAGTTCAGTAAATGCCAGGCATATTATTGTATGTAATTATAACTGCAGTCAAGTCTGTAAAAGCTACCAAAACGCTTTAACTTGCAGGGATTTATCTGTGTCTTGTCGAAGTTTTGTTAGTAAAATAAAATGCCTTAGATTTCACATTTAGTTGTGTGAAAACATTGTTTCGGTGTCAAAACTCGAAAGGCCAAAAGAATGGTTTAAGTACTACTTATTTAAAGCAAAATTCATCATCTAGCCTTCTGTATCTTGTTGACCTATTTATGTCTCCGTATAAAAACACTGGATGTTGACTTACGTGTCTAGTCTGATTTTCTTTAGAGCAACAGTTTCTCCGGTGACTTTGTTCTTGGCTTTGTAGACCACTCCATACGTTCCTTCGCCTATCTTTTCCACTTTCTGGAAAGTATCCATGTTCAGGGTAAAGACAGAGGGAGTTTTTCTGTTATTTGTCTGGTTGCAGAGCTTTGCCCCTTTGTGTGAGAGCTAAAGGCTGCTCGGTGGCTACAGGCACAAACGAGCAGCGCGAAGACCGACATATAATAACGGCTCGCTCGGTCCCGTACAGGCGGTCCAGACTTAACAGAGACGGGCGGAAAGATGATGAAAAGCTGTCTAAAGTCAGAACCATACAGTAGAACACCGTAGGACCAGGCCACTTAGAATACTTAGTAAAGATAATGCCTAAGAATAGGTAGATTAGCGTGGCGGCTACTCTGTGAAAACACTCAACTGACTGAGCGGCATTTCCCGCGTTCGTACAGGAGCGTTCGTTTTGTGTTCAGGGCACACAGGGAGGGCCGTAACCGGATACTGATTTCAAATTTTTGAATAACCGCTGCAGAAGTTTTCCTTAAGACAGCAGCCACTAGGGAGATTGTCCCATAACATTTCGTAAAATTATACGTAAATAACGTCATTCATTCTCTTAAAACGCCAATACTTGCAAGTGCTAAGATGGGGTCGTACGTTTTCGGGATGATAGGAATAGTATAACGAGCATACCCAAAACCTCTTATTGTACGTCATTACAACGTAGCCGGAAGCAATATTGAGGAAAAAAAACTTTTATTTTAGATTTTATTTTAGATTTTTTATTTAGACTCTTTAAACGAAAAAAAAACACAAGTACAAGCTGCGTTATTGATAAGACCTAAAAAAAAGACGCTATATTAAAATGTGTATCTTACTGGACAGAATATAAGGGGGTTGCAGAGTGGCTCACTCTAGTGGCGGAAAGTCTGAATGGTGCCCGAGCTGCTTATTACATTTTTTTTTTAATTGATATATTTTTAGTTACAAACTGTAAGGCATATAACAGATCATATCCAATCACACTGTGAACATTCGGTTGAGTAGGAAAGGTAACATTAAACAACATTATACAGAACCGTGTATAGTCAATAAAGAAATAAATAAATAGAGAAAAAAATACATTATTTGATTCAGGGTCAAGGGTCAATTAAATTATAAGTTTGTATTTGATCTAGAAACTCTTTTGCATTTGTCGATTTCATAAGTTTTATAGATTTATAATACATTTTAAACTCATAAATGAAACCTTTAAATGCAGGTGGGCACTTGAAAAATTTAGAGTTATGTATGTAATGTTTTGCCAGTATAAGGATTACATTAACCAGCAAGTTGTCTGATCTGTTTTCCAAAACCATTCCATATAAAATATCTACATGTGATTCTAATTTAATTGGTATATTCTTTCTCTCCAACCATAGCTGGATCTGGGACCAAAAGTTTCGAACACATTTACATTCATAAAAATATGGCATGTGGTTTCCACTTCATTTTTACAAAAGATATATTCGTTTCTGTCAAAATTAAATCTTAGTCTTAAAAATTCACTTGAAGGATATATGTTGTTGATAACTTTAAAATGAATTTCCTTGGATTTTGGAAGTATGGCATACTTTAAATATTCTGTTCTTAACTTTTTAACCTTAACTGAGTCGTAATCTTTAAGATCTTGGGTTCTACTGTACTGTTTTGAATAAAGCTCATCAGTTATTGTTTGTCTAATGAACTTGTTATTACATTTTTTGTCAAAAAAAGTAAATCACCTATAAGAAAACTTGGTAATCTGCATATTGAGTTGGAGTGAATAATCACCTCTTTAGCTAATAGCAAGAAAGGTTTTGGAATAGCATTTGCTAGACAAAAAAAAAACAGTTTTGGATAACAAAAAAGGTTCCACTTCATGCTAAAGTCATTATATGAAAGCATGTTTCCATTTGAGTCCATCAAGTCCATAATACACCAAATATTTTTGTCCATCCAGTCCTTGTAATATAAAGGATTATTAAAATCAATTTTCTGTTAATTTCTTCCTCGATAAACCTGATTTGGAAAGTTTTACACTTTTGCCTCTTTAGCACAATGAAGGTAAACTGACCACCCGAGTTTTACAAGTTTACAACCATTAGCGCTAACGAAAAAGCATGGTCTCTATAGCAACTGAGCTTTACTCAGCAACACAGTTTCTACAACAAAAATATTATATTAAGTACTTCAGGGTTAATGTTTGCCGTTGGAGACATTTTTTATTTTGTGGAGAATTCAGTATTTATTTTTTATTCACATGAATAGTGCATTGCATAGGGCGACTAAAGGAGGTCCAGTAAAAACTGTGGCTCAGATCTAATCACAGATTTAAAATAATCTGTAATGAACCATTTTTAATCTTGAAATCTGTTGCTTCTTAGAGGATTAAAAATCCCAATTAAAATCAGTATGACAGAAAGTTTTGGCAATGTTTGAGTGTAAGCCATTTCTGCTGGGTAAATGCTCAGGAAGTTTTAATACCGGGGTTTGTAGGAAAACCTCAAACCAACAGACAGGTAAAATACAAAGAATCAGGGTTGCGAATGAATAAATGTCTGAGTTACATAAGACAAAATAATGAAAGATGAAGACACTAAAAGTATAATTGTTTGTTCTTGCACTGCCCTTGTTGAATAGACAGTTTACTACAATAGTTCAAACTGGCCAAACCAATTATCATGTGCAAATGATATGACAGTCTAGCTCCCCTTTGATCCCTGTTCTGCAGTCACACAGCCCAGTAAATATAACTACTACATTTTGGAAATGTCATTAAAGACCAATGCAGGTGGCGAATCAATGAAATGTTTCAATAAGAAGTTATTCAATGCACCTACAATATTTGTTAAAAAAGTAGTTTTCTCCCCTCTGAGGTGGGAACTTCAATGAAACCTTGAAATATTTATCTATCTTAAATTCTAAATCACACACTTGAGATGTACTCAACACGTACTTTACTTTTTGGTCTATTTATTCATTTGTTCATTTTCTGAACCGCTATTCTTCAAACTTATTTCTCCTACACTGTCATGTTGGCTACACAAAAAGCTGTGTGGACCAGCTTTTAGTTTCCAACTTTTGTTTTGTATCTTTCATCTGTTAACAATACTTCCATCTCTTCTGGTACTTGTTTGGAGACTGTATTGTTTCAAGGGATATTCTCCTTCTGTAAACTCAGGACCAGTGGTAACATAAAGATACACTATATTGAAGCTTAAAAGAAAAGAAGCTCATGGTTAACTATTTGTGGTATGTTAGGTCAGGTGCTCTCTGGGAAGGATTTGTTTCCTCCTGAACTCTGCTTGAGCACATGAGGGGTCACATGTGATGCCGTCTAAACAGTCTCCCAGGCATGAGACAATATGAGTGGAAAAAACAGCCACACTGTTGTAACAGGACGCACAAAGACTCTGTGAACAGAAAAACATAGTTAAGAATGGAGCAAAGTTATTGATAGAAAAAGTTTTATCCACAGTTTTTAGTCTTATTAGATTGCAGTGAGATCTTGATTGATTTTAGTATTGAGGATATTCCTGAAATTGTGCCCCATAGTCTCTCCCTATAGTTTGTCCCCTTACTGTTTAATTTTGTCCTTTTTGTTTATTTTTTTGTACTTTTTGTTTGTATTCAGCGAAAAAGAAAGACTAAAACCTGTTCATTACTCTTCACATGTTTTGCTTTAAAGCTTATGTGATACTTTTAAGTTGGTTGTGGAAAAAAAATAGGAAAATCTAATACTGCCTTTCAATTAAAAAAAAAAAAAGTAAACAAAACCATCAATTTAGATATTCACTTTTTTGATACCATTGTTGATGTCTGATTCGGCTGAAAGGATTTGAATGAAATCTGCTCAATGAAACTGTAGAACTGTAGATTTAGATTTGCACAGGATGTTTATATTTGTTAACTCTTAAGTTAATGAATATGACTCTTAAAGTTGACATCACTACAGTTTATATCTTTCTTGAAGTTTCTGTAACTCATTTTGTTGATTTATTAAAAAAAATTGGATGTTAGATTCAGCCTCAGGAAACCACTGTTACTAAAACCTCTAAATTTAGGTGACTACTTTCATATAATACCACATTTACAGTGCAGGTAGTTGCGGTCTTAGTGTCTTTCACATAAATACTTTTCCTTTTTCAGCAACCTGGGAAATGAACTAAGGCAATCTGTACAACCTAAATAATTCATAGTGATGTGTCACTGATATCTTGTTACAGAATTTATTGATTTCTTCTTTCTGACTCGAAGATGTCAAATCTGGGGTGCTTCATTTAATGAGTTTTGGTTCTTTTTGTGATGGAAATAACAGAGCAACGTAAGAAAAAGCCATTTGTGGGGAGTATAGGAAAACATTTTATTTTTAATACATACAGGGAAATAGATTGCAGGGTATTTCAATCAATTAATTAAATATTTTTTTGTAGCAAATCCCTTTCAGTCAGTCATTTTCTGTGTATGACTTCCTCTCCTGATCGGAGTGTAACTTTATGATCATAAAGGAGGGTATATGTCTTATAAAAGGAGCACGGGTGTGTCTGCAGATTCCTGGAGCTGCAGCAGCCTGAGGTGGACAGCAGGAAACACAGGAAGGGGAGAAGGGGAAATGAAGGGATGCTATTGATTTGCTGGCCACACACTCATCTTGTGACGGCCATGCACTCATAGCTCTAAGGTCATACGTCAAAGGCTGGCATAGCAGGAGCTTTGCTCAAAGTTCTCACTGCGCGCTCTCCCTCTCTTTCTGACCTTAAGCAGGCATCAAGTACATTTTCATTTACACCATGCAGAAAGGAACCATTGATTTTCTGGAAATGCACTTAGAAAATATTACCCCGCTTGAGGGATGTCTGTTCCCTCAGATGAGCTCACTTGAATTATTAACATGCTTTTCACTACAAGACTTTTGAGGCCTTTGAAGTTAGAGCACGCATCCCTCATTGCTTCATTGAAGATGTTGAATTTATGGTGTGTGGAATCAGAATCAGAGAAAAATTAAATGTCATAGTTAAGATATAAAAAATACACTTGGAATAAAATCACAGTGAGCTCTGTAATTTAAGAATGAGTAGAAGTTAAACCTTGAGCCAAAGCTCAGAGTAGGCACAACAATGTGTTGAGTTAACAGGCCTCTCTGCCCTAACAATGTAACAGAGGGGGCGGTGCCGGTTTGCAGACTCCCAGTGATGTCAGAAGCCAGAGAAACTTTATGGTAATTCATGTTCAAACCCCTCTTATAGTAAGAGGGGAGACTTTAGTCAAGTCTCTCTGGGAGTGTTGGGTTTTTTTTAGTCAAGGTGAGGATCAGGGCTCAGAGAGAAGACAACACACAGACAGAATGAGGACGCTGGCACTGGGGCTGCTGGTTCTGACTTTTGCATATGCATCTGCAAGTGGCTCAAGTAAGTGCTTTTACCATCTCTTTCTGAAGCAGAAAATCAGACAAAACAATTGTTTTTGACGTGATCTGTGTAGGACAATACAAAGAGCCTTGTAAGTTCGAACACCAGGTCTTAGGATTTTAAAAAAGTTGTGAAGTTTCAAGAAACTGTGTTTCACAAAATGATTTGCTCGCCTTCAATCACCCTCTGGGAGTAAAAAAAGAAACCAAAGTGAGAGAGACTACAAAAGGTTAAAGTGGACTTACCTTGATCATTAGCCCAGTTATTTTGTAAAGTTTGAAGTAAACAAAGATTAAAAGCTAAATATGGGTCTGAACCACTTTTTAAAGTGGCTTTTTCTGTGTGTGATGTAACACTTTTATAAAACAGTTAAGCTACAGGGCAGGTTGCTGATTATAACTGATGAAAATGACACATTTCTGCTTTTCCTTCAATTACACGCTGAATCCTTTAGTTATCTTATCTTGTTAAGGGCCACGAATTGAGATGGTGAGTGATTTTACGCTCATTTCATGCTCACACACTCTGCGCTCTGTTTAAGAGAAGAAGAGAAGGTATACACACATTTTTCCACAATCACACTGTCTCTTTTAACAATTTTCATTCATGGCTGTATGCCAATCAGAGTGACATTATCCAGATTATGTAAAGCCTAACAATAACTTAGAATAACTTTTCCTCATGCTAAGACATTTGAAAATGGACATTATATTATTGTGTGGGTGTTTTTGTGTAATCACACACACACACACACACACACACACACACACACACACACACACACACACACACACACACACACACACACACACACACACACACACACACACACACACACACACGCATCACTAGCTGAGAAAAAAAAAAAACCCACCCTGTGAGTCAGTGCCTGGGATCCTTCATTCCTCTCACTGGGATTACTGATGCTGCAGCTCAGCTGATAGTCACATGAAAGGGATTGGGAGGGGGGATGCAGATCGTGTGACTCCCACCGCCAAGAACCCCGACAGTCCTCTCACCCCTCAGCAACCCGAAAAACACTCACCTGCTCTGTTCTACACAAATACCTGTAATTAAACTCAAATTTGCTTTCTTATCATGGAAAGCTGAAAAAAACTCTTCATTCTATTTACAAACACATTAACACATGCTTTATGTAAAGCAAACATTTTTACATAAAGCATAAGATAATATGCTGATATAATTGAGAAGTCTCACCCATGTTTTGGGACCGTTGCTCCCGTCCTTTCTTGTGTTAGTTGGGCTGCTTGATGTCATAAGAAAAAAATAGTCTATTTTTTCCCATTCCTAAAAATTTGATTCACAATTTTCCAGAGCCTAAATATGAGTTCACACGTTACCGCTCATGGAACACACGCATGTATCCGTTCTGGAAAGATGGTGACCAGAGGTTCAAGAGCGCATGGACCGGTGAGACTCACTGATCTGTGAACTATGTACAATTCTCAATTCCAGTTGTATCCAAATGACTTTATGACAATGTTTTTCATACTCTACAGGTGGTGAAGTGACTTTTGATTTAAAAAATGATTCGCCCACTCTGACTGGAGCAAAAGCAACCTTCACTATCAACCTCAACTTCCCACATAACCAGACTCTCTCCAATGGGCAGGTGGTCTGGGCACAAAACTGCACTGTTGACGGTAAGGTGACTTTTTTGGCGACACTGAGCCACATGTTTTGTTGTGATTTAATCTAACTTCATTAAAGTACAGAAAACAAACTAAAACAGTTTATTTATTTTTTTTAGAATTAGGATTTAAAGACAATGGTTTAAAAATAAAAGCTTTAAATTATTCACATTACACATTCTTCTGTGAAAGCCTCAGTGAGAAGCTGTCCGCGGTATGGAAAAGGCTGTGTTAACAGTAATACCTCTTTACCATCAATGACAGACAGGTTCTCATTGGTAATGCCTGTGACCACTGCAAGTAGGAAGGTGCTGGACTGGATGACAAACAGCAAGCTGCAGAAACAGAAACAGCCATTCTTACTTTTCTCCATGCAATTATATGCAATGAGTGATACATTAAGCTGTGAAAAGAAAGCAGGTGAGAATTTTTGTCAAAAAAAAACAAGAAGAAGAAGAAGAAGATCTGTAGCAGGAGAGGCATCACTTTGCAAAGCGTGCCAAAATCTGCACAAACAGAAAACTCCTCACAGGAGCTTTTATAAACACTGGTAATGATTTTATGTGCCTTTTAATGACATTTCACAGTGTAATTTTGTTAATGCTTTTACTGTGACTGTGTGGTTACAGGAAAGAACTATCACAAAGGTCAGCCTGTGTATCCTGACAATGACCATGACCACGACTGGACTGGAGTTTTCCCAAATGGTGCAGCATTTCATAAGGGCAAAGACAAGAAGAACCGCTATGTTTATGTGTGGAAAGCATGGGGTAAATATATTTTATCATCGCTAGTTGGTCTGTTTTTGACATAAGGATGGGCCTTAACTGTAAATAACATACTGAAGTAATAGTCTACTTTGGCCGAGGTATGTCCTTAAAAACCTGTTGATTGTTGTAATACAGATGTGACTCTTTTATTTGTTTAGGTTATGAGGAGGAGTACAAAATACAAAAAAAGCTTCTGCTTTCCAGTACAGTTTAATTTAGCACCATACTGGGCATATTATGGGACTTCATTGATTATAAGGTGGTCGCTGTGTCCTTTCAGCTTTCATTCTTCTGGAATCATGGGGATACGTCACAACTGGCCTCAGTCATGAGGATACTACTTGCTTCAAAGATTAACATCACCATCTGTTGCAACAAACGCTAATAAGCCCATTGTTTCTCTATTCCAGGGCGCTACTGGCAGGTTGCAGATGGGCCGTCCTCCTCCCTCACTCTAAACACACGTGACAATCCCTTGGGCTCCTACAACATGGAGGTTGTCATCTATCACTGCCGCAGCAAAGACAAGTTCATCCCTCTCGGCTACGCCTCCACTGTCTTCACAATCACAGGTAACTCATCAATGATATCTGGTCAAGTTCAAGGAAAATTCTCTGATGGCCTTTGTTTCTTTCAAAACCCTCAAATTCACATGTCTACATCTTCTTCATCTTCAGATCAAGTTCCCTTCACCATGTCACTCACCCAAGTGAATGACGTGAACCAGGAGGACCAGAGTTTCATTCAGAAGAAAGCCATCTCATTCAACGTAAAGATTCACGATCCCAGCCAGTATCTCGATGACGCCGACATCAGCTTCAGCTGGGACTTTGGTGACAGCAGTGGTACCCTGATCTCTAGAGAGCTCTCAGTCACTCACACATACCTTGATGCAGGGACGTTCAAACCTCAAGTGGTCCTGATGGCAACTATCCCCCAAACCTGTGGAAGTCCAACTGTTGGTGAGCTTATGTTAGCCCTGCTTTTCACAACTTTTACACCAAAAAATATTCCCTCAGGATGTCAGTGTGCTCAGCTGTTTTAAATTTTTTTTCAGTTGCTCCAATGGGCTCCTCAGCTGCCTCAGAAGTTGTGGTTTCCCCCACCGTGGCAGCTATCCCGACTGCGCCAGCTGATGGGGGAGACATGGCTCAAGATCTCCCTGATTCTGACGCCCCTCCACTGGCTGCCTCCTTGCAGCCGCCTGCAGCAGGCCAAGAAACAGAAGACGCAGGAGAGTCAGATGCAGAAGCTGTTGCTTCAGTAGCTCCTGAAGTCAATGCAGCTGTTGTTCCAGAGGAGCAAGATCTCACCAACACCGCTGCCCCTGCTGCAGGAGCAGATGTTGCAGTTGCTGCTACAGATGCAGCGGCGGCAGTGGTTGAGGTGGCCAACGCTGCCACTGCTGCTCCAGTTGAACCCGCAGTGGCTACAGCTGCAGCTGAAGAAGTTGCACCAGTGATTGCCAATGATGCTGCTGTTGTTCCTGTTGCAGAGGCAGAAGACGGTGCCATTGAGATTGCTGCAGTTGTCACTGTTGCGCCTGCTGCAGAGGGAGTTGAGGATGCTGTTGAGGCTGTTGCTGTTGTCACTGTTGCTCCTGTTGCCACAGAAGCCACAGAACAAGAGGCAACTGTTGTTCCCGGTGTCACCAATGTTGAAGAAGCTGCAGAGATTGTCCAGGAGGAAACAGAAGTCCCTGAGGAAGAAATCATCGTTACTGTTGTCACTCCAGCCACAGATGTGGTAGAGGACACAGCGGCTGTTGCTGATGCTGAGGTGGTGGCTGCAGAGAATGCAGTTGCAGCCACTGTAGTTGCTCCAACAGGTGTGCATTACTCCTTCAATGAGATATGTCAACATTTTTTCTGGTGATCTAGATTTTGGTAAAAATGTTCTCCTGTTTTTTTTCCCAAAAACAGTTGATGCAGATCCAGCACAGGTTGCTCTTGTTGTGGCAAAGAGAGATGTTGAAGATCTAATAGCTGACTGCAACATCTACCGTTATGGCTCCATCGCCACCTCCTTGGATGTTGTCCGTAAGTCAGTAGAGTTTGAGTAGTCATTTTAAATATTCATGTTTAATATTTTACTCAATGTAAATCAGTGTCTCTGTCTCTTTATATTTTGCAGAGGCAATTGAAAGTGTAGAGATTGTACAGATGTCTGGCGTTTTGTCATTAGCGACGGAGTTGGATCAGAATGCTGTGGACGTCACTGTCATCTGTCAGGGAAGGTGAGCAACATCAATCAATTAAAATCAAACAGGATGCTAAGTTCTAAACTCCCCAATAAAACATTGATTGAAAGTGCTCTATGAGTCTAAAGTTTCCAGTTAAACACAATTTTTGTTTTTAGAGCTCATTGGACCTTCACTGAGGCTTGTTGTTGCTTGTACTCAAACACTCGCTCCTCTTTGATCTTTTTGGGGCACAGAGAATATGCACCCTACATATTTTACACACCACCAACCGACAGATGGCAGCAGAGGAATCTGTGCCTATTAACGAACAGTAAGCTCTTATTAATAGCGCACATTATCTGCAACAAAAAAAAAATTATATATATATATATATATATATATATATATCAGCTGAGAATAAACAAATAAAGACCTGCTCCAGCTGCTACTGATGCAGTGCTCAGTGAACTCAGCCAATCGAACACTTCCAAAAATGGAAACCAATAGGTTTCCACTTGTGTCAAATACAAACAGGTGGGAGAGATTTAGTTACTGCTTTCAGCCGAGCATGATATGTGTATTGATTCTGATCTGTTGGTATCATTTATAACTTATATATCAACTGCTCTCCTTTTTTAGTCTGCCAAGAGAGGTGTGCACAGTCATTTCAGATGCTGACTGTGTAACACCGATGGAAACAGTCTGCAGCGAAGCCAGACCCTCTCCAGACTGTCAAATGATCCTTCGTTCTTTCTTCAACGACACCGGAGTGTTTTGTATCAATGTCTCTTTGACTAATGATGTCAGTTTTGCTGAAGCAAGTGCTAGAGTCAGCGTAGCACTAGGTGGGTGGAAGAGAGATGTATTAATATCACCAAATTCTCAATCTATGCCTTTGTCTAATTCATAATGCAATATAATGCAATTTCAGCTACCACAGGTTCCCCAGCAGGAACTGCAGTCACAGTCCTAGGGGTGATGGTTCTTGCATGTGTGGTCTGTTGTTTGGGTTTGATGTACAGGTGAGTTCAAACTATATGAACTTGTTTTGATTTAGAGCCAAAAAATACAAAAGAAAAAAAAAAACAAGCCAAAAGTTACATTATGAAACATAGTGTAATGCAATAAAGTGTAATGTAGCATAACATAGGGTAAAATAACAGGGTAACGGAACATAGTGTGGTGTAACAAAGCGTAATGTGACATAGTGTAGCATAATGTAGCATAACATCGTGTAACATAACATAGTGTAACATAACATAGCGTAACATAACATAGCGCAACATAACATAGCGCAACATAACATAGCGCAACATAACATAGCGCAACATAACATAGCGTAACATAACATAGTGTAAAGTAAAATAGTGTAGTGTAACAAAGCGAAAAAAACTGTGTAACGAAACGTGGTGTAATGCAAAAAGGCATAATGAAATTTAACACACCACCATGAAAGGTAACAAAGCGTAATGTGGCTTAGGGTAATGTAACAAAGTGTAACATGGTGTAAAGTAACAAAGCGCAGCATACTGTGGCATAGTATAACATAATGTAATGCAGCCCAGCGTAATGCAGTCTAACATAATTCCGCCTAACGTAACGCAGCGTAACATGTAATGTTGTGTGAGGTTACAGAATGTTAATATTACATCATGCCAATTAATATTACTATCTATAAATATAGCAAAATGCTTGATAAGTAACCAGGCAAAATGTTACATAATGCAATGTAACATGGCAAAATGCGTTGTAATATAACATAATGAAACATAGAGAAGTGTTATGTAATTTAATGTTGTGTAATCTAAACTACTAAAACATAGCAAAATGCTGTTTTGTTATGTAGCATAATGTTGCAAAATGCTTTATATTTTATATTTTACAATATAACAAAACATAATGAAGTGTCATGTGGTGTAGCTGATGTAAAGTAGTGAAATGCTGTATAGTGCAATGCATGATAACCCAACATGCAGTAATGTAGTCAGTATAGCACAACGTAACCAGGACAGGATTATGTAAAGTAATGCAACAAGTGCAGTGTAACATAATGTTCAGTAATGACAGATAATGTGCTCATTTAAAATAATTGTCTATTTCATATTTTAGTGTTTTGTGTTCTTGCAATCACTGAATTTAACTTCCCTGTGATTCATGTTTCAGACGTTTCAAGCAGTACCAGCCACTCAGAGAGGACAGCCCTTACAATAATGGAGGCAGCTCAGGAGTCACTTCTGTGCCAATGTTGTTGTGGAACTTGTTGAGCCGACATTCAGCAGGAGAAAGTCGTCCACTTCTTCATGGGAGAGTTGTCTAAATATCATCACCAGCTTGTGCATTCAACACCCACAACATTGGCTAAAATACCAGCTTTAACACCTCGTACTTTTACTGTAATATTTGTTACTCTCAGTTAATGCTTGAATCCAGAACCGTTAAGGTGAACAATGCTAAAAGCACCAGCTCCTTGTACAACAACATGCGCTGAAATAAAAAGGAGTTATGAAAATCTTTGAAATGTTTGTAAAGGAACATATTTATTTTGAACTACAATATTTTTATCAATTGGCACTGATAGTTGATAGAAGCCATGAGTTATTATCATATTTGTGGCCAATTCATATTAACCCTTCGAAAAATTAATGTTGATACACTTTCTTTACAATGTATTTTAATCACTCACATCATAGAGCGTTGTTATGTTTGCTACCCTGACAAAAAAATAAAATGAAACTATCAGAATCAGGTTTGTAGCTTTACTTTCCCTCACTTTTGTTTTTCTTTCATGTGCACTCACTATACATACAGAGGGGAAAATATGTATTGAATGCGTCAACTTTTTTTTCATTACATTTATTTCCAAAGATGCAATTCAAACAAAATTTCTACCAGACATTGGTATTCACTCAATAATCCACATATGAAAAAAAATCATGACATTCAGGTCCATAAATAATGATTATGTGGAATTAAGTACGATAACACAGGAAAAAAGTATTGAACACACTAACTGAGACTTATCTAATAATTAGTGGAGAAGCCTTTGTTTGCAATGACAGCTTCCAGAAGCTTCTTGTTTGTTTTAACTAATCGCTCACACTGTTCAGGTGTGATTTTGGACCATTCCTCTGCACAGATTGTCTTTAATTCTTGAATATTCTTTGGTGCCCTCTGGTGAACCCTTTTCTTTAGTTCTTTCCACAAATGTTCAATTGGATTTAAGTCAGGTGATTGACTAGGCCATTCTAACAGATTGGTTTTCTTTTTTTGTAACCATTTGAGAGTCAACTTTGCTGTGTGCTTTGGATCGTTGTCCTGCTGGAAGGTCCAGCCACGTCTCATCTTCATCATCCTGGTGGATGGCAGCAGATTCATGTCAAGAATTTCCCCATACATGGCTCCATTAATTGCTCCGTCAATTATATGAAGTTTGCTAATACCTTGAGATGAGAAACAACCCCATGCCATGATGCTACCACCTCCAAGCTTCACTGTTGGTATCGTGTTTTTTGGCTGATGTGCAGAGCCATTTCTCTTCCAAACATGTTATGTATGTAGTATGACAGCCGAAAAGTTCAATTTTGGTCTCATCTGACCAGACAACATTCTCCCAGTATTCTACAGGCTTGTCAAGACGCTGTTTAGCAAACTTTAAACGAGCTTCAACATGCCTTTTCTTGAGGAATGGAGTCTTGCGGGCTGAGCGTCCATGATTGCTATGGCGGTGGAGTGCATTGCCTATTGTTTTCTCTGTAACAATTGTACCTGCTGCTTCCAAGTCTTTCTGGAGCACTCTCAGGGTGGTCCTTGGCTCGTTGAGTACACTTCTGACTATCTTTCTGACTCCCTGGTCAGAAATCTTGCAAGGAGCTCCTGTGCGTGGCCTGTTGATGGTAAGGTGGCGCTTCTTCCACTTGTGAATAATGGCCCCAACGGTGCTGACTGGAATATTCAGGTGCTTTGATATAAGTCTGTAAACAGTTCCATTCTGATGCTGAACAACAATCAGGTTGCGAATGTCTTCAGAGAGCTCTTTGCCTTTACCCATCACGAGGTGTGTCGTATTCAACTGCTTAGTGAAAAAACACCTTTTTTGTAGGACCATCAATTTGCCCGAGCCCAATTGATGTTGGTTTGCACTAATTGGAAGTTCAAGTAATAATTACTGACAGTTTGCAGGTGGTATGGTGCATTTCCTTTCCAAAGTACACAGCCTTTCAATAGTGTTTTCAATCTTTTTTTCCTGTGTTATCACACTTAATTCCACATAATCATTATTTATGAACCATATATGTTCACATATCAAACAGATTGCCAGTGCAAAATGCTGGCAGTATTTTATTGAGACATTTTGCTGTTGTGAAAGCGCTCATTGATGATTCTAAATGAACAAATATTAGAACCACTGTGTGTCAAAAGAAAGGTGTTCTTAAAGAACTGGATATTAGTAATCATGATGGGTGGCCTTCAGGTGTTTTTTATGAACTTGAGTTAAAAAAAACAACAAAAAAAACAAAAAAAACATGACCTGTTAGTGATGACTGCGGCAAACCAAGGCTGCAAGTGAATGCTGTAGACAGACCTATCATGAACATTAAACATGGCCCCTGTAAGCATTAAATAAAGATATATTTCAAAAGAAGCATGCTTATTGAGACACTGCAGCTGAGCGTGCAAAAAAAAAAAAAAACACTGCAGCCATCATGCCCAGCTCTCTGCACAGTTACAATGATTTATCAAGATGTCGCAGGATACTTTAATGCACAGAGCGAACAGAGCTGCAGACACTAACATGTACATCATATGACTCACTGCAGTGCAGGAAAAAAAAGGCTGACGTCACTGCAGCAAAATGTTTAATGGAAGAAGCTATGGCCTAGCCGACACAGCAGAAACAGGGATGTGGAGTGATGGGAAGTAGAGGAAGCGATAGGATTACAAAGGTTGCATTTTTGAAACGACATAAAGTTCAAAGGCAAAACTGTTGTTCTATGACGCTGTTTCATTTTCTTAAGTGATATTTTATTGCACTATTAAAAAGCAGTCTGCATCTCCAGGCTATGAAATGGGAAGTAAAATGAGCAAAAACTGGGAAGATTTTTTATCAAAACTTTTTAAGGATGCAAGAATTAAGATTGTACAGGTGTAATTCAAGCATGCCTTGCTTCTTTGTGTTTGTCTATATTTACACAAAGAAGTATTTAATCTGAAACATCCCCTGACAGACTCTTGTAACACTGCAGTGCTCCATTACAGTAATTAGCAAACTCAGCAGTAAATCATGCTGGACCGTTAACATGTCTCTGAGTCACATGTACTAAGTGTTGTTCCTCCAGCCCTGTTCACTTCAGACCTGCACTGCAGCCAAGTTCAACCCCAAGCTCTGCAGCAGAGCCATCATTTAACACAAATGATCTCTATCTTAGACCTGACTGTGGCTCAAAAACAGGCCTGCAGCATTTAAAACGATGCAGCATCTCCACCACCTGTTTCAGTCTCAGTAAACCAGCATGACTCCATTACTATTTTATAACCAGGTCAGACTTAAACACCCAATCAAGTCTTTCCAGGACCCAGTGCCTGAAGCTGTAACATCAGAGCAGCTCCAGGGCACCGATGATTTCAAATTACTCCCTTTTGGCCACCACTCCCTAGCAACTGATCTACAGTAGGACGCTGCTTCCTTCATCTGTTCTCATCATAACAGAAGTGGGACAGTCATGATCCAGTGATTATACTGTCTGCAAATACAGTCATACAGCTCATATCTGTGCAGTGAGGTTGCATCTTTTGATGTGCAGATTTGCCATTTGTAAATGAAAGTTTTTGAACCATCCACAAGAGCATCGTGTCTGACCATTGACTAGAGCCTGCACTCAAAAAAACAAGGTTTCATGGAAATTGTTATTTTACTCTGACAGGTTTACACCCATTCTTATTTCAAGATTTTGAAAACAAAAATTACACTTAAAAATTTTACAAGACTTCTGAGACAAAAAGTTTCTTATATGTCGTTTCGAGAAACTTGTTGCAAAATTTTGCTTGCTGAATTTGCAGACATTAGGGCTCATTATTATCAAGTAAATGCATACTTAAGGATAATAGCTTCAAATAGGATTCATATTTAGACTGTAAAATACTTAGATGTACTTTCCATGTTTTCGCCAATTTGTTTCTGATAAAGAGATATCTCTTGGTGGGTGCCGTATTGGAAAAGCTTCCTCGTCCTAACTTTTTTATTTGTTTGAGTTTGGATAAGGCAAAGAGGTGGAGATAAGGCGGGTCTTTTAGCCTCTTCACTAACTGCTAATCCATGTTTAACCACTCAGTAGGTCAGCCATACCCTTAAATGGGCAAAACTTGTAAAATTACTAACTTTGAAAATAACTAGTTATAAAAAAGGTCTCTATATGCCCAGATAGAGCAATGGGCAATTTGAAAAAAAAAAAAAGAGTTGTATGACAATGCTTAAAATAAAATAAAATAAACAAAAACTCAAATTTGTTTGGAAAATGTGGCTCATACAAAGTTTAAAATGATATTTTGACAATTGGACAAATTAATTTTTGAAGAAATTAGTTCTTAAATGAATAAACAATTAGTTATTTTCAATCCATTAAAAAAATAATAAAAAAGGAATGTTTGATGTCTAAAACTGTATTATTGTCCTGTGTAAGTAGCTGTGTAATAAGTTTGGTAATAGATGATGAGCTGGTAGATTTGAACCTCACTGTTGTGGGGTCGTGTCTCGCCCTGAAGATGCAGTAAAGATCACTCCATAACCATAACTAACAAATTTTGAAATTATATTATTAGTTATCTGAAAACTGGTCATCTTAGATATGGAAAACAAAATATCGCTTTTCATATCATCTGTGTTTTGGTGAATTGTTTGGAGTTGAACCTCTTGTGAGGACATCAGTTTCTGTTGAGATTCAGACTTTGAAGATTTACAGCTGTGATTGACATTACATGAAAGCTGTGGTTGTTGATTCTTATGCAGCAGAGTTTTCAGAGCCAATTGTTGTTTGAAACGTGCGCCAAATGTGAATCTAGCATATTGGCTGACCAAGAATGCATTTTCATACAGTAGGTTTGATCCAAATTAACCCATGAGATTGAGTTTTTTCCACCATCAGTGAAATAATGTCAAACATGATACACATGCTGGGAGTTCAATACTTGGAAACAGGATCAGATGTTCTGGCCTCACACCGTCGAAGACGCCTTATTGAATTTCTGCTCCCAGGGGAATCCTCTAAGAACCAGAGCGGTCAATCACTAATGGTAACATCTGGCTGATGGTTAGTGTTACTGACACAGTTCAGTCCAAAATCAGTGAACTGTGTACATCTGTGTTAGTGTGTTTGTGTCCTACTAGTGCACACAATGCTTATTATAGAGTAGAAACGCAGATATCATCTCTGTGCTGCTTAGAAACAGAAGCAGAATCAGATCTGGTGTGAGAATAGAAAGTGAGACGTGCTTCGAGCAGAGACAGAGAGGGTGAGACGGAGGGGGAGGGAGGGAGAGAGTAACTGACCATAAAGCAGGTTGATTAGATTACAGAGCTAAAACCAACATGGGCCATTTATTACACAGAGAGCCAGGCATCTGCAGTAGAGGCAATGCAGACATACATGGAGGAAATCAAGTGTTTCTTAACAGGGAAAAAACGGTGAACTACTAACCAGAGATCCAGATGTTTCACTAAGAATGATGATGATGATGATGCCGAAAAAAAAGTTCTGCCTCCAGATCCAAAATAGAAGCTTCTTAGCTGTTGTGAAACAGTTTGTGTGTCTTGTGAGGAAACTGATTTGAACAGTCATCTATTTCACTGAGAGACCAACAACAGAGGATGAAAAGGATAAAAGATACCCAGCAACACAGACGACACAAAGCAGAGAAAGTGCCACACCCAGGTGCGACAGAGCATGCTCAGAATTACGTCAACTTTATGTGAGATTGGTTCCTTAACTGCAGACAACAATTTAAATGACAACACACACACACACAGATGCGCACACAGACACACATCAAGATGCAGAAAGATATAGGTGTTGCACTAAAGAGTACTGCCAACATGTGTTACAGTTTTACCCAACAGTTTCAAGGTATGATGCTGAAATATAGTATGGCGCTGCATGCATGCCAGGTTACTGCGAGCTTGTTCTCTACTTGATTTAACAATTTGAGTATGGATCTTTGTGAATACGTTTACAGTGTAAGTGTGAAGTCCTTGCATATTGTAGGCAAAACTAAGTTTTGAAAATCAGCCTCTACCGCAGGCTTTTGTATCAAACTGTTGGATATAAAGAATGAAATGAGACTTTGCAAAGTATATTCAGACAGTTATTGTACTGAGGTGAGTCCTTGAGCTTTTGCCCCTGATATAACAAAAGCTTTCTTTCAATAACCAGTGAGGCCATAAGTTATAGCTGAGACTCTACAGAAATGTTGGTAGTTGACTGACAGGCTAACATGGATTACTGGATGTAATGCATTCAAAAGGATAGAATAACTGCAGAGTCATAGTTCTGTCCCAGACGCCCAGAATACCAATAACCTCTTCCATTACTGTAAGAGGAGCGAGAGACAGAGGAGAGAGGGATGGAGACAGGAGGAGGGGAAAAAAATCAAATCAATGTGTGCATGCTATTCAATTAAAGCTACAATTTCACAGTTTCTTTTTAGAGCAAGGTAACAGAATCTATGAGCTCCACACCCGACACAGTTACAAGTGTTCATAAAATAAAAACCCTGTACAGGAACAATGAGGAGGAATAACAGTAAAACCTGGATAAGTGACTACAAAGTGGTGCAAAGTGTCAACGGGTGCATGAATCAGAGTGCCATGGAGGGATGGGCATGAGAAGACATCTTTAGTAATCAAACCAGCAATGTGGAAGCTTGTCTGGCCTCACGCCAAGTGCTCTGGTTAAAGGGTGGAGCTGTGGAGACACAGGGGGAGGCAGAGCAGGGAGAGAGGCAGGGTCTTTCTCTGAAGGGTAGGGAGTGGCCAGAGCTTGTATGCTGATGAGTGATGGAGAAAGGAAGGGTACATGTGGGTGGGGTGACAAGGAAGAAGAGGAGGGAGGGAGAGGCGTGAGGGCGGTGGGGCAGCTTACTTGGAGCATATAAACCTCTTGTGCTCTACAGTCTGATGTCCTGTTGCCTCAAGAGCATCTCCAGCCTCCAGCACTGCATCTTTTCCTAGAGAGAACAGAACAAGGCCAGCCATGAACCCCACCGTCCATACCTCCACTTCCTACAGGCGCACCTTTGGGAGCCCTCACCCCATCTCGATGTCCTCCTACTCACCTGTGTCCTCCCGTATGCCTGTTTCTTCTGGACGCTACATGCGTTCAATGTCTCCTGCAGTTGCAACCCGCTCCACTACCTACCACCAACAGCGCTCTCGCCCCGCCGTCCAGCCTCCCCGTATCAGCTATGACAAGGTGGACTTCACCCTGGCCGAAGCCGTGAACGCGGAGTTCCTCACCACCCGCAGCAACGAGAAGGCTGAGCTGCAGGAGCTCAACGATCGCTTTGCCAGCTTCATCGAGAAGGTGCGCTACCTGGAGCAACAGAATGGCACTCTGCAGCAGGAGCTCAACCAGTTCAAAGGCCAGCAGCAGCACGGGCAGCCCAACCGCGCCACTGAGCTCTTCCAGGAGGAGATGAGAGAGATGAGGCGCCAGATGGATGACATCGGAAAAGAGAGGGACCAGTACCTGCTGGAGAGGGACAACCTGGCTGAGGACATTGTCCAACTCAAGCAGAGGTTGGTACCAACTCAGACATAAAGTGGTGATGCATTCAAAATAAGAAAGTTATAGAGATGGGCAGATGTTTCGATCATTAGATAGGTTGGTTAGCAGACTAAAAGTCTGAAGAACTGTTTCAAGACAAAAAAAAATGAAAAAGTAATTCCAAAACGTGTGAGAAAAAGTTGAATCCTTTTCCCAAAAATGTTGTCCTACAAAGTTTTTCTTTTTTCTTAAATTTACAGAAATATTTCTCTGTTATGTGTTATTTACTCATGTCCTGTTTTTTTAAGCCAGGTGACTGATGTATGAGTTATACCAGACTGTAAAGCGCACACTTAAATCACAGAGAAGCACAGAGTGTCCCAAGGGTGTTCGCCGCTAGAGTCCAGTGTTGATGCTGGTATAGGGCGTGGCACTGTAGATGACTGGACACCACAAAGCATGGCAGCATGATACATGTTATTGCATGGCCTCCTGCACATGCCTGTGTATCTATGACTGTATGTCTTGCACAAGAAAGACAGGACATTAAGGTAGAAGAGCAAAGTGAAAACAGAAAACAACCATAACTTGATTCCAAATTACATAATGACGTGTTAGCTGATGATTCTCTAATTTATCAGATCTTTCTGAGCCATGCACTCACACTGTGAGAGGAGAAAGGATGGGCTGACCAGTCAAAGGGTGGGGCCAGCTCAGGAGCAGAGAGGGGGGAGAGGGAGAGGAAACCAGAGGAAGAGAGGTTGGGTATCAGGCGCGGTGAGAATAGCATCAGAAAAAATCAATGTGACTCAATGACTCCATTAGGTGTGTTTGCAGTGTCCCTCTGTGCTGATGGGAGGATGCCAAAGACCCCATTAGGAAAAAAGGACCCCTGTAACGCAGCATGAATTAAAGATGAGGAAGCAGGACCCACTATGATTCTTTTCCCACTAATTCACTTAATGTCCAGTCCGGACACGACTCGTGTCTGACAGGACAGACTGAACCCAACATCCAGACATCGACCGCACAGACGTCCCATCAGTCACAAAGTGTCCGCAGAGAATGAGGGAACTTTCATTTTTAGTATTTTGTGATGAGTCACTGCATTGACTCATGAATTGTAACTGAGTTTGAAAGAGCTTTATGACATTTTCCGCTCCCATTTTCTTATTTCTGCAGATTTGATTTAATTTTCCAAATGCCTCTCCCATTATCTGTATACTTAATGAAAGTGTGCGTCTAAAACCTTTTTGTGAGTGTGTGCAGATGACCTCACTGAACCCAGGAGAAACCACATTAGATGAAAGGAGCAGCTGTTGATCCCAGTGACTGCACCCCCAAACCCTTTCTTAGGAGGACAGTGAATTAGCTAATTGATCCAGAAAGCTTTTTGCCAGCTGATGCCCCGCAGCAACCCCCAAACATAAAGAGTAATTTTAGATGAACTCACTGTCTTCTATCTTTCTGCTTTGTGTGACAGTCTTGGAGCAAAATCTGACATTGTTTGAAATAATTTGTCTCTCTTCTTACTCTAAAGGCTGGAGGAAGAAGCTCAGAAGAGGGCAGATGCTGAGAATAACCTGTCTGCCTTTCGCAAGGTAAACACTGCTTTTGGTGGACGTTCATTAACATTTTGATTAGCGTGTGTGTTGTCTCAAATAACAGGTCAAAACTGACTATTTCTCTTCATCTGCAACACTTAATGTTGTAACATCTTTGAACTTCCTGAACTCACAAAAGCATTTAGTAACTTCACATCTAAGACAAAAAATAATCGTAATTTTAACTACATTTTTACGTTTGAGCAAAGAGTGACTTGTTTCAACTACAGTAACTTAAACAATGCTTGTGTACTATGTAAAATTAGGATGTGGATGATGCCACACTGTCCCGTCTGGAGCTGGAGAGGAAGATTGAGTCTCTGATGGATGAAATTGAATTCCTCAAGAAGCTTCATGATGAAGTAAGTGATACTCCTCCTCTGCTCTTTTCCACTGTGTTTGTTAAACCAATTATATTTTTATTCTTAGACGTATTTGACAGTTTTCTAGGAGACCTGCAGTAGCATCATTAAGCCCAATCTAGGGCTGGACAATTAATCGGATTTTAATCATGATTTCAATTTTGCCATCTGACAATCATAAAAACAATAAAATCGAAGAAAAACAATTAATATGCCACACAGTGTAGATGTATGCAAGTTCCTGTGCTTCATAGCTCTTCTGTGTTCCATGTGCAGCCACAGCAAGTGTGTGTGACTTATGTGTATCAATAATACTGTATGTGCCACTTGCTGGTTCTTAAAAGTTGTGTTTAAATCAGTACTGAAGTTTTTGAATAAATGAATAATTGTGTATATTAATCGTCATTTCAATATCACTTAAAATAATCTGGATTCTTATTTTTACCGTAATCGCCCAGCCTTAGCCCTAATCTTTAGGGAACAAACACTTCTACATTGGAACAAAGCTAATGTCGGAGAGCCAAAACTGCAGTTCTTCAAATAGCTACTTCAGGCAAGCTACAAATGAAATGAATTCTAATAGCCGGCAATGCTAAAAGGCACACTTAACTTTTCTGCACCATTATATAGACCTGTCCAATGGGAGATATTTTATATCACTGACCTATTTACAGAACAGCTGACCTATCACTGACATGTAAAGAGCTGCGGCGACTTTTCATCAAAAGAAAGAAAGTAAGGTGTAATTAACTGGTTTAAACTCCTACAAGTCAGCAGTGACAAACTAGCCTAACTCTGATTAACCATCATTTTATACCCTGATACAATTAACCTGCTTTTCTGTCAGTGAATGTGTGAGCTACGGTCACAGACTGTATAACTTTGAAAAAGCATCCTTTCCCCACCTCCCTTCTCTTCAGCCACAGAGGAGATTTGTCCAGATTTGACCACAGCAGCCGACATGGTAACAGACAAAATTAATAACTCTAGTCTTCAATAGGATAGCTGATCAACTCTGAGCAATTGACCAAGCATTGCTGGAGAACAGGGCCATTCCATAATCTGAAACACCAATGGTCTTACATCTGACGTTGAAGAGATAAATATTTATCCATAAGCAGGATAAGAAAACTTAGTTGAGTACAAGCTGTTACCTCACAAATTAATTTGCAGAGATTAAGAAAATAGGGTTTATAAGAAAACAGCTACCAGATTAAAGCCAATAACCCCTATGTCAGAAGTAAGTCTATATTCTTCTTAAAGTATAAGTTGTTGGCTCAGTTATGTGACATAAAGATAGACACCAACATAAACACTAGCACATCCAAAGAAGTAATCAATGAAATTCTTTGATTCAGATCTGAGCTATCTGTATTCCCTGTGGCAGCTCATCAATAAGGGAATTTATAATGACCATAATCTGTCAATCTGAGGTTTGTAAGACCTAAGTTTGAGTGTCCTTTCCTGGGCACGATGTCACAGGAAGGCTGCTGCAGTGAGAAAACAAAACTGCATTGCACTCTTTTGACGTGAAAAACCTACATCAGGAGCTAATCAGCAATCAAGGGTCGTGTTATTTGGACTGCAAGCCAGCACAGGGGTCAGGGTTATTCAAGTATCATCTGTAAAAGAGTTGAATGAAATGCATCAACATATATAGAAAAGAGAATGGGTTTATTCACTAAAGCTTAGAAGACTATGATAATAAGATGCAAAAGAACTGAACAGGCTCATTTTTCAGCATTTTCTGATCAATTTTTGTGACCTGATGTCATCAGGAAATCCAGGATGTCCAAGTGAGTGTCCAAACCCATCAGCTGAAGATGGAGGTGGACAGCAGTGCCAGGCCTGACCTAACTGGTGCTCTGAGGGATATCAGGGCCCAGTATGAGAACATTGCCATGAAGAACATGCAGGAATCTGAAGACTGGTACAAGTCCAAGGTCAGCAGATAACATCACTCGTAAAATCAAATGTAGATGCATAAAACAAGCATTCACCATTGTGCTTTGTTTTTCTACTGTGCGTAGTTTGCCGATTTAACTGAGTCTGCAAAGCGAAACACTGATGCTCTGAGGCAGGCCAAGCAGGATGCCAACGAGTCCAGGAGGCAGATTCAGTCCCTCAACTGTGAAATTGATGCTTTGAAGAACACTGTGAGGCCTAACACAATTTTTGAAGACCTATATTACTAAAAATTAGCTGTTACACACATATCACCTGCTCATTGTACTGTGTGTGTGTGTGTCGGCCGCTTTCTCAGAATGAGGCTCTGCTGAGGCAGATGCGTGAAATGGAGGACCAGTTTGGTAATGAGATCACCAACTACCAGGACAACGTGGGTCGGCTGGAGGAGGAGATCCGCCACCTGAAGGAAGAGATGGCTCGCCATCTCCGCGAGTACCAGGACCTCCTTAATGTCAAAATGGCTCTGGACATTGAGATCGCCACTTACCGTAAACTGCTGGAGGGTGAGGAGAGCAGGTAAGAGATAACATGGGTGTTATCAAAAAAAAAAGACAATGTTTTTATCAACTATTTTTTTTTTATAATCTGCCTTGTTTAGATGCACCATGTGTAACATTTAATGCTTGCCCGATTATGATCACAGTGTTACCATCCAATTTCAATCATGATTCACAAGCATGATTATTAACTTGATCGTGATTTGCTGTGTTTGATAAGTAACTTTTAAGTAACTCACCCATAAAATAAAACTTAGTCTCATTGAGGTTTAGTGAATACCAACTCCATAAGTAATGATATGGTACTCTAAATATACAGTTCATTACACATTATTGAATTACACCAACATTTTTTGTTCTTTCTTTAGGATTACTGTTCCCATCATGAGTATGGGCATGAGCAACCACTTTGGTGACCGAGGTAAGTTAAGTGCACATTGTGGAGGAATGAGGATATCTGTTGATAAATATCTGTCAGGTTCTCACTGAAATGCTTCCTTGCTCACCCCTCCCGCCGGGGAAGTGACAGTGGCTTTTGAGAGCTAAAAGCTGCTGTAATGCATTATGAATTTAATCCATCAAAATATCTATCAACAATTTTGTTTGTGCACATCTCATGGGAGGTTTCCTGCTTTGAAGTGGACATAGAGGGCTCATTATGAATAAAGAGTGCTGAGACATGACCTGGCCTTTTGCCTTTCAGACTTTTCTCCTTGATATTGCTCAGTATAAATGTGATGCATTCTGTCCTGGTGATGGGTGTTGTGTATCAATCCTTAACCTACTTTTAGGACTTTTTTGAGAGGTGACAAATTTGGCTCTGTCAGGCACAGAAGACATGGTCTGATATTGCAGCGTTTTTAGATTTTTTTTTTTCAGATATTTTCTCATTGTGCTTGATTTTTTCCTCTTGGCATCATTCCATTTTCGTTGTGTTTGCTCTTGAGAAAATGGTTGACACTTTTTCCAGCACGCTTTTCTTCATTTACATTGTGTGCCTAATATTTTGCTTGTTTGGGGCTTTTGCAGGTTTTCAAATTTTCATTATTTTACTTACAGATTGTTTCAATTGTTGTACACGGTTGGCTCCTGTCAGCCACCGTACATACAACACTGAATCAAATCAAAAAATAAAGGATGGGGCAAAAACAATCCAAAATTGCTATGTTAATGTTTCTGAACGTTAAAACCTCTGAACTGCTTCAATCTGACTTTTCACAGACTATGAACCAGCTCCTGACACCCATGGCAAGAGGACTGTGGTGATTAAGACCGTCGAGACTAGAGATGGAGAGGTGCTTTGATTATTAGAAGACTGCATGATTCATGCAAAAATAACTTGCTTAATGGAATTTGCATCTTGGATATTATGAAAACAGGAAAGCTATACCAGTTCATGAATGTCAACACATTTGTTATTTTTTAACAGGTGGTGAAGGAGTCCAGGAGGGAGAGGGACAGGGAGTCTGCACGAGCTGACAAGGATGACCAAGACGAGTAGATAAAAGCTGATTAGAAAATGTGAAGGCCAGAGCCAATAGAAAATAGTAAACATGAGAAGGATGAAAAATTTTAAACCAAATCTGATCAGCATTCCTCATTTCCAAAAAAATATGTGTTTAACTGACATATTCTGTTAGAAACAATGTCAAATGAATCCCTTTGAGAGTGTCACTCTGGTGCTATTTAAGCCACCCAACTGTTGCTTAACAGCTATATCATGAGGTATTGTGTAGGACTTAGCAAAACCACTTTAAAAACATACCACTTGAGGCCTTGATTTACAGTGCAATTATGTGGAATCCTTAGACAACCACAAGTCTGATGAGTATCATAATAGTGACTTATTTAGGGGGAAATAAATGTAGAACTGTAGTTGTTCAAATCTGACTTACTAACAAAACTCCAGACACTGCCCTTTGGTCAACACACATAATACAGAAAGAAAAGTAACTAACCTATCTGCATTTGTTTTCAGAGCTTTGCAATCCTCTCACTGTGCAAACCAATGAATTACCAAAGTCATTCATAAACATGTGAAAAAAAATAAAATGTTGACATTGAAATATGACAGCCGCCAAGAGAAAAAAAAAAGCTGCTGAATGTGCTTTGCAATGCTGTGAGTTTCTGGCACGACTGATGAATGAAAATGTACGTGAAATAAACTTCATTGGACCAGATTTATGTTGTTTGTCCAGCTTCATTGTGATTTCTTTATAATCTATGCTAATTTATTTTCTTCACTGTCACAACAAAAGATTGGAGGACAGTTTAACAAGGGAGGTTTTTTAGAGGAAATAGTGAAATTATCCCAAATAGTTGAAAGTAGATAATAATATTGAGGAAACATTACCACCATCAAAACACACACGTTTTCACATGAGTGTTTGGAGGAGGTGTAAAAACAGAAAGTCAGACCCAAAAGAAACATACACCCATTCCAGTTTATCTTAAGTTAGATTTTGTAAATACACAGGTAATTCAGACAACTGTACGTGATTAAAAATAAATCAGCAGCCTACCTTCAGGTGAGGTGTCCCCGTTTAACGCTCAGAGCATGCTTTTCGCGTTGGTCCGGGCCTGAGTGTCACTTCAGACTGCATGTCTGCTGTCATATGATAAAAATGTGGTACATTCAACAATTGCCAAAAAGTTCGATAGAACCTTGAGTAATGCACACGAAGAACACCGTTCAACACCGAACGTTCATGCCCTGAATTCAACCTTTCAAGAACGGTTGAGGCGAAACTGCATGTGCGTAACAAAAACCTGGCAAAATAACAACTTTTATTGTTTGAGGCCCTGAATTTGCCCCTTTCCAGCACATCACATACTGTGCATTATTTGACTCAATTCAATATTTGGGGTTTCAGAGTGGGTAAAACAGGAGAGACGTAGCCTGAAATACCAAAAACTGGGCTGAGTGTTTCACATGAGTTGTGACGACATTCTACATCCGCCTACAGTCTTCCTCGCTGGCTTGGCGCGAGACGTTTGACTGGTTGGCGCAGCTTTGGCGACAAAAGCTAAAAACATATCTTGATTTGACACAGCACTCGTTACTGAGCAAACCTGCCGTAAAACTGAACGTCCTGGTAAGTCAGCTCACATTGTTTATGTTCCTAAAACGAACATTATTCGTTTTGTCTTGCTGCTGTGAACTGGAGCTAACTGTCCTGACTTTATAAAACAATCAACAAATAAAGTGCTTCGAGGAGTTGCCGTCTAACAACGTTGCTTAAGTCTGTTCTGGATGTGATTCAATACAAATAGTCGACAGATTTAGATTAAATAAGCTCAGGTTGCTATCTCAATACTCAGACTGCATTAGGTCAGTTATTGTGTAAGTAGAGTGGCCTGAGCAGAGTTTCTGATCAACTCTACTGACAGGTGAGTCAGGTCCAGATGATCTGTTTACATCACATCATGTGCAGGTTGACGCCCATTAGCTAATACGTATTTGATTAACCCTATCCCTTTATATCCAGACCTTAATTTAGAATAAAGCTCTTTTGATATTCAACAGTATGTTTTTCTTTCTTTATTGTTCAATAGACTGGCCCTTTACCTTTCAGCCAGCTGATGGTGCATGGACTTCCTCACAATGAACTGTGAGCTTTTGGCAACGTGCAGTGCTCTGGGCTATCTGGAGGGAGACACTTATCATAAGGAATCTGACTGTTTAGGTGAGTGTCAACTGAAGAGGTTATATAGTTGTGATAGGTCAGAGAGAACCCTGCATTATCCTAGGTAAGGAGATTAAACTGATGCATCTGCATCATCATCTGCATCATCATCTAACTGTTCTGTGAATGTCTTCCAGAGAGTGTGAAAGACTTGATTAGGTATCTACGCCATGAAGATGACACCCGTGATGTCCGCCAGCAGCTGGGTGCCAGCCAGATTGTACAGAATGACCTCCTTCCCATTATCGTACAACATGGACAAGACAAGGCTTTATTTGATGCCTGCATTAGGTATGAAACCTGTTGACCGGAATTTACTCTGGCTGGGAAAAATAATCAGTGTAATTAAAAGGTCTTAAACATTTAAATTTGACAATTCACACAAATGTCAATTCTTTGATACTGTATTGCATTGTAGGTTTGAGGCGTGTTTTATTTTCCACATTTGCTATTTAAACCTTTTTTATGGAAGCTTGAAAGATTTGTTGCTTATATGGATTTTATATTTCCTCTCAGGCTCATGGTCAACCTTACTCAGCCTGCTATGCTTTGCTTTGGGAAAGTCCCAGATGACCCAGTCTTTAGGCATCACTTTTTGCAAGTGACTTCTCATTTGCAGGCTTACAAGGAGGTAATGTGCTTTCAAAACTATTGCTTTTCATTCCTTCACTTTAAGACCAGTGGGGTGTAAAAGAAAATCTTCATGCTTTTAATCTACTTGATGCTATTCAACAAGTAATTTTGTGTGTCTTCCTTTCATTTACAGGCATTTGCCAGTGAGAGAGTGTTTGGCATTTTAAGTGAAATATTATACAACATTTTACAACTGGTGAGTGTTCAGCTGGTAAATATCAACACTTTAATCACCTGATCAGTTTCAGGCATCTCCTCAAAATGGGTTTGATGTATGTGTGTCTCTTTCAGGACTGGGAGCAGAGGCAAGAGGAGGATAACCTGCTGATAGAGAGGATCCTGCTGCTGGTCAGGAATGTACTTCATGTACCAGCAGACCCTTATGAGGAGAAGGTCTGACTCTCAACATAGAAGTGACAGTGCTAAGTTTTTACTTCAGTTAGCAATCTCTTTTACACCGTATCTTGCATGTACTGCTTTTAATCTCTTTGTCTCTTCTATAGAAAGTTGATGATGATGCCAGTGTACATGATCGGCTGCTGTGGGCCATTCACATGAGTGGCTTTGATGACCTGATCAAGTTCCTGGCATCGTCTCAGAGTGAGCAGCAGTGGAGCATGCATGTGCTGGAGATAATCTCCCTCATGTTTAGAGACCAGGTTAGTATTAGAAGCCTCTTAAAGGATACACAAACCATTCTACTGTTCTACTGCTGTTATGTGTCTGATATGTCGTTGTTGCTGTGCAGACACCAGAAGCTTTGGTGAGCGCTGGTCAGGCTCGATCTGCTGAAGAGAAGCATCGAGACTCTCAGGAGCTGGAGGCCCTGAGGCAGAGAGAGCAAGCAGAGAAACGATCTCGAACTTTTCAAAGAGGCACCAGGTATAGTCAGGCTGATCTGCAGTTCTTTTTGTCTTCTTTTCAGGAACAAAAATGTTTGTTCATCTTTCCCAGAAAAATGCTCACATTACTCATTATTTTCCTATGTTTTTTGCAAGCTTTATGTTAAGATACTCTAGTTTTTCGAACTTATGTGTTTCTGATTTTTTCAATGTTTTGTTTCAGACATTCTCGTTTTGGAGGCTCTTATGTTGTCCAAGGGCTGAAGTCAGTTGGGGACAAAGATGTAATTTATCACAGAAATCTTCATCATGTAAGGAGATAACTACTCACAGCTCATCTGTGCATCACACCGCATTAAAGAGCATATTTTGGCACAGATCTTTAACTGTGCCTTCTTTTTCTGTATATTTAGTTCAAAAATTACACTCATGACACGGGCAAAGCACTGAGACGTGTTCCACGGAGGCGTCGACAAGCTCAGGAGTGTAAAGACAAACGCCGTTCAGCCCTAAATGTTCGTCTCTTCCTGCGAGAGTTTTGTGTGGACTTCTTGGAGAACTGCTACAATCACCTCATGTACCTCGTCAAGGTCAGCTGCTATAACTTAAAAGAAAAAAATTGCATGTTCATGCTGTGAAAGTTCTTGAGTTTATTTTAAAACAATTTAAAAACTCACTTTTTTAAAGGAGCATGTTTGATTGTCTGAAATACTTTTTGTTCTGTGTAAACTTCCCTGCAGGAAAGTCTGATTCGAGAGCAAACTCAGCAACACGACGAGACGTACTTCCTCTGGTCACTCAGCTTTTTTATGGCTTTCAACCGTGGCAATGGTTTTCGTGCTGACTTAGTCTCTGAGACAGTGTCCATCCGTGCCTTCCATTTTATTGAGCGCAACATCACCAACTACTACGAGATGATTCTCACAGATCGCAAAGAGGCAACATCCTGGTCACGCAGGTTAGAAGATTTTGTGGAGTTGGGCTGATAAGGAGTCTGTTTCTTGGTCCCAGACTGATGTTTTCTCCTTTCTTCAAGGATGCACCTTGCGCTTAAAGCGTACCAGGAACTGCTGCTGACTGTGAATGAGATGGACCGCTCCCAGGATGAAAACATCCAACAGAGTTCCAACGTTATTAAAAGTAAACTGTTCTGTCTTTTTTTTATTTTAAGTTTGAATTTTTGAAGGGTGTTTGTGTATCACTTAACCTAGTGCATCATCTACTTCTCTTTTTTTTATAGGTAACATATTTTACCTGATGGAATACAGGGAGATATTCCTGACCCTGCTCAGAAAGTATGATGAAACCAAACAACCTCACTCTTATCTCAAAGATCTCGTGGAGTCAACTCATCTGTTCTTGCGTATGCTAGAGCGTTTCTGCAAAGGCCGCAAAAACTTGATGGTTCAAGTAAGATCTTGTGCTGAACTTCTTATGCAACTTCCCCTTATTATGGACTTCTCACAGCAGTGACGCCTGGCTTTCTTGACCCTGCAGAAAAAGAAGATCAGGCGTAAGAAGTCCCGAAGTGGACAAAAGCCACCAGCTGCAGACACGAGTCCAGAGGCCCTGGAGGAGACCTGGAAGATTGTAGAAGAGGAGCTGAAGGCCGTCAGTTTTCAGGTCAGTGTAAAATCCAACCGCAGGTCAGATGCTGTGAGCATTTGATGTTGAGTTGCACGTTTAATGCTGTTGCATTTAGCCAAAAAGTTTCATGTTAAAAGGCCAAAAATCCCCACACTGAATACCTCATTTTTCTGTGTCCAGCTGTCAGAGTCTTTAACTGAGAGCATTGTGCCATTTGATGCTACATCTGAAACGCCACTTGAGGAGCAGCGGACTGAGGCCATGGTGCGGGTACAGGATGCCCTGCTGGCGCGAATGGGGCCAGAAGCGCTGGGACTGCTACGTGCTGCCAGGTTAGCCAGAATCATTTATTAACTCCACTGATAAATCAAACGTGTCAGGTTTATTTTTCACTCTGTATCTGTTGTCATACTAAGGGAGGTGTGGCCAGAGGGAGATGTGTTTGGTTCAGCAGATGTAGAACCTGAGGAGGAGCTAGAACTTCTTAAGCAGATTCTTCAGGCCAACCTACCAAGTAAGCTTTGCACAATATATTTGCCTCATCCTTTTTTTGTCATGGCATCTATGCAACTTTCCGACTTTACTTCATTGCAGGGTCTTCTCCCCTTGAGCCTGTGGTAGATGAGGAGGATGATGGAGCTGAGTTAGAAGAAGAAGAGTTGGAAACTATCCAGATTTCTGAAAAAGAGTTTAACTTTCTAGATTTTATCAAGAGGTGAGAAAAACGTTGAAAGGAGAACTTGAACAAAATAATGCTTGAAATCTTTTAAATGGGAAATGGAACTGTTTTAACCAAATGGATAACCATCTCCTTTTCTTACCTCTCACAGGTTTGCAAACCCTGGCATTGTGCAACCCTACCTCCTCTTATTAAAAACCTACTCAAAAAACACACCTCACACAAACCACTGCATTGCTCGAATGCTGCACCGCTTGGCTGTTGATCTGAAAATGGACGCCCTGCTTTACCAGTTGTCTGTCTTCAACCTTTTCAACAAGATCCTGAATGACCCTGCTGCTGCTGCTTACAAGGTGCAGTAATGACTTAATATACTTACATGAAGTGAGGTTGAGTAGAGGCTAAACTTTATTTTCTTGTTTGCAGGAGCTGGTGACTTTTGCCAAGTTCGTCCTGAACAGGTTTTTCTCAGTGGCAGCAAAAAATGACAAAGCATTTGTTGAGCTTCTTTTCTGGAAGAATGTGGGGGCTGTACGAGAGATGACTGAGGGCTACAACAAGGACGGGTTTGTGTGCATTTAGCACCACACATCATTTAAAGATGACTATTATTAAGATGCATTTGAGTAAAAAGCATATTTTTTTAAACTATAGTTTAAATGATAGAGTTTTAAGGTTTAAAATTATGTTCTTAATTGTCTGAATGATATCAGAGAGGGAAAGAAACCAGCATGGACTGAGGAGGAAGAGGAGGAGTTGCGCAAACTCTATGAGGAGCATCGACATTCTGAAGGTCTGTTTTCTTTTATTTTTAAATCTATTCTGCTATAATTAACAAGATGATGTCGCAAATGATGCCCTTTTTTTGACTGTTCATTTTGGGTTTAGAGCCTGATATAGTGGAGACCCTGCTGCCTTTGCTTAGCAACACCAACCGCAATCGGCGCCAGGTTGTGACACAGCTGGTGCACATGGGTCTGGTGGACAGTGCTAAAGAGCTGAAGAAACCAAAGTATGTCCTCACGACAGAATTAGAGTGTAACGTTTAGACCAACATTTAAAGCAAGGCTTCATGAACTGCTATCACTTACTTAAAAAAAAGGCTTAAGTGTTTTTTCTCTCTCCAATAACAGGAAAGGTACTCGTATTGTTCTTTGGACTGAGGAGCAGGAAGAGGAGCTGCAGATGCTTTTTGAAGAGTACAAAGACTCTGACGGTCAGTACAACTATATTATTACCATGTACCATTTGCCTCTGTTTTTTAAGAACACATTATTTATGAAGTGACTATTTGGTTATATTCAAACAGATGTGCTCGGTAACATCCTGAAGAAGCTAACCGCTAAAAGGTCCCGTGCACGAGTGGTGGACAAAATGCTCAGCCTGGGTTTGGTGTCTGAGAGGCGAGAACTTTACAAGAAGAGGAGTCGAACCACTCGGGGGAAAAGCTCTGGAGGAGGAATGGTAAAATTAATGCAGATTTACTTGGATCTTTTTCAATAATCAGTTTGATGATAAAATACATTAATATATTACAAACATCAAGTGTATGGATTGGTGTAAAAAAATAACATACAGCCTTGTCCACAAAAAGAATGAGATTATGCATTTAATGAAAACAAAATCAGAAATTCATGATTTGCAAAACGGTGAAACCCCAGGATAGCCCAAAGACAACAGATCAAATGACAGAGAAATGTGCTTTTTGGGGTGGGGGTTGCTGTGAAAAACACGCATTTTGATTTTGATAGCTGCAAAGCCTTTCGAAAACAATTTAGATAGTGGTGGCATAAAAGTGATGATAGTTTTGCATTTTTAGCTTCAACTTTTGATGTGTTCCTTTGATCTTTTTTCAATTGACCATAGGGTTTGTCTACAATAACGTTTTCTGTTTTCCTGCATTAGACTGAAGAGGAGTTCCTTGAAAGTCTAACACAAGGCTTTCCTGATGATCCTGTGGACAGAGATGATGAGGATGATGTTGAGTCTGATGAGAGTGATGAGGAGGAAGATGATGAAGAAGAAGAAAAAGAAAATTCACAGAATAGAAAGAGGAGCCGAAGCCAGGACTCCCCAGTCAATAAGAGAGCTGATGTTGGCACCATGGTGTGGGCTCTACAACAGGAAGGTGAGATTAAATGGTCCTGTGTGCCTGCCTTGTTTTTTTTTCTCGTCTTGTTTGTTTTGTTTTTGTTAATGTAAAGTATTTGAACTGGTTTTATGAGAATGTTTTTTTTGCCAGGTAAGACCAGAGAAACTGGCAAAGCTGTATTTAAAAAAAAAGTGTTTTCAAGACTACAACCAGACAATAATGTTGCATTTGATACTTCTGTTGGATTTATACTGTTCTTTTTCTGTAACAGGCTTGTCTGGACCCATGGCGTGGCTTCAGAGGTGTCTTAACAAAACAGCAGAGGACCGTGAAGAGGATGGTAAGTGCCAAAGCAAGGGAGCTGCTTTTTTTGCAACTTTGTTAGATGAGGTTAAAGATCACAGAAAAAAATGGAAGGAGCACATTGTAAATGAGTTCTGTTAATGGGGCTATAATCACCTATTTGCTAGGCTTGTCTCTGGCCGTGCCACTCGTTCCTCTGACTGAGGAAAATGAAGAGGCCATGGAAAACAAGAGCTTCAGGAGGCTGCTGCGAAAACTGGGGGTGCGGGAACCTGCAGATGAACAGGTGTGTTGTTTTTAATGCCATTTACAGACATGACCAGACAATTTCTCTGCTATTGTCTTCTCGATAGTTGTTGGGTTTTTAGTATCTTGTTCATTCTTCTTAGTTTTAAGGGATCTTGAGATTTTGCTGACGTAATATTTTTTATATTTCTGTAATCAGGAGCGCTTTTGGAGGATTCCAGCAAAGATAAACGTGTCCCAGCTCAGAAGTGCAGCTGCATCTCTTAGTCCAAGAGACAAGGAACCTGAGGGAGGTGAAGAGCAAAACAGCTTTTTGACTTCAACCAAAGGAAATGAGAAGGAGCAGATGGATGAGGAAAAGGAAGAGGTCCCAAGTGAACGCAGAGCTCAGGCTCTGAATGCACTGCTACTCACACGCAAGAAGAAACATCACACCTCAGAGCAGACAGGTATGTCTGGGAGTTTCCTGTTCTTGTCTCAGATGACAGCAGTTAATTACAGCTCTGTCTCAAAGTGGTGAGTTAAGTTACATAGTGCACGTGAAATGAGCCTTAAAATGCTCACTGAAGCCAAACTATCAAGAATTTAAATTCATGCTTCCAGAGAATTCAGCCAAAATCCGCTCAAACAGCATTTTTTTTCACATCACACACAGGCACGTCAAGTCCTCTAGCTAAGATCTAAGATTTGATGTGAAGCCTCTGTGTGACTGGATCAATCCTGTTAAACATATTCACTGTTCAGGATGTCTGTAAAACATCCTCAGGTTGCTCCAGGGAGTGGGAGCTGACAGAAAAGGCCCGTTCACCTTAGGAGCTGCTTTAAAAGTCAGCAATAGATCTAAAAATCAATTCTACAAGTTATTGGGCGCCACTGACGGGGTGGTAAAACAAAAGTAATTTGGCTGTGTTTTGAACTAGCTGTTAACTCCTCAAACTGTGTGTTTTTAAAACACAGTTACAGAGAGTTACAGGTATCTGGACAAGGCGATAAAAGGATGTATGACAGCCTCAAGGTTTTCGAGATGAAAATGACTCAGTTATTGATATTTTCCTCATCTGCATAAAACAAGACTGTTTGATAAGGTTGACATGATGGTTCAGACTGAGGTTCTCATGAAAAATGACACCTCATTTTTTTTTTTTTTACATCTGGCAGCAATGATCTTTGCTAGTGAACCCAGATGTGTCATCATTTCTACTAAACCAAAGCTGACAATCAGCCTCAGTCTTATCAAAAATTGACTGCAGAAATTATGAGACAACCAGCATGTGAGGATTTGGACGCAGTCGTCCAAAGTGTTAAAATGGTTAAAATCATTGGGATTTAAAGACAGGTAGAGTTGGTATTTATCCGCATTTAAATGGAAACTCATGGTTGCAGATGATATGTCTCAGGTGTATGAAGTCAGTTCAAGGACTGACCCTAGGAGATCCCCAGCAGGTCAACTTTGCATGTGGTGATTGTGAGCTTCCAATTGCATCGCTAAAAGATTGATCATATAAATAAGAACAAACCAATTTAAAACTGAACCAAACATGCCAACCAGGTGTTTTAGTTGTCCCAGTAAAGTAAAATGATCACCAGTATCAAAATATCATAAAAGGCAGCACTTAAATTTAAAAGAAGTATAACTGAAAATTTTCCAGCATCAGTAGCAATCTGCAGGTCATATAACACTGAAAGGGGGGCTGTCTTTGTGCTGCCTCAATTTTCTTAAGAACTTTAGAGAGAAATGGCAGTTTTGAAACCAGTCTGAAATTACTTATGGAGTCTGGGTCTAATGAGGGTTTTTGCAGGAGAGATTGAACTTTTGCTTGTTAGATGAGTGGGGACAGAACCAGTTGTCAGTGATGTGTTTATAAAGGTGAGACCCAGGTTCAAATCCAGCCTCTGGCCTCTTTCCCTGTGTCACTCCCCACTCTTGCCCTGTTTCTTGCTCTATCCACTGTCATCTATTCTATCAAATTAAAAGCATAAAAGCCCCAAAAATAATTTATGAAAAAAAAAAAGAAATGGTTGTGTCTCATGAAAAGGGGGTAATACGTGTTCTGATGCAGGAAACCTTATTGATTAAAAAAGATGAAAAGTTCCTGACATTTCTAAGGGGAAGAGTCCTTGAAACATTTGCCACTGTGACACGATTCATTTCACTGAACGAGATCCTTGAGTTGTGTCTATTTTTAGCAATCAGGTTGGAAAAGTACTTTGCCCAAAGTACTTTGATAAACTTTTGTTATTATTTTCAGCCCCTGTGCCAGAAGCCAACCCTGTTGAGGATACAGAAAATCCACCTGAGAGGTGAGGGATGATCTTGTGTTTTTGTTATTCTAACCCCTGCAGAGAAATGTCTATTTTTGAGTCTAAATGCTCTTAATGCCTAATCTATTTGTGTCCACATTAGATCCCAGGAGAAGACCTCAGTAAAAAGAAGTCGAGTATTAGATGATGATGAAGATGATGGTAAATGACGTTTATCATTTGTTAAACCACGGGTAAAACTTAAAAAAATATGAATAAACTGCAGCATCACTCACAAAGTGCTGTCTTTACAGAAAGTGACTCCAGTGATGCAATGCATGTCGAGGCCAATGGTGATGCAGAGTCAGAAGAGGAGGATGTATCTGCTCCTGTGAAGCGCAGACGCAAGATGGTATTAATCGATGAAGAGGAAGATGAGGATTAGATGATTTCTTTAATGGACTGTAAAAGCTGTGGACAGGGGAGACATAAAAGGTGTCCCTCTGGAGGAAACTCTGGTAATGGACCACCAAACATCACACACATCAACCTTTAGACCTGCCCCCGTGGATACATAGATCCTAATAAGCAATTTCCTCTTGACACGTAATCAACTAAAAATGATTGGGTCTTTCATGTAGTTATGATCAGTGTTCTGTTTTTGTTTTTTTCTGCATCCTCACCACACAAATACTGCTGTTTAAGAAAGTTTAAACTTTCCTATTGAGTTATAACTCCTCAATTTTATCTCTTTTGGAAAAGTTCTTTATGTTTGACCTTCTCAATAGGTTTATACGCAAGAAATGTTTGTGCTCTCTTACCCTCAGATACAGGAGTTCAATTTGTGTCTATGTATTGATTAAAAAAATCTGCTTTCAGTACTTGGGTTACTTGTGACTTTTTGGGTCATTTTGTTGCATTGCATCATTGAAAACACTAGAGGGCACTTCATGGTTGAAATATTACCTCTGAAAATAGTTTCATGATATTTCAATATGCGAAAAGACTTAGTAAGTCTATTTAGTTCTATTAAAAAAAAACATTTAAAAGAAAATTAACTTCTCCCCATGTTTTAAATTCGAGAGATCTTTAGTGGGTTTAATTATGCTCAACTTAAACTTGGATGGACATCAAACTTTCTTTATACTCTACTCACAATAACCAAAAAATGTCAAAACAACTGTCTGGTTGGGCATTCCTAAAAACACACAGACTCGTTTTACATCTTCTGGCACTGCCTGAAGCCAACCATGTTGTGCAGCTGTGTTGGAGGTGGTCTCTTGTCCATACATCTGGACCATGTTAGTAACTTCCTGTCACAGCATCTGCTCTGCCCCCACCCCACAGAGCCAGCGGCAGACCTGACAACACACAGATACTTCTATGAGTTAAGTTTGCAACCACAGTGATGAGTTGGTGTAGTGCAAGGATCTGAAAGGTAAAGCATTCTCTTTGCATGGACATGCCTCATATATCTGTGTTCAATGTAAAGAAGGTGTGGACGCTGCCTATTAAACAGCCAGTGATGACTCATTGTTTTGAGTGGACACTGAAAAGCAAAAGCCTGGAGACTGTATTGCATAATTGTTTGAAACAGATGTAGGACCACGTCATTTTATCATGCAACCTTTAAGTAAATTGAATCCATGCAGTTGTTGAAAATAAAGACACAGCTTTGCTTTAAAAAAGCTACAAAAACACCTTTGTGTTGTATTTTTGAAGACAGGAGCATGGATTTTCTGAAAAGCCTTATAAGATGCAGTGTTTCACGCATATTCTAACTTCACTTAAATTCAGCCACAAACAGAACTAATGGAATTAGTCATCCATATTAATAGTTTAATCCAAGACAAGCTGGAAAGAGCTTTGCAGTGTTTCTTCTGCTCCAGGTTACTTTAGGACACAGGCCCAATGCTTATGTAAATTGTCACTGAAACACAATTGTCTGTTAATTTTTTGGAGTGGCACAGATTAGTTTTGCTCATATTATTGTTTCTTTTGCCTTGTGCTGGAGCTCAGTTTTTGGTTCATTGCATGATAGATTCTAAAAAGCTTTTTCTTTTACATTATGTGCTTTATTTGGAAGGATAAGTTTTGAAATTCAGAATTTAAACTTGTCTTTTACTATCAGTTATGGAGCAAGTTTTATTCATTTTGTGTAATATTCTAATTTGGACATTATAACAATGTGGAGGTTGATAGAATAATACCTCAATACCCTTTATAGATAGCAAGGAGCCTATAAGCCCCTTTAAAACAAAAAGTTGAAATTTGTTTCAGCAGTGAATTCACATCATATTAATTTAACACTGGATTTCGTGGTTTTGAATGAGAAGACCTTGTGCCTAGTAAAACCTTAATATACAAGTAAGACCTCTTCCTCTGACAGACCCTATGGTGAGTATAAATTGCTGTAATTTATTCTGTAAATCCACAGAAGGCAAGGGGCCTTGTGCTATCTGCTGTAACATTCTCAACAGATCAAATTGGTATTTTTTTCTATTCAGATAGAAACTATGAATACATAAAGTTGAAGTAAATGAAAGACATGGAGGTACAGTGCATGGAGATGGCCTCCCTTCAAATTCTAGCAGGTTGTCTGTCTGGGGCTCATTGAAGACATGGTTTTGACACTTTCATACACGATGACAGTCTGTTTAACAGTTGGAACTGTCTTTGAGTAGCTACAGTTCACATGGGGTGTAAATAAAGATCTAAAAGTACTGAAGCCAGTGCATTAAACCTTAAAGTTACCCCATAATTTAGTTTGACAGCAAATCAGCCAATTCTTAAAATGCTTTTATTGTCTGCGGGAAATAGCCAGTTAGATCTAGGTTTTTAATTCCAAGATCTGCCAGCATTATGTAGAGCTCTAAAGTAAAAGTCCTGCTTTGGAGGGTAAACACTAACTACATGCTTTAGTGTATGTAGACTGCTGGAAATAATATTTCTATTAACTGCGAGTCATGTTACAATAAGGCTAAATGATAATCCGTTGGACCGAATTTAATGAGCTGTAAACTCAGAAAGAGTGAGCTCGTTGATAGTCAGTTGCCGAGTCCCCTCCCTCCCCCTCCGCCCCTCTGCCCTCCCCCCGGGCCCCTCCAACGGTCCAAACTGACGACGCTGCCCCTGGATGGAGATTGAGTTAGGGATTACCTCGGAGGAAGAAGGGGGGAAACTTTTTCCCCTTTTATTTTCAAGTGCTGTTTGATTGTACAGAGAGAAAGGGATAGAGTAGGCGTGTGAGGAGGAGTGTTAAGATTTTCCAGGGAGGACGTTTTTGCGGAGTAGAGTCACAGACGATAACTTAAACGGTTAACTAAAGTTGAGTGAGACACCCGCCGTGAATGGAAACTAGCTAACTCTCCTCACATCTGTGGCCAGTCAAAGCTAGCTTCGCCTGATGAATAATCAACATGGGACATGGTTAAGAGCATAAATATGTCGTTTTGGTGTTTGTAGTTTAATGACGGCTCAGGAGTTTTGAAATCGGAAGAAAACCGGTTTTTCCATGGTACCATATCGCCGCTTTTGTGTGTGTGAATGGTGGAGTGTTTTTCCTGTTTGACAGGGCCGATTGTCAAGAAGTAACGTCACTGCCAAAACAAAGGCTCATCGGTAAGTTTTGAAATCACTTTTTTGTTTTAGAGAGAAGCAACAGGTTTGTTTCTGTGTCTCAAAAGTTTACACATCTAAACTACTTGTTACTTTAATCCAACGGGATGAGTTGTGTGTCAGTGATGATTTGTTAGTTACCATATGTCTATTACTGTAAACAATAGACTTAGTCGCCAATGATAATTGATCATATTTGAGCGATTCAACCTCTGACCCTGATTTATCAGTTCCAGATTCAACAGCTGTCAGGTACCAACCCCACTTCTGTTGCCGGTATCCGTTTACCATTTACAGTAAAAGCACAATGCAACTTGTCCTTCAGTGTTGAACAAAGAGTAGAAAATAACGACCAGGGAATGCAGTGGTTTTAATTGTGGGAACCGAACCAGACACTTTCCTCAGTATTGACTTCATGCATTGGGGTTGGCAAAAGTTGTGGTAGTAGTTTATGTTAAGTTACCTGCAGCTGCAAACAGAAAAAATCATTGCTTATGTGGATTGTTTGGTTTAAGAGAACTCCAGTATAAAATACATAAACTATACATGGCCCAATATTTTCTCATCTCCCTGTGACAGCTGTAGCACTCAGATAGCCCTGGCCTTGTGGTTCTGCTTTGTGATCTAGGGTGGGAGTGCCTCAGGTTCTGTGGGCAGTATGATGACAGCTTACAGGTCCTGTTTTTTACTGGGGACTTCAGTCTGGAGTTACAACCTTCCAATGCACCCCCCATCTACCTGACCTATACTGTGTCAGACTACACCAGATGGTTAGGCCCCTTTCAAAGGGAAGAGAGAGGAAACCCTTCCCTTCTTTCTCGAAAAAAAAAAAAAAAAGAGCGTGGAGGGCAGAGAGTGATGAAAGATAGACTACACATGTTTTGCTGGCACCTCTGAATTAGCATGAGCAAAATGAACAAAGCAGTCTCATTTATGTCCTTGTACTTATAGAATATACTCTATACTAACAAAGCTTTGACACACATTCAAATTTGAGGCTATGAAAAAAACCCAGAGTTGTTGAATTTATTTTGAATCACACTTAAAAAGTTTTCTAAAAGGAAGTTGGACTCGCCATGTAAGAGGCTAAACCTGAAGTTTGGTTTAGCATTATGTTAGAATCAGTTTTTTTTTCATGACCAAAGCAGTTATTTTCTCCCTGAAAAGATATATGCATAGAGTAAAGGTTATATCAAGAAAAATTAGTATTGTATTGGGTTGCCATCTGCATTCTTGCTGTTTCAGATGCCATTGGTTAATGCTGCATATTGTGGAGTGAAGTTCACATAAAAATTAACTTCAAAAGTTTTCATAGTTGATTGAGTTAACACTCCGGCCATGTCAAGCGACATGCACAGGCCTCCTGCATCTGTCCATATGCACAGCACATGGTACGACTGCCCACATTATGGAGTGGCATTCGCTTGTAATTATTAATAACAGCAGTGTTAATTGGAAGATATCTGCTGTTTCAGTCTGCACAAGACCCGTGACTTTCTACTTCTCTGTGTTTAATGGATTTACTTACATTGGACACATTCATTTGTAGATTTATCTAATTATCTTAGAAATTTGTGGTCATAAATGTGGAAAAGAAGGACAAAATGGAATTATCCTTTTTTTCTTCGGTTCCTCTGAATCATAAACAATGAAAGTGGGTATTGTCCCAAAAGGGCATTCTAAAAGGAACTTTTTAAACTAAGGAATAAACTAAAAAGACTCAGAAAATAGGGATAGATGTCATTCTTTATGTTTTTTCTTCTTAAAAGATTGCATACTTAGTAAAACATGTATTGCTTTTGTCATCAAATGCATAAAAGAGAACAGACATAGCTGAGGGTCAAACCCCACAGGCAGAAGGATCTCCCCGGTGCTAGAAAAGCCCCATTGTAATACGAAAACCACATGAAAAAGTGATACCAGTCATTTTCAAACACCCATCCATAGGCTACTTATAGCACTTAAACACTGGTTATAACTGAGACATGAGAGCGGCTTTGAATTTTCTTGGGAGACGAAGCCCAAGCTCGATATTTTAGGATCGTGAGATCCCTGTAGGAGGTACAATTATTGTGGACTGGAATTTGACAAAGAGGGTTAAATGGCTGCTTTAAATGACAGAGCAGCAGACATACATAGGCAATGCACAGAAGTCTGAACTGCTTTCATGTTCTATCCCCCTTATGCCACTAAAACAACCCTATCGAAGAATGAACTCACTTGATCACTGGCCCATTCGATTTTATTTAGACAGTCTGATTGAGCTGATCAACTTTTAGTTGAAGCATCTGAAAGAGCTCAAAGTTTTGATATATTCTACAAGACTATAATAAAGATTTCTCCCAGCTCAGTTCTGCACAGAGGTCAGGACAGCCCTGGGACCAGAAGGACTTTGGTGATGTGTTCAAGGACTTCTCTGCATGATGGGTGGTTCCCTACACTAACCTAGTATTCACCAGCAGCATATATTATCTCATACACAGCCATAATGTCATGCTCTCACATATGGCCATCAGACTCCACCACATGGCCTACTAAATGCTGCTCTCCACCACAAACCCCTAATAGAGCGTTGTGGGACTGCCCCTCCTTGCTTGGTGCACATACTGTAAACTGCTTCCCCTGCTGCTAGGTCAAAACTTCAATTTACTGCAGCGCACTCTTTGAACTTCAGGGATGAATAATAGTTCTTTGCATGGATTTTAACCATGTTAATGAGCATGTATACTGATGTGCGCCATGCACACATGCACCCTTCACATGTGACCCGCTTTAAAAGGCTTCACATTGTGTTTCTGAACTTTTCATGCCTCACTATAAGTAGCTCTTGCAGTCTTAAGTTAAAAGGCCTTCATTGTTTACAGCTGATTCAAACATGGAAGAGATTGAGAGATAACTCGGCAAAACAGCAGGATATCACTCATAGAACATTAGAAAGTGAATGGTGTCCGTTGTGGGATGAGATGACTAGTAATTTGTCCCCAAAGTCGTTAACTGTATTATTGTGTGTCCTTTAAGTGTTTTTATATTAGTAGGAAGTTTATTTCAGTTCAATTTTTTGCAGCTGGGATTTTGAGTGACACATTCTTTTCTTGGTAATGGCCTCTACTTCCAAAAGGTATTCAGCTCGAGGGAATATTGCATGAGATATGGGTTTTGATAACTCAGATTGTGACCCATAATCAGGAAATCCAAAATGTGCCCTGAACAAAATAAAGTGGTTTCAAAATCCAGTTCAGTTTATGTAGGAAAATGCAATGGTTCGGCTCTTAAGTTTACATTTTCCACAGCTCTGTTGTCACAATTTGAGGGAATTTGACAAAACTGAAATATCCTTTCCACTCAGATTTCTTGTTCAAGAGAGATCCAACCACGTGTTGGTTGTGTTCAAACCAATGTGAGGGTTTATTCCTGACAGATACAGTTTTGGATAATGCGTGCACTTTCAAACTGTAAACAGGGGTGAGTTTGTCCCATCCCTGATCAGAAAAAAAAGATGTTCTTGAACTCATGAAACTCTGAAATGGCGTTTGAGTGATGTAATTGAGTGTGCCTTAAGTTGTTTATACGAGTCATGAAAGCAAGCCACGTGCAGAAAGGTTGCCAGACACTCATTTCCATGTGATTATTGTGCATGCAAATGGATCCCATGTGTCATTTTTAGTCAAGACTGGATAGTTGAATAATCCTTCCGTGTGAGTCCTTAGTTATGCAACTGAAAGACAGTGTGAATGCAGGAGAACAGACCCTATCGAAGAATGAGTTTGAAGAAAGGGTCCAGATTAATTTGAGATCTTGTAACCCTCTGCAGAAAACCAGAATAAAGAGAATGAGATTGGTGTGTTTCAGGTAAACCTGATAGAGAAATTTAAAAAATGATTGATAATGACCGGTTAACATAAACTGTTCATGGGCTGGGGAAAGTTCAAATTCATCAATCAGATCTTAGCATGTCTTCACTGATTTCATACCTTATTAGAGTGGATGAGGATAACATGTCAATAACTGTAATAGCATGTGAACATTACAGCACAACCATGCATAGAGGCACCCAGTGATACAATGAAAGTGTTATGTGTGGATTAACCTATGAGCCAGACAGATTACATACTGAATTTCAAAGCACCGTAAATCTCCTGTTCCTGCTGTTTTCTTGGCATGACCAGATTGCGAAGTCTTTTTGTGTTGGCCATGCTAACTTTCTAGTGCAGCTCAGATTTCTTATTACCTGTTTGTCTGATTGTTTGTCCAAATCAAATGAGTTGTACTGTTGAGCTGAGGTGATGTGTGAGGTGAGGTGAGTATTAATGATCTTTAAGTTGGCGTTCTTTCTCTCTGCCACAAAGAGAAGAGTCAGTTCCTGCTGAAACTTGATGTTCCACTTCCTCATCTGGTCCTAAGCTTCCTCTTCCTGTCACAGAGCAGGATGCTATATACTGGCTCATGCCTGTCTCAGTGTAATCCAGAAGGAGAGAGCAGATGTTATTGTAATAATGAGCATGCGTTTATCCTTGCTTATCCAGTTTTATCAGTACGCACAGTATGGTGTCCATTACAACGACCCCACTCTGACAGCACTTTTGCCACGGTGCCTCTTGTCTGGACTCCATCAGCCTCTCAGCTGGGCGGGTTGTTCTGCTGAGGGTGGTTGGCATGATTTACGGCTGCAACTGTGAAGGCAGAATCCAGTGCATCTCTCATTCCTGAGCAGTCTAAGAGAAGTTGTCAGGTCGCCAAACTATCCCAGCAACACAGGTTTTCAGCCTATCAGCTGTCTCTTGTTGTCAAGTCAGAAGAGATCGCAGAACCCTCGGCCGTGTTCATTCACAACCACCCCCGTTTAAACACACCCAAATTAGCTATGTGGGGAACTCATCGTTGGCCCAGCCTGTCTCTAAGCAGCTGAGCACTCAAATCTGTGCTGCTTAACCCCCCGCTGTGTTTGTTCAAGGGGTGGTGGTGGTGGTGGTGGGGTAATACTTGTTTGGAAGTTTTTGTTTCGGGGGCAACGTGATATTCCAGTCGGTCATCTGTAGTTGATCCTTATTGTTGGTTACACATGGTGTCAAAGTGTTGCCTCCTTACTAATTTAAGTGATCTTACTAAACCTTAATATGACATCTTTTTTAATATTGATAAAATAGATTTAAGGGTGTGTGGCACTTTTAAAGTTTTTAATGGTTTAACCAGAGAGTGATGTTTGCCAAACTTAAGTTTCAGCAGATAAATTAGCAAGTCACTGGCTTCACTTTAAGTTACCTGCCTGATTCAGACAAAAAAGAAAAAATGCCCTGGAGTATCGATACTTAAAACGTGGTATTGTTTACTTTTTGAAAAACAGGGAGTATCCATACTTTCTCAGTATCAGTATATTCTGCAACCCTACTTTAACCCAGAATATCTCAACAGCTGTTAGATGGGTTGTTTTGTCTGTTTGACCAACAAGCATGATTATATAACCAATAATAATGTTGGCTTTTTTTATACCAGGATTTCCGCAGGGTCTTAAAAAGTATTAAAAGTTGATAAATTAATTATGGGAAAACTAAGGCCCTTAAAAAGTATTTAAAAGTCTTAATCATAATTTTTTGAGATATTAAATTTTATTGGTTTTCAAACTTTGACTCCAAAAGTATCCATGAACATTCAATTTCCTCCTTGTGACTATAACAAACTAACCTGACATGCCAGATGGACAGTTCCATATGTCCACCATGGAAATAGTCCATTCTGGGCAAGATTTGAAATAACCGCACCTGGTGATTGGACGATCATTCTGGTTGTCACATTCATCACAGACTGATGACATAAAAGGACTGTGCAGACTTTCGAAGTGATCTTGAGAAAGTCTTACCTTTAGATATATGCCTGATCGTTATCCACAACTTAAAATGAGATTATCAGCCCCAAAACAGGTTATTAGTAAATGCTATTTCTTAACTTCCTGATTGGGTCGGACAGGACCAGACTGATTTGCACGTCAGAATCCCCTTGACAACACGCCAGCCAGCCAAGTTTAACATTGAAAGAGAAGATTTATTTTGCAGCAATGGTGGACACTGGAGTGAGACCGTCTGACAGAAAAAAGACGTCACAAACAGCTGTTTGTGATAATGTGCATTCCAACCCTCATGCAGTGGTCTGTTCTTGCTTAAGAGTCTGTCAATAAAATGAAGAGTGAGGTTATGTTAGCTCTACTTGGTAGATGAGCACTGGCAGGACATAACCAGGATTCATTAACATCACAAGTTGTGGATACATCTCAGAGCACCGGGCTGTGAGTAGCACCAAATATTGCCAGCTACTAAACTATGCTACAAAGTTTACAAAGTTTGCTTGTTGTCACGCTTCAGCCAGTAGTGTGATGTGACTGTCAGTGGATACCTTACCCCGTTGTGTTGTATCTGCTAAAAAGTCGTCTTGAACAAAGAAAAGCAGTGTTAAAAAGGGGATTGATCCCCGTTTATTTTCCAAAACAAACACACTCCTTGGTCCTCATGACCGTGGAGCAAGTGCTCTATTGGAAGCGGAGTCCTAATGGGTAGCACTAACGCTGGCTTTACCAGAAAGTCCTAACAACACCTTTAAGTAATGCATTAAAACTTTAATATTTATATACATTATACCTGATTATTTTACCAGGATTAAAAACCTGAAAATTTAATGGCATCCTTTGGTTGTACTCTGTGTTCAGTGGTGAAAAGCAGATGCAGGCAAACTAACAGACCAAAGTTGGCAGTGACTTGGTTAAATGATAGTACCTGTAAGACATGTTAGCATGGCATCAGACTTCAGGTCTTGGCGAATGTGTTTAGTAGGTTGCCAGGTGACTTCAGCTTTTGGAAATTCAGCAGGAATGAGTTGATATCTTTTGAGGCCCTTAAAGAGTCTAGTCACTAAGATAGATAGCTCTGTTTCCAGTTTGGACCCCCTCCCACCATCACTCACCAGCCCCCTGAAGACAAATACTTGGCACCCATCTAAAAGCAAACACTGGGGGAACTACCAGTTTCCTTGGTGCTTCCAGTCATCTCCATGTGGTCTTTTTTTCTGTCCGCATGGTTTCCTCTCAGTGCCACTAGAGGTCACAGCCATGGGCCTCAGAGTCTTTGTTTGGCCTCATAATGGCCCTATTCTCCCACAGCAGCAAGGCCTTCAAGCCTGCTAGACATTGGACACCATTAAGACTAACAAAGAGGAAACGTGAGGCAGATGCACAGAGATATTAGAGTGTAACTCTGTGTGTGTTTGTGTGGGCATGTGTATATAGAGTTATCTTTATTTAAATAGTGAAGATGTTAGCCGGTGGTACGATTAACAAACAGGAGATGCAATAGAAGGGTGGACAAAGGACTCAGTGAATTCCTAATATATCCATTATATTCTGTTATGCTCATTTTAATCTACCTATTTATTTGCCTACAAACTTTGTGAAAGCTGTATTCGGCTGTGCTCAAAAGACCACTGCAGGTAGATAAGCAAACCTTGAAATAGACCTCCTTTCATTCTGTGATGAAGACTTTGTTGTCTTTTTATACCCAGTAACATGCACTGACCCCTTTAAATGTACAGAATGTTATTTGTAAGAGGACTGATCAGTGTAACAGAAGTGCAGCAGGTTACCAAGCAAGGTGAAAGTGTTTCATGTTGACTCTACGCCTTATCTGTGCTATGACATCAATCAAATTCATCTGTCATAAGTTACTGATCGAGTTGATCAATAATTTCAGGCTGAACTCAACTGAAATTTTCAAGTCAATTGCATTTACCACGGCCCAATTCTCTTCTTCTGTGGAACAGTCCTCAAACCAGCATGTAGAGGCAATAACAGTGAGAGATCAAAGTGATACGAAAGGCCCAAACAATGAGGTTCCTGTGTCAGTCAGCTTTTTTTCTTACCTCCTTTTCTGGGTCACACGCAACCTGGGTCCTGGATTACTGGGCAACAGTGGCCACACTAAGACATCAAACACAAACGTATTAACCCATTCTTTACAGATTGTGTCAGAGTGGTACTAATGTTGTGCCTTTCTGCCTCCTCCCTGCATGATATAAAAAGTGCAAAGACAGAATAGTGGGTGGTAATGCTGTAGCATTAATCCTGAAGTGGGATGGAGTCAAATATTTATGTTAGCTTGTTGTGCTTGTTGTGCTTGTTTGTAGCTGGGTGTGTGTCTGTTTTCTGTGAATGCACAATGAAAAATCTTTGTGTGTGTTTTGTGTGTACGTGTGTTGGACCAGAATTTTGTTTATAAGTCATGCAAAGTCACAAACCAGGACCGTGGGTGTTGTTTGGTTCATGAAAGAAAAGAAATCAGTGGCGCGGCTTCTCTGCAGCTGGATCTCTGTACACAGAGGGCTCACACTGTCCTATTCACATCTTTAAGATATTTAAACAGAGTTTCTGGAGGTGGAGACACAACACAGCTGTAATGAGACATAGAACAACACACAAGCCAACCAGTTGTATTCAGACTTTATTGTCGTTAAGACCACAGTGCTAACCTTATAGCCATCATTGTGCCCGTACTCCACCGTATGAGAGTATTTTTAAATATGCCTCATTGATGAAAAATAATTTGCTTTCCAGGCAGTTTGTGATACGTAATTAGATTTTTACCAAACACTTCAACCAAGGAAAATCATATCACATTGTCTCACTTTTTAGTATAAAAGTCTTAATGCTCAGAATGATGTGACTTACACCAAAGCTAAGACTTGAGGCTCTAATGAGAGCCATACACATTCTACCTGTTTTGTTTTTAATTTGATAATAAAATGAGACATAGAAGTTGTTGCTGATGGAAAGCAGAGAATGAGAATGAAAGATAGTTGCTCAAGAAGTACAAGTGACTAAAGAAGAAAAGAGAACTTTCCAACATGCTCTCATTTTTTCCATGTAAAGTCATTCACAGGCAGGACACACAAAACTACAGAGCCCCTTGTCTGAGAAAGAGACGCCAAACACATGAGGCTGGTCTGAGTGTGAGAGAAAATAGATTGAAGAAAAATTCCAGGTGTGGAAGGAGAGGTGCAAGTAGACAGGGGGGAAAGAGAAAGATCTGGAAAGGCACAAGGAGTAAAGGCAGGACTGACTGTTCCCAACTGTTTGTCTCAAGCCGAAAACGTGAGTTTGCTGTAATCGGATCTCAGCTGTGGTGAGCTCATACAAGACGCCTGCCAGCAGACTCAGAAAGAGAAGTCCACCCATGATCCTTTAGCCTGCTGCACTCCTCTGTGGCTCTCCACAGGCCTGCCTGCTTAAATATCACATATGGTTTTACTGGTCTGGGAAGAAAGGGGAATGTCAAAATATCAAAAACATATTTAGATAAATGGTGACTTTCATACTTTAGGGCATGAACATTTGATCTGTACCTGCGCATAAATGGACTATAATGAATCTATTTACATCGCTGTTTGAGGTAAGCTACACAGCCCCTATCAGGGAAAACCCCCAAAAAAGATCAAAACTAGCCATTTAATAATTAAAACAAAGGGAATGATCAAAACAGGCTGATAGCATTCAAAAGAAGGCAGATAATAGCATTAAATAAATAAAAATGATCTGGTACTTCAGATATTGGAGGTAACCATTATAACAAGGTGGAAGATAAAAGGCTCTACAATAAAAGTTTACAATAAAAATTTAAAAGAGATCTCAGAGAGCTCCATAACTGTGAGGGACAAGCCACAAACTTTTAAAATCAGTTTAAAAACTTAGAATAATCAAAAGTTACTGCAAGATTGAAAAGAGGCTGAAGTCATGCCACCATCAACTCCTATTTAAAATTTTGTTGTTTTTTTTTCTTTTCAGTTGCCAAACATGCCCAGATGGATGTAAGATAAAGACAAGAAGTTCTCTCCTTGTCTTGAACTTCCTCCTCCACTCTCACTCAGAATGGCAGATCCCATAGGGCTGAGCTCGGAGGGGGCCGGGGCGGGCGTGTCTGAGGTTGATCCCTGTAGCCTGGAGATTGTGAGGAAGTATGATGTCATCCCTGCCGTCATCTGCTCCATGTGCTGTCTGTTTGGCATCATCTACTGCTTCTTTGGTGAGAAACTAGCTGTCTGAACAAAATGTTTGAAGTATTGATTAACACCCAACTGGTTTCTAATCACTGTGGTCTGTATCTTGTTATAAGTGGATGACACTGATATCTTCTGTGTCCCCTCTCCCAGGTTACCGCTGTTTCAAAGCTGTTATGTTCCTGTCTGGTCTGATGTTTGGCTCCGTCATCATCTTCCTCCTGTGCCACAAGGAGCATGTGCTGGACACGCAGCTGAGTGTGGAGGCCAGCGCAGGAATCGGACTTGGTATAGGCCTTCTGTGTGGTCTAGTCACCATGCTGGTGCGAAGTGTCGGCCTCTTCATGACCGGCCTTCTGCTGGGCCTCCTCCTGGCGCTTGCCACCCTGCTGGTCACTCAGCAGTTCTACACACCCACCACAGTGTGGGTCCCACTGGGGGCTCTCCTGGGAACAGGCATGCTGTTTGCTGTGTTGACGCTGCAGTGGCAGAAGCTCTTCACCATGCTCTCCACTGCTGTGTTTGGAGCAGCCATCATGACGGTGTGTGCTGATTACTTTGTGGAGATGCTAGCTTTGGCCACGCATATTTATGACTGCCTCCGACTCACACCGGGGCCACCTCTCTGCTGGTACAGCTGGGTCATCCTGGGCATCTGGCCTGCCCTCAGCTTCATAGGAGTGCTGGTTCAATGGAAACTGACAGATGACAGTTTCTCACACACCGAGGGTAAGGAGGAAGGAAATAATCATGCTCTTTGAGTGTTATCAAAAAAAAAGCAAAGTCACCAGAAAATTTCTTAAGCTAATGCTTTTTGTAACTTGATACATACTGAAAATAATTATTTGATTTAACAAATCAATAGTTTCTGCTCTTTTCTGTCATAGACTAAAATGATTATTTCTTTCATGTGTAAATGATCTTAAAGGATGTCTCTGAATTTTCTTTCCCTCTTTATAGTTGTCATCAGTCGAAGACAGAAGAGGGTCCAGCTGATGAGGATCCGTGAGAAGGACGCCAATAAGCGGCAGCAGGCAGGTGGGCAGGAAGGCACATACCGCCGTAAACCCACCCCAGTGAAACGTTACGCTGGGGATCTACTGGCACCGGTCAGTGTCACCCAACATGGCGTGTACTGCAAAACTGATGCCATGAATTCTTTATCTCCATACTTTTGTTGTATCTCACTCCTCTGTCCTCTGTTGTTGCTCCCAGAGTTACCTGCAAAGTCTGCGGGACAGACAGATGGGCACCAGCACTTCCCTTAGCAGCCTGGGAACTGCCAACCACACCATGATTGACCTGGACTTTGATACTGGGTCTACTGCGCCCCTAACAACTACAACCCCCATCATCAGGGTCTGAGAATCACTGAGATGTGAAGGGACTGATTGCTGCTCTCTGGTTCTCCAGCTGTTTCAAGTAGAGTAGAATGAACAGTTCCCTGTGCTCAGGGTTTATCTTACTTCCAGATTGACCCAGAGTGGGGACCTGTGTCTCCCTGGGGGTTCAGTGGAAGAGACCAGTCCCTGTGTGAACTCCTGTTTGGTGCAAACTATAACCACTGCAAGCTGCGTGTTTCTCTGAGAGACACTTCAGACTGACATTTACAGAGTAAGGTCCTTAATTTCCTCTTATTTTGTATTAAATGCATAAGAAGCAAGTATGAGCCTCAAGAACGAGTGTGTGTGTCTGTTTTGGTTGAGAGAATGACAAAGATGTGTTTGGAATTACATGTACTGTACTAAAAAATTAGTCATTGTCATGAAGTCTTGTGTTCATTGTTAAATTAATTACATGTCTCTTTTTTAGATGAGTTAGAGTCAAATAGAAAATGTAGTTGAGAAAAAATGGAAGTATGAAAGTGAAGCACAACTAAGCAATGCAAATGAAACAGTCTGTCATTAAGAGCTCTTTGCTTGAGCTTTAGGCCGAATCTTTCCCAGCAGCACTCTTAATTCTGCAACTTTCTTTGTGTGTGTGAGAATACAGTAGGTGAAGATTTGTTGTGCACTGTATGCTCACAGAGTTCATGTTTTGTAATTTATTTTATATAAAGGAAAAATACACGTTAGATTTGGAAAAAAAATTACAAAAAACAAAGCATGTCTGTTGTTAATGTATAGATTTTTAAATAATTATACCTTTCATTGTTTGGAATTCACAGGGACAAAGCTTTGTTACCTGAATGTGTACATACCTGTAGATAGAAATGTCAGAGGAAAATAAATGTGTTTGATACAAAAACAGATTCCTCTCTTTCACTTAAGTCATAGAAATTATGCTGTTTGTCTCTGTACACGTGGCAACACTGGCATTACTCATCAGATTTTCATGAACAAGAGGTCATGGGGAGGATTTCCTTCTCTGTATGTGGTTGGGGTTGCCATGGTGAAAGGGTTTTTTTGTGCTTGTTAGACAATGCAGGGAAGATTAGGCTTTGATCCCAATGAACATTTTACTTGTGAGCCACTTTTGTGGTGCAGGGAATTGGATTCAAGAGGGTGATTTTACTGCTGACATTATGTCTTGTTTAACAAAGAAAATGATTCACTTAAGACACATGTGTGTGCCAGGTGATTTCTCTGAGTCCAGTGTGATTCACAAGATACTGAATGTGTTCAGCTACATTTAAAGTGTTGCATAATAAAGGCTGCACGCTCCCCTCATGTTACATCTTACAGAAAGTATTGAGGCACATAATCCAACACATATGTTTGAGAGAAAAACAAAAAGGCATCCCTTGATTTCTCCCTGAGATCATACAAAAGTTACATAACACACACAGTCACAAAAACAAACTCATTTTTGCTCAGACCCTCCCAGAAAGAAAACAGCATAGAGTCACTTGTTTGAAATCAGATCCAGTGAAATAAAATCTGCACAACTATGAATCACTGCAGTCGAGGTTCCATAGTTGTCAATGCCCTGGAGTGGAACCAGCACCCCCTGCTGGCTGATTACCGCCTTGAACCATCCGCCCTCTGCTGGTGGAGCCCTAGCATTGCATCCAGCGCTCTTTCTTGCTTAGTGGGTATCCTCGGTCGGTTTGCAGCATCTCATTGACGCGCCAGTAATCGTCCCCTTTAAAGAAGAAAACCTTCCCGTTGGTCCAGGTGAAGGCTGCATCCGGACTGGAGGGGACTCCGGAGAAGAGCTTCGAGAGCGGTTTAGGGTAGTGAGATAAGTCGTTGTATTTCAGCTCGTCCCACTGCCAGTGATCTGAACCCTACGAACAGCAAACACAAAGAGGTGAGACAAGAATACAAAGTGGGGGAAAAACTATATTTCCTATTGAATATTTACTTGTAATTAAGTTTATTAAATGTGTAATCATGAAAAGTACTATTTATACTGTTAAAAAAATAAATAAAGAAAATGATAAATATTAAAACTACTGTGAAATGGAGAAAAGAAACGTTTTTCCTAAAGTTTTTTCCAGTATTGAAGTTTATTTTATTTTATTGTATTTTTTAATATATATATTTTTTCTGTATTTTATGCCTTTTTTCCAAAGCTTATTTATAACAGGGCCATGTACAACACAGAAAATATACATCAACTTATACATACACATACACAGATAAATCCATGTTACCACTTGATATATTTTACTAGTTAGTTTAAAGCTAGTTTACATCTGCCATCCCTTAGCAGGTCACAATTTAGACATCACATAGGTCTGTTTGTTGATAAATTAAACTATCTATGAGCGTTTTTTCAAGCTTTCTAAGGATCTTATGTAAACTGAAAGGATGCCAGAATTCCCACAACACCTCTTAAAGGATCTAATGCTTGTGTTATGTGTTTGAACATTTAACTCTAGTGCCCTATAAAGTTATTAAACTCTTGTAAAAGAAAAAAGGAGTGAATGAAAAAGCGGACGTGAAGAAGGAGCTTTTTGTGTGTCTGTGTAAAAATAAAGGGGAGTGATGTTTAGACCATACCTTGATAAAGACCAGCTTCTTGTTCTTCTCCAGGTACAAAGCTGCATCGATATTGTGAGGAATCCGTTGAACCTCTTTGGGAAAACCCCAGTCCAGACTGAAGCCTGTGTACCTCCACACTTTGCTACCTGTATCCACACACAGAACGATGATTGATGTGAACAAGTGAAGGTTTTAACAGCACATAAGTCAACTGAAAGATGTCAACTGTACCTTTAATGAAGTAGGTCTTGTTGGTTCTTGGGGAGTACACAGCAGCACTCAGGTTCCCAGGGAGAGTCGTCCAAAGCCTGGTGATCTTTATCGGTGGATTGTGTCCCATATCAGAGATGGTCCAGACATAATCCCCACTGAATGCAAATGTTTTTTTCCATGGACCTGAAAAGAAAAAAAAAAAAACTGCTAAACTTGTTCTGACATATTTTGGGGTTATAGTGTTGTCCTAAAAATGTAGTCTTGTTAGGACAGAATGGAGGAACATCCCTTTTATCTGTCTCTACCTCTGTCCTACTCTCTGGGCCACCCAGATAAAGCAGAAAGCTTTTCATCAAGAGTCTTGTTTTTTTTTTTTTTTTTTTTTTTTTTTTTGAGATTTCTGCATCTTAAAGCAAGTTTTTCCTTGCTAAAGTTGCTTTTAATAAGTTGTATTTTTGCTGATTGCTGATAAAAATCCAGTGTTTTGTGTTCAGGCACAATGCAGACTGATGGTGTTACTACTGGTAACATCTAACTTCAGTCTCTTTGTAATTTCAGCACTCACCCAGCATGATGGCATCCAGGTCAGCAGTGCAGGGGTCAGGGATACTCTGAGTCTCATGGCTGCTCTCAGTAGGGGTCACAGTGTCTGAGCTGGTTGATCCTGCTAACGGGCTGCTCACGCTTTTTCCTAAAAAGCACAAAGTGGCAAATTTTCAGAGCAAAGAAACTACAGTAATATCATATGTTTTTCACGGGTTTAAACTCTCACCATACAATGCCTGAATGCCTCTGATGTCATCAAAATGCAGCCTGAAGTTGGGCTGGTATCCACCGTAGACCGGAGCCATCAGAGCTCTCTTAAACTCTGAGTGAAGCAAGCCGAGGGCATGCCCAATCTCATGAGCTGCTACAATACGCAGATTAGAGCCATAATACGACCCTTCAGTCCAGTACTCATCATCGTCAAAGTGGACAATACCAGATTCTGGAGACTCAGCGTGGGCCAGAACATGACCTGTAGGAGAGAAATGAAACCTTTAAATCAACAGTTGCTTGTTTTGGATCTGTGAGATCTTGGATTTAGAGGAAATGGACTTACCAGGACCATCAAATGGCACAGGGCAGTAGTTGTCCTTCTTGTGGAAGGAGATCTTAATGTCAGGTCTTCCAAAGCTGACCTCTCTGAACATCAGAGGAGTCACATCACTCCAGTACTTGAAGGCAGAGCGGATCGCTTTGTCCACATCTGATTTCGTCATGTCAGGTGTGTAGTTGTAGATGCGGTAAGTCAAACTTTTCTTTCTCCAACGACCTGGAAGAAATTATTTTAGTGTCCTGATTTACTAGAGAAAACTAGTTTCAGAGACCTGCTTTTCATCAGCATGGTAAAATGTTTCCCTAAAAACATACTCTTCCCCCTTGAGAATTATCATTCCACTGCAAGCAGGTGAAGTTGTATTTTGGTCCTGTTCAAAAGAGCTGACCTCATTAAATCATCCACACTCGAAAAACTTGCAGTAATAATAACATCTCAATTGTTGCTCAATTTTCATGATAAATGTTTTCTGCTTTGAAAGAGTGAATAGTTACTAAAGAACTTAACTAAAAATTAAAAAAAAAAAAAAAGTGAAACAAAAAATACATTATGAACAACATGAAAGAGCAATATTTTTGTGGATTAACAAATTTTCAGGCTATTTTTGTTGAGTCAGGTTTTATAGGGTTAAGAGTTTCTTTCTTTCTTCCTTTCTTTCTTTCTTTCTTTCTTTCTTTCTTTCTTTCTTTCTTTCTTTCTTTCTTTCTTTCTTAACACGTTTGAGAAATCAGCTCAGGACTCTTTCAGTAACAGCAACATTATATTCCAAAAATACAGCGCTTTGAAGTCACTACTTCCTAAAGCTCTCCAAAATATTGAGACCTTTAAATCTTAAATTTGTTTATTTTAAAGGGGGGTCTCTCTTTGCCATCTTCAAGGTTTTATCAAAACAAGACACACTTTTAATAATAATCTCTGACTGTTTTTTCTACTGCTTTCTACATTTTCTGCGGCAAATAATACAGTTTTGTGTTGGTCTGACAAGGAAGAAAATGACTCTGGACTGAGAACTTTGTTTTATAATTGCCTCTTTTAGTTGTGTTTTAAAATTTCAGTATTGTGTTCAACACAAAACATCAACAGTAATCACAACAACAACAATAATAACGCTAACAACAATAATAATAACAATAAAAAAATATCTGAGAATCTGTTATTATTGTTGTTGTTGTTGTTGTTGTTGTTGTTGTTGTTGTTGTTGTTGTTGTTATTTGTTTTTCACTCTGAGAAAATCATGTTTTTTTCCCCTTGACTCACCATTCACTCTGTATTTGTGATGTTTTTTGTTGAAGCCATCCTCCATGCCACAGCGGGGCGCTCTAATCACACTCATTGTAGCTTCATCTAACTCTCCAGTAGATGGCAGGTCGTTCACTCTCTGGAAAACCCTGCAGACAAAAAACACAAACATCTGCAATCTGATTTTGAAACACAAGGCGGGATACTACTACTCTCATCTGAACCCTGAGTTTCTGACAGACCCTGTACAAGCACAACATGTGTTTTATATACAACTAAGTCTGTTTTTCCTCCCCTAAAAAATACTTAAATCTGCCATACCTTAGAGCCTCTATGAGCTGCTCCAGGTTTTCTGGGTTCTGTGGATCAGCATAGTCATCCAGGTAGCCAAACTGCCTCAAATAGGCCTATGTGGAAAGAGGCAGACAACAAATCTGTTATTAAGCATTTTTATACCCATTGTACATTTCTGGTCGTATTTCAAAGAGAATTTAAATCTTACCTTTGCTTCGTTAAGTTCTGTCCACTCCACTGCTGCACCAAAGGCTCCACTGAGGTTAAGCAGCAGCAGCAGCAGCCCTGTGGTCTCCATGTTGAACTTCAAACAAAGAGCTGTCTGACACTAATATCCAGGTCAGATGCTCACAGGCTGAGGAGTGTTCAGAGGAGTCCCACGGCAGACTCTGTTTGTTCTCAGAGTGCTGCAGCAGCTTTAAACTCAGCCTGGGGTGAATGAGTCAGTCCTGTGGCTACGATGATCCACCTCTGAAGAATGAGGATGACAAGAGCAGCCAGCTGACCACAAGCCAACATGTCTGCTGCTGAAGAGTACAGCTGCTCACAAAGACCCCGAGCCCCAGCAGCGGCCCGAACATTAGACAACTTTACAGGGTTTACCTCCTGTGTAAACTCACTCACCCAGGACTAAACTACTCTGTAACACGCATGTTCAAGAACTTCAGCATCTTACCTCTTTGTAGTGAAACAATCCTGTCCGTCTAACAGGGTTTACTGTAGCTCAATTATCGTCCAAACCACAGGTCTCACCTGACACAAATATTTGTTGCTCAAACACAATTTAATCCATTACAAGGTACATCCATGTGTACAGGTAGCTAAACATAGATGACACATGGGTTTGGAATGCAATTACATGGTGCAAACAACAGCAATATCTAATTTTGTGTTAAAAATATGTGATAAATTGAAATTGTGAATGATTCAGCAGTGCACACCTCCAGGTGTTGGGTTTAAGTGGAATCTAGAAGTAATTTCGTCATCTTCAACCAACTAACAACCACTGTTTGAATGTGGGAGGACACTCAATGGCCACTCAATCAAAAAACAAACAAACAAACAAACAAACAGACATGAAAGTCCCTCTTCAGGGACAGGGTTTGGTATGTCTGTTCTGATCTCCTTCTAAAAACTGATGTGGCAACATAAAGGGACCCCTCCTTCCTAAGGTGCGCATTCCAGGAGAAAAAAAAATCATTCTTGTTACCAGGCAACTGTACACTAACAAAAACATTACTCCTGTGACATACATACATTTTTTTTTCAAGTTTGCTGCAATTTTATTCTGCCAGGCTTTTCACAAAGCAGCTAGTCAAAGTCTTCAGATGGAAATGGAAATGTAATTCATCATGTCACAAAGATCAGAAAAAGACTCTTGGGAATATATATTTTTTATTGGTTTAAAAAAAAAAAACGTTACATGACATTGCAGGTAGATATTTTACTGCTCTGTAGTTGAGGGTGTCAGAAGGTAACAGAACAGAAGCAGTAAAATCAAAGAAAACTGGTTTAGCATTAGCTAAAGGTTCAGCTGCTCTCAAGATGGTTATACGGAGGCTTGAATTCAAAACAAAAGTATGGAGGGAATAACTCTTTTTAATGCTGGCTATGATAGAAACGCACATTCAGACACTGGGACAAACATGCCTGATGCTAAAGAAAACTAAAATTAACAATCTTGCAAAAAGGCCCACAGATTCAGTTTGAACTAATGTTTAGATAATAACACATAGAAATTCAAATAAAACCCCTTTCTTGTTTTTAATCTGATTATTTCCAAGGAAAACCTTTTTAATAGATATCTCCTGCAGACCAGACTTCACGATCCTTAATGTATCACAACTTAACACACAGAGAAATCAAACCAAAGCTTTTGTGCACAGGTTAGCATTTATCACCAAAGTGACACATTTCTGTGTACTTGCTTACCAAGGAAGGGACAAAACCCCAGTCAGCTTTTCTGCTTCCCATCAATGCTAGATGTAATATGTGACACAGACACTGTTACTGTCAATGAGATGAAGGATCTGAAAAAAGGAATAAGCCACAAGTGGGAGTAAAGTAAGATTTATTTTTGGATGAGGCTGTTTTGAGCTGGTAATGAGCCATTTGTTCCCCAAAAGCTGCACAAAAACATCATGTTGAAAGGACGTGATCTCGGCAGGGGTTGTTCTCTCACGTACCATGCTTGGTCCATGTTATCCCTATTGATACCAGAGTGGCTGCGGCTTAGGGGTAGAAGTGGATGGTCACCTCTAAATCAGAAAGTAAAGCGTTGGATTCTGGCCCCCGGAGACAATTGCTGAAATGTTTTCAAGCAAGACATTTAGCTCCAAATTCTTCCTGCTGTTGGTTAGATACATAGATGTGATGAGAGAACACTGAAGATGCCTCGATATAGCAGCCCCAACCGTGAATGAGTAAATGTGACAAGGGACCTAAAAGCACTTTAAGTGGTCAGAAGGACTAGAAAAGCACAGTATAATAAATTCAGGTCGATGTACCAAACCAGGTTTCACATTTTACAGCAGAAGTCTTTATTGCCCTGAAGGCTGGATGAGTGTCTCTGCACACTTACTCAGAGCAGCATCGACAACAATTCCCCTAAAATCGTGATCTCCCCATAAACTCTATAAAACCTGTTTGATTGATTTGTTTCATGCAGTTTCCCTCACCGCAGTTTTAGTCATTTGTGACTCAAAGACTGCTCAGAATGAAAAGCTTATAACAAACATGATGAAGAAACACCTTCATAACTAGGTCAACAGTCTGGACAGACAGATAAACAAATAAATTCCACTGCAGATACTCCAGTGAAAATACATTTATCATGTTTAATCAAACTTTCTGTTGCACTGAGCTTCATCTGCAAACACCGTTTGCCTTTGCACACAACGTGACATCTCTCAGATACTCACTCATCCTCCTTTTCTCTCTCCTGGTCATCTTCCTGCCAGCTGCAACATCTTTGTTCACAGGATGGAGTCTGAGTCACTTCATATCCTGTTTCCTCTGTTACCACATCATCAAGGAAACACAAACTAAAAGTAGGACAACATATATGGAAAACTTTAGCCAAGTTTTAGTGTCCTTTTATAGCTCGAACGGTGTTTTCTGAAGGATAGATTTCAGGAGGACTCCAAAACACAAACTTGCTGTTCATATTGAATATTTGCAGATAAATCAAATCCATATAAAAATTTACATGATATTTTAAACTAATTCAGAATGCAGCACCGGAGGTAACTATTGATCTGTTCAACCCCCAAGCAGAGACTGTGAATGTGTTGTTAGGTTATCTTTATATCCCTAAAAGTGTACTGTGAGTTCTTGTTATGACTCCTCTCCCACTCACTGTTTTCACAGCACCCAAACAGTAAAAAAAGGAAATTTGGAAAAGATGAAAACCTGTTCAGAGAAAGAAAGTCATGACAAAGTCTAGACAGTATGAATATAGAGGGATGAGACATCTCTAAATGGTTCCTACTGTGAAATTTCAAACATGCAAAAAAGAGTTTCAATTAATCTTTTTTTTCACGTTACAAAGAAGAAAAAGGTTTGCAAAGCTTCCAACTACATTCACAGAGGATAGTTTCTGCAAGATTTATCCAGGTTCTCTAGATCTTTTAATTAGATGAACCATTTCCGGTCTTTTCTTCTGATTGCATCTCTAAAACAACCCTTGCGCCAATTCCTGTTACTAGCCTGTTGCTTATTAATGTATTTGGTTGAGAGATGTGCCTTCAGGTGCTTTTTTAGCATTACACAACATTTGCAGTAGTCTGTTGTCCCTGTTCCAGCTGTTTTAGATAGTGATGCTTATTTTCATGAAGGCAAATCCTTAGCCACTGAAAACTTAGCACAAAAAGTAAGACAATTTGTGTTTGGTGGATTCTTTCTTTGTTGTACCAAAGCTTCTAGGCAACAAAACCTGTACCATTACAAAGCCTGTTTATTTCTCTCTTCCCACACAAAGGACACACATTTGTGGGAGCTGAGTATGTGGTTTGTGCCAACGAACAATTTGCAAAATCTTCTCTTTCAATGCCAAACAGCTTTTTCTGCATTGACTCTTGTTAAGTGTTGTTTTGATGAATGGGTGATAGAAGTTTGAAGAAACTAGACATATCGTGAGTTTAACTACGTATTCCTTTACAGACAGGACCCTCTGTGGTGTGGGCAGAACCAAACACAGCCACAACAGCCTGGCACCTCCTCCCTCCTCCTCACCCCAGTCACCAGCCTGGTCACACACTGCTGTGGGATGGCAGCCCATTCTTCAACCAGCATATGTCACAGGTCAGCCAGGGTGGTTGTGTTGGTCACTCTTCTTGAGACGCCTAATTTGTGGCTGTCTCTGATCCCTCTTGGCTGTGACATTAGAGATGGTACTAGGTCTCACTCCTAAAATTGCCACAGCTTGAAGTTGTCCTATCACTTGGGCCCTGTCCAGATCAGTCAAATTTGGCATGCTGACACCTACTGACTCTACCCATAAGTGCTGACAATCTGGCACCTGTTTGTCAGCACTCAAAACAAGACAACAAGGAGCTTTAAAGGTGTAGTCAGCGATTGTGTAATCTGCACTATTTGTCAAAATCGCTGTATTTCTCCTCTCCATCCACAAGATATCATCACTGATAGCATGTTGACAAAAAGTCCGGTTTCAATACACAGCCTTGGCTCTGAATTTCAGCAGGTAAATACTGTGGCTCAGACCAAGCCACCAAAACAGGGTACACCCCCACACACCTAGGGGGCGGATCATACTCATGTGTAGATCAGACAGAGGGGGGAGGGGTAGTAGTGTGTTGCGTAGCGTGCGCTGTTAGCGTAAGAAAGCAGTACGATACCAACAGTAGCAATGGCCAAAAACAGCCCAAAAGAAAAAGGACAGAAGAGCATAAAACGTAAAAGAAGGTCTATGACCATAATAGAGGGAAGACCCGGGTCAACATTGGCGTGGGTTTCCAACGGTGGAGGGAACTGCGATTTGACAGAGGTGAAAACGGACGCGGTTGTCGCCGTCTTTCTGTTGGACAGGTAAGCAAGGTTAGCTTTGTGGTGCTTCACATAACAGCAACAGCCGTCAGGCATTCATCTTATAGTCTAATCTGCCAAAATCTACTGTTGTTGTGATGTTATCAATTATGGCAGTCGAGTTGTGGCTACTGTTGTCTGACAAGTCAGGGTTATCAAAGAACCATGAAACCCAAACAATGGTGGCGAGCTAAAGATAGAAATACCTTTAAAACAGCTGAAGTCGGCGTGTGCTTCAGCTAAAACCCTTGAGGACAGCATCCTCCCACTTCGTCATTGCACGTCTTTGATTGGAAAATCTTTATATATCTAAATATAATAAAATCTTTTGCTACAATACTACTAAAACTACTACTCCTACTACAAATTTAAAGTAATAAATACGGCTTCACGTATTATAGCGAACTGGCCCTCGAGCGTTCGCTGGTCCGGCTTCCGCCATGTTCATCAGCTATGCAGTTTTTATGGTCATTTCCATAATGATATTATTTGCAACCAATATTACTGATAGTGTGTGTGTGTGTGTGTGTGTGTGTGTGTGTGTGTGTGTCTGTGTGTGTGTGTGTCTGTGTGTGTGTATGCAGATGTATCTTGATCATCAGAAAAGAAAAACAAAAGAAAGTTTATCAGAGACAGAAGTTCGTTGGTGTAGAATTAGAGTTTTTATTGATCATTTACCTTATCCAAACACCCGGTTACAGTGCTGCTCGACCAGACATGGTTTGTCTTGTGAGTGATTAGCATTTTTTTAGCTCATAACCAGGCATCACTGCTCATTTGAGTTTGTTCCATAACCAGCTAAAACTCCTCACAGGAACTTAAAAGAGAGCATAGAAAACATCAGATCAAAAATCTGTGGGACACACACTTAAACTAGAACTCCTCAGTAACATATACAGATACTTCATAAACAGCTTGAAACAGACCGCAGCAGGCTGACAGATCAAAGGGAAAACGGGAGGTTCATATTTCCCCTCTGAATTGCATATTAAGACTCAAGTATAAATGATCTACATACAGATGCCCTGGGTTATTTTCCTTTAAAAAGTTCCTTTAATAAACTACTCTTTCACAAACGTTATCCAGCAGAAGAGCCAAAATTTAAGAGAAATAAATATCCAGAGTTTTAGATCTTCAGACTAATTTCCGGTCTCTGTAAACATGAGTTTTTATCTCTAAAGTCAAAAACTTATTAAACCTTTAGTAGCCTTCATTTAGAGTTATGACACAGTAATACATCTCATACAAATTAGCATTTGGATGAGATTTCTTCACCTAAATAAATGAGGTTTTTCTGTTAGGGTGTAGGTTAAGTGATGTGACACATTTTATTATTCGTACCTCCACTGCACTGAGTGTCAACACTGATTGAAACGGTAAAGCCTTCACCATGTTGTAGGTGCAGTGTGTAGAAATGAGAATATTCAGCTGAGTCTGGCAGGTCTGCTCACTCCTCCAATGAAGGAACACTGGAGCCCTTGAAGACAAAAAGCTGCTGGGATGAACAAGTATGATCAAACATGTATCAAATTTTGCAGTCAAAAGTAACATTAATTGAATCATTTTTGTGTGTTTTGTGTGGTCACTCATGAAATACGGAAACACACATGAATGTTTGTGTGTTTTGTGCTGTAGTGGAGACATGGTTGTGCAAGTTGGATGTACCTCATTATATCAAATTATCAGGTGATTAAACACCAATTACCAATTAATATTATGTGTGATTTCTGATTACTACACACTGCACCTTTAAGAAATCACAAAGACTCAAACATAACCACATGCTACCTTAAGGTTCAAGTGTAAGTGAATCATCACCCTTTCAAACCAGACACGTTTTGGTTTGATCATTTATGGGCTTTAGCTTAGTTAGAAATGAAAATACGTCAAATCTCCCAGGCGTCATGTTTACAAAAGTTCCTCAGTAAAAAACAGCTTAACTCGCAATGATACTTCATGAAACTGTTTTTCTCCTCCATCACTTTTCTGTCCGAACAACGCATCTAAAACGTCATCCAGTCTGACCTCTCTGTGCCAGAAATCAATCTTTGGATTCTGGATGTGGATTCCACCTTTGAGTCTATTCCTCGCATTCATCTTCTCTGATCTTCACCTTCACGCGGTGCCAGGCGTTACTCAGGACCCCCCGTAGGTTCCAGATGGGAGGAACCGTGTCCGGCTGCATGTTGTAACTGTTGTCCACTGCTTTGCAAACTATCTCCAGCTCCTCCGCCTCTGAAGGGAGTGGAACTGTCACCTCCCACAGCTTCCACGCCCACGCTCTCCCAGGTGCCGGCGAGGGTTCGGGAGCTTGACCCTTGTCACTGCTCCTCAGTTGGGCCACCTGCCAAGTCTTTCCTCCGTCTACAGAAACGTCCACACGCACCACCTCTCTGCCTCCACCGCTCCAGGCGTAACCTTTCACTGTCACTTCCTCAGCGCTGCGGTCCACCACAGCGCCGTCTGCTGGCATGGTGATTGCGGACTGAATTGGAAGCTCCTGAATGGCTGGAGCCGACTTGAAGTCCACAGTGTCCCAGTCTGTCCCAGGGGAGAAGCCCTTGTAGTCGTTCTGCTGCCAGTGGCTGCTGCTTTCCTCTGCGCTCACAACAATCTTCCCCAGCCATTTAACGTTACGTGCACCCACCGTTCCAGGAACCACAACACGGACAGGGAATCCATGGTCAGCAGGGATCGCCTCCCCGTTCATTTCATAAGCGAGGATCACATCACCCTCCTCGCTTATTGCTTTGTTTAGTGGGATTGAAGCACCGTAAGTTGTCCCCGTCACATCTTTGTCCAGTCCCTCAAACTGAACGTGACGCGCCCACTCAGCCACACCCTGAGAGTAGCCAGCAGCTATCAGTACGTCTCTGAGCCGTGCACCGGTCCATGTAGCGTTACTGATGGCAGCAATGCCCCAGTTCAGTCCTTTCACCTGCTTCACTCTGTTCATCTCTGAGCGGCGGTTACCTGCACACTGCAGCGTGGCTGTGATCGTGTGTTTAGGGAACTGAGTCTTCAGCTCCTCTAAGGACAGTGCCAGCGTTCCCTTCGGGAGTCCCTCCACCTGAAGCAAATAAGAATCTGGGTCCACCTGAGGAACAGGCAGGTGGTTTCTCTTGAAGAAGATGGCAGAGGGGGTGATGTAGTTGTCAGAGAGGATTTCAGGAGGCGGCTCAGCATTGAAGGGTTTGAGGCTGTTGATTCTGAGGACAGGGTGGCGCTCTGGGTCCGTGGAGTACGGATCAGATGATTTGACGGTCTGCTGCTTCTTCTGATCCTCTGCACTCAGCTCACCAACCTTAGTGTTGAACACAGGTATACAGTTTTAGATTCACTTTTTAGACTACGTAGGCCTTCGCAAAATCGAAATAGTTAGACCAGTGTTAGTGTCTCTATACTTGCTACCCACACGATTGAGAATAGACTTTAAAATTCTTCTTCTTATCTACAGATCTCTTAATGGTAATGCACCATCATATCTTAAAGAGCTTGTTGTTCCCTATTAACCCCATCACACAGGCCTGCTCCTCCTAAAAGTAGTATGGGAGGTCGAGCCTTCAGTTATCAGACTCTACTCCTTCAGGGACCTGGACCAAGACTTTCTCTGTACTTTTCAGAATAGACTTAAAACTTTCTTTTTTTCGGGCTCAGGTCTGAGGTCTGGGGGGAGCTGACACACTGAGCTCCTGGTTCCCTCTCTTCTGTTAGCCTAACTTTGAATCTTAATGTAGCATTAAAGTTACTGACCATAATTTTTTCCGAAAGCCCCTAAGCTCAATTCGACCTATGGCTAAGTCTCACCCACCAACGCGATGAGCCAATCACAGTGCATACAGCCATACATTGCCATGGGTCAGTTTGGTTTTATCAAGTTTGTCTTAGATTTTGAATTAAAAAATGTTCAAACGGTGTTCATGGTGTATATGCAAATCCGACACAAGTATTCTGAGTGGCTGGGCAACAGGATGATTTTTTTTTACCCTTTTATAAGCCACGTCTCAACAGAGAAAAGTGTCTTCTGTGGATTAAGTTGTGCGGTTGACCACAACATCAACTCAACGTGAGTAAAATAAACAAAGATGTCTCCATCTGTTCCAAGATAAGCTGACATTGTATTTGAGGTAACATATTATCACTCTGCTGGGAAGAAATACAAATTTATATTGTTGTTCATCATATCTCTTTGTTTGTTGGGAGTTCATTGGTCTACTTTGCTCTAGTTTTTGTACTTTGGTAATTGTACATCACCATTAGCTGTTGTCAAACAGGCTTTAGTTAAACTAATGTTAGCTTCTTGAGCTTAGCTTCATTAGCTGATCTGTCATAGCCAAAATAACAAAGGTTGGCAAATGTGCTGGATGATTCAATGTAAATACTGTAGCACCAAACTAACAGAGACATACTCTTGGTAAAGATGGTAAAAAAGCTGTTATATTCTCATGACCAATGCTGAACCTGTGTTTTGTTGTCTAAGATGGTGATGACAAAGAGATACTGTTTATCATGTTTGATAACGTTAAGATCTGTAAATTTTGGCTTGTAACTGAAGCTTTTTATTGATCATCTGAACAATAAAATTATCGATACATTGCTCCATTATCTAGTTTATACCCTTTTGGTGACTTCTAGATGGTATGTGATTTCTCCGTCTCCAAAAATCATCAATAGCATCCTGTGAAACGTCTCCTATCGTGTTGCCTGCCATAGCACCAGTCACTGAATGTTCATTGTTTGTCAAAGTGAGTGGAGGAGGTGTGGTTTAGCCATAGGTAAATTGTTTTGTGGGTTCCTCTGGATTGTTGCTGTGGACAACTTGCTGCTGTGGACCTGCCAGGACCCCGGCTGCAGCTGCAGCCACTACAAAGTCAGCATTAACATCATTACCGCAACACTAATGCTAATTTTCAAATTCAAAATCTGTCCATCACTTTCTCTTTCTGGATCCCTTTATAACAAAGTCAAACGTGAGTCTTGTTCTGCTTGCGATTTCTGCCCTTCAAGAGAAGAAGAAGTTTTACTTGATACTGTAACTTACTAAATGCTGCAAAGTGCTCTCTTTATGGTGGGATTAGATAAAATAAGGTTTATTGTTTTGACTTGATGTCAGGTCTTTGGGAAGTATCACAGTGTTTTTGAAAAGCATCCAGAGATAAACTTTATTGTGATTCGGTGCTTTATAATAATAGATTGTAAGATAGATTTAGATGATAAACAGATGCTGGGTGGGGAATTGCAGAGGTGCAGACTGTTAACATATAATAACCCAAGTTCATGGAGACATTTCTTAAACTGGATCCAAGAGCATTATAAAACTGAGCAAACCTACACTTTGAATGATGGGTCAAAGTTTGGTTGCAAACTGTAATAAATGTTCAAAATCAACACATAGAGCATAACTGTTGTCCTCTGTTTTTTTTTCCAAATCAGATTGTGACTTTGAACCAAAGAGCTTTTCAAACTGAAGCTGCACACTGGTTATATAACTCAAAAAGGAATTCAGTCATGGTTTACACTTGGTACAGACTTAGTTATGCAGGATGTGTCAAATACAAACAGCTGCACCTATCTTTGTGTCCAGTGTTGGGAGCTGCCATTTAAAGTCAGCTTCGTGTATAAAGACTTGATGGGTGAACCTCTTTTTATTTAACATCATCTATTTTATGGCGTCATCTTTGTGCTTGCATCCTCTTCAGTACATTTCTACCATTAACTTCAGAAATTACCCTTACAAACCCATCAGATACCTTATATTCAGAGAGGATTTCCAGCACATGCTCGTGGTTGTGTACAGCATACAGTGCCCAAAAGGGTTCAAGAGCTCCTCCAGCCGCCAGAAGAATCTTATCCCCTCCAGGGTGCATAGCCACAAACTCTGTGATGTCATAGACACCCCCTTTGTAGGTGACCCACACACCATCCTCCAGAGAGCGATGACTGGTAACCTCTTCCTGGGTGAAGACGGGCAGAGCCGAGGTCTTCTCTACAATCTGGACTTCACTGGATTCTGACTGCTCAGCCTGCAGAGAGAGAGGAGACGGTTCTTTTTGTCAATAATTAGCGTTTCTTTTACAGTGTGATCAATGCTCTTCGTGAGCCATGGGTTGGGTTTTATGATCAGGGTGTGAGAATGACGAGAATATCCAGCATATCCCTTCCCATGTCAGCTCAAAGCTGGAAAAGCACCAGGGGAAAACAAAGGTCATGCGTTTTTGTGTACTGGACCGTGACTGTATGTTGTACCTCCAAGTCAAAAGGTGAATATTTCCAGACCAAGTTTAGCTCAAATGAGAGCGTGTGTTCCCCAGTAGCCAACAGCCACAAAGTTCCATGCACAAGCTTTTCACCTCGAAAGAAGACAAGACTAAGTGACTAGGGTTCATTTATCAAGGAAATGTGCCAGCTATACTCAGTAAAACTGTGCATGTGTGTGCTAGTCACTTCATGGCAGACTGCTTTTCCAACTTTGGACAGTACAACAGAGGGCTAGCAAATAGACTGGTCCTGAATCCAGGCACATTACCAACCATCTGCCAACAAACCTCGGACCCTGGAAATGTGAGTATTTTAAATGCTGTGTGCTGTGGAGCAGATGTAAGAGCTTTTCCTCAGTGTCCCCCCTGTCTCTGTGTTAGCTTCAGGATGCTAACTTTAGCTCTGGTTAGCCTGTTGTTTTAGCCTGTAATGTTAGGTAAACAAGCTTAGCTGTTTTCTAAACATTGTGCACTCGGAGCTCGTGGCACAGCTCTCAGTGACGCAGAAGAACGGGGTGGTATCAGAGGTGGCTCATTTACATATGAAGGTAACTGCCACTAAATCAGACCGCTCTGAACAGAGGGGCTATGAGAGCCTGGAAACAGTGCTGCTGTGCTTGATTTATTGGCTTTTTGGACCAAAACATGTTACTACCATTTCATGAAGACATCAATGATCCATATTAAACTGCAGAAAAGGAGCATAATATGGGACCTTTTAAGTATCACAGTGATACTGATACAGATTTTTACATAGTTAAGAATTTAATGGATAAATGTTAGGTTTTGTGTTGCATGTGGCACCAAAGGCTGCAACTGACAAGCATTCGAATGCCAAACAAGTTTTTTTTTCACTTGGGCTTGCAAATGCACCTTCCAGCCTTATTTCCTCTTAACATTAGGCGTTTGTTTATCAAACACCAACATGTTACTGAACTGCTCATGCTTTCTTCTGATAGAGGGTGAGAAGCTTCTGACTCAAGCAAATAAACAGAAACATGAACTATTGTTACCATTTTTACTTCTCTCAATAAAAGCCACTACAGTGTGTTGAAAGAGGCATTCTGCAGCATCACTGTGTTAATCATTAACACCTCAATGTAAGGGAGCTGAAATGCTGCCTGGAGTAGTTGATGTTGCCTTGTGACCGCTGTCACAAGGCAACATCTTTAAAGGTCAGTTAATATTTCTACAGTTGTTTTCCAGCAATGCAGTGAATGAAAGACATTTAACCTTTGTGCTGGTTTGGAATTGCATCAGGTAAGTTATACATGTTGAGTTATAACTGGTTCTAAAACTAACCTCAACTAATACTAATGTGTCTTTATTGTCTATCAGAGCAGACACCATCATGTAAGACAAGATTAATAAGATTTCATGTTTATTTTAAAATGCCTTGAAATCCGTGCCATGAGCTATTTTTCAGATCGAACAATTAATAGCAAGCTGCCAAAAAAGCCATTCTAAAATTAAATATTTTCCATAGGAAAAACTGAACGGTTCAGAGTTCCTCTCACACGTTTTAAACACAACAATATCAGCTATTTATGAAGCTGCTGATGCATCTCTTCATCAGTTTAGGGAGCAGATGTCACAATCTGCTTATGAAATTTACTTTTCAAACTTCCTTATTTCTCTTCTCAGAAGTGATCAAACGTTCGGGTCTGCTCAGATGCCTGTACAGCTTGAGTCACATAAAGTGAGGGAATAAAATCTGAAAGGTGAGTTGATAATGTTGGTCCTGCTCTTCATGTAATAAGCAGAGAACCATAAAAAATTATGACTAAGAGTAAACACTGTTAGCTGTCTTTTCCTGAAGTTAAACTTATGTAACACTTTAGACATTGCAACAGTTTTATAACCAGAGCTGAAAAGTGCAGGATAGGGTTTAGTTGTAATATTTGACTCTGGATCACCGCAAACATGCTTTATCTGGGTTACAACTTTATGCAATCTAACACTGACTTCTGGCTTGTTTCATTGTTCCTAGTTCTATTGTATTGTATGTTGGCAATACACTGGCAAAAAGGTCTTTCTGACCCTATTTTTGCACATCACTGCTTTTCAAATCATTTTTTCTGAACTGTTGTTTTGTTAGGCTCACGTACAAAAAATGTGTTGAATGTTAGTTTCTCAAAGATTTTATATCCTCCTCACTTGATGATGGTGGAGGCCATAAGCCAGCACGGCACCTGTCCCAGCCAGCAGTCCCGCCACAGCATGTCTCCACCTGAGCCTATGAATGTGCTGATATGATCTCTGGTCCTCACCGCTGCTGCTGCTCCAGAGACGAGCTGCACACGATGCCACAACAGGGGTTAATTGAAGTCTGTGAAACAAAAAAAAAAAGAGTTTTACAAATATTTTTGCATAAGGCGACACTCATCAGGTATTACTGTAATACGACTGTCGAAATGTTGTTCATCATAAAGCAAAATAAAAAACAATAAAAATGTATCAGAGTATGTTTTAAATGTTCATGCAATTTTTCTGAACTCAGCTTAAACCCATACTTGTAGAGTAGTGAACAGCTCTTTCACAGCCAATATGAAGGCCAGGTGGAGTGAATATGACGAAAGACGACTTTGTCACCTAATAGTTACCTTTGAGTGTTGACACGGCCACATCGAGTCAGGCTGTAGCAGCGTCTAAGGAGCAGCATTGCACTCTGGAAACAAAATTAAAGTTATCATAGAAGCTAACATATAATTAACCTGTTTTTTTAATAGGTTTTATTATATAGAGTTGATGTCACTGCGTTGATGACATCACTGCTTTAACATACTGCAGGGGCGTGATTATTCTTCATTTATTTACTATTGAGTGTGATGGCGGGAAGTTAGAAAATGCAAAGCAGACCCACAGACTTGGAGCTTGCTTTTTTGTGGATCGTCATTTTCACTGCCAATTAACATTAGTTTTATCTAACCCATCGTCATTTATTGAGCTCCACCCAGTATTTTTTTTTCCAGTTTTGCGTTGGCTCATTTTGGATTTTATTTTTTGGGGGATTCAAACGCATCACAAATAGAAGAGCTTCACTTCAAAGCCGTTCGACAGACAGCCGCAACAGTCCAGATAGTTCTTTGTTGGATTACAACACACATACAACAAATAAGCAGACTGTCAATTAACAAAATTTTTACTGATAACGGGAAAAGTTAAACACAAACATTAAGTTTAACCTTTTTAAATTTTTTAAAAATATTCAGGAAATACTCTTATTTTCAATCAAACAACAGTTCAAAAAAAAAAAAAAAACACAAACACAAATAGTATGTTAAATGTTTGCGCCTCAGGTTGATTCAGTCGTGCCAACTCAAAATGACAACACAACAAATAACATTTCATTTTGTCCTAAGGAAATGAGCAAAGTTAACGGAAGTGTTTGAATAAACATGAGACCATGTTGTCAATCTTATCTAATCCACGACACACAAAGTTTTGAAAAGTTGGTCAAGAGAGTCAAACCAAACAGACAAATTTACTTTCATTTTGCAATCCAATGTTTAAACCCTTAGCTTCAGGCAGGTGACAAAAACCTCGGTGTGGTTTAAATGAGCATGTGTTGGATTACACATCAAGTAGAAGAACATACAGAGCATATAAACTAAGATTATTCTTCCAATACCAGGTACAGTAACAGGTTTTATCAGTATGTCAGCGTGAAGGGAACATATTCATGGTCTCGTATGCATGATTCTTTCTGAACTCAAGTTCAGTGTTTACTGCATTTTTGGCACGTTTCACCAAAGCTGTCCTCTCTCCTCAAAGGGAACTTTTGGAGGCCGTTAAGATGAGCAAGTGATGTGAGCACTTCAACTCCTACTGAATGGACCAACCAGCAGTGACTTTAACTTCAAAAGGAGCCAACCAGCTCAGGGGGAGTGAACAGGTTGAGCTGCAGTTCCCCCCTCTCTACACACACAGATGTAACCAACAGTACAAACACTTCATCTAGCAGGGGACTGAGAAACTAACTGGGACCTATTTCTACTTCATTATCATTACATTACCTTACCTTTTCTATTGACAGTGTGGTGGCTTTTGGGAAAGGAAGAAAGTTTATGACTTTATACAACCCCTACCAGAGTTAAGGAATGAACTGATGCCTTAGAAATGTATTCATACGGATGGATTTGTGTGAGACTAGGAGACCAAAACTGGGAGCCCAAACTGACCTTGAAAATAACAACAAATATTATCCCTGACAGGTAAAATTGTAACATAAATTAGCACAGTTAATGACAGGCAGCATGTGTAATAGCCCTTTATCTTTATCATTCACTGCTGTTTCCACAAGTTATTCTAGGTTATCTCCAACCAGCTCTAACTAAGGCAGCATGCCACAGAGTGATTCACATGGGTCAGTGACTGAGGTGCTACTGGATTTTATTGACTTGATTCTTTTCTAGTGAGAGAAATAACAGTTTTCTCATAGAACAAATATGTGGAGCTATAATGAAGCCATAGATGACAAAAGATGAGCCTTATTCAAAACGATGCAGGATTAATTCACTAATAGGCAAAAAGTGACAACAAGATCTGCCTGAATACCTGATGAATAACTTAAAAAGCGGTCAAGGCAAGGAAAGGAAAGAGAACAGAGCTCCAATGCTGAAAGTTTGGTGGCCATCTGCTAGATTTCCATAAGCGACGTTGGTTGGTCAAAGTTTCCATCCAGCTGTAGATTCTTTAACCTAACACTGGAGTTACATCTTTATGCTATACGATGGAGCACTTTTCATTATGATGAAATGCAGCAACTCATAGTCCGATGAAACCTAAAAACTCTGAGAAATCACCCGAAATATCTATAGGGGTAAACATTAATATAAAACAGGTCGGATAATAATGTATGTATGCTAAAATCACAGCAGTCACATAGAAAGTAGTTTTATTTACGTGGATACAAATGGAAATGAATCGACCGGTTGTTGGCACTGTTGAAGCAGATAAAACGATATTCGGCGATTTTAATTATTTTGACTAATAAGACTTTAATCATGATCAAGATCACCATCCACTTCATCATCATTATCATCACCATTATCATCTTCTGGGCTAATTTAGCAAGCTAACATTCAAGTTAGCTAACCTGTCACTTTTAGCAGTTCTGTAAAACTTCCCCCAAATAGCCCCAAATGTCCGCAAACAGAGCAAATGTTTTGAGTTAAATGTTTCCCCTTCATTTAAAGTTACTCACTCGTGTTGTGTCGATCCCCTCTTGATAAGATACTCCCACGATGTTGGATAGAAAACACTACGTTGCACAACTCTAGGCACCGAGCGAGCTATGTTCAAGACAACTAGTGCTCATGTACCTCCGCCTGTGGGAACCTCACAGCCTCCCTAAAGTCCAGGTGAGATAAGGTCAGGCAATTTAAGTGCGTCGCCTACCAATAAAAATCATGTGAGGAACTTTTACACTCAGAACTAAGCCTTTGGATGTGATATGTTACAGTCGATGAATGATTGATCAGTTTGTCTGCATTGAACACCGAAAATCTCCTAAACGCATCATTAGCACCATCATTTTGCATCACGACGCTAGATATCTAGCATAGTGATGTGCTTGAACTCCATAGACTGTATAAAACTCTGTTTAACCCTGACTCTTTCTTTTTCAGCGAGTTCTCTATACCCTCTCATGTTTCTATAACCAAATTTAAGTCAGATAACTGGAATTCTCTGACAGAGTCAGAAATTATATACAACCACTAAAACACATTATTTTTATTTGGGAGTAAATAACTGTAATTTGTCAATTAAAAAATAAAAATATGATTGCTGTTTAATTCCCTGCTGTTTGGTAAAAAAATAAATAAAATAAAATAAAAGCACCCTTTTCACATGTTTCTGCACAGAACTCATCGATAAAAATAATAATTTAGCATTAAGCATAAAATTTTGATTTAAGAGCTTGTACATCCTGGTGGATTAACTGTAATAGATACCTAAAAAGTCGTCAACTATGTACTGTTAATATATAGTGATGGCAAACACTTTACACTGGGTGGTGGTCTAACACATTTATTGAACAACATGTGCATCTATTTATAAATCGTAACAGCAATGATATTTTGAATTTTACTCAATGCTCTCTGAACAGAAGTGAGAGAGGGACAAATGCATACAGGATTCTCCATCTAGAAAATATTTCACCTTTAGACTGCTGAGATCTCTTCAGCATTTTTTGTGTTTTTTTTTTTTTTAATTCTGATTTAAATAAAGAAATACAATTAGTGATGTTCAACGTCTAAATCAGGCACAGCTATATCAGTGTACAAGTGATTTCTACAAGAGAAGAGGTGAAATGGTGCAGAAAAAGTGTAGTATTTTTTACTAAGAATAACAGAGGAAGTGTAGTAAGGTGGCTGACAGTTGTTGGTCTTCCTTGTTTAAACTTTGCCAGCATATGAACTGTGCCAAGTTTGTGGAGTCCAGTCAAAACACAGCCTGTGGCACATGCCGAGTTAGGCTTGTGTTAATATGGAAACCATGGATTCACCGGACTGTACTGTCTGTGTTTTGATAACAACATGTTCAAAATTTTAAGAATTTCTTATACAAGTTACCATTAACAAAAAACAACACACATTTCTGTTGACAGTGTATGCAGATAATGCTTCATTCTGAGATATTTTGATTTTGTCTTTGCTTCCTCCAGAGTCTTTGTTGCCCCATACACCTAAATGAACTCTGAAGGTGAGAGGCAGACCTGTCTGACATTTTCATGGGAAAAGAGCCAACAGCCTAGTAGCTGCTTAAATAGATGTTAGGTTAAGAAAGAAAGTCTTTCAAAGTGTTTGAGGTGTTAATGCCATTTAAGAATAGATCCATTCTGTTTAAGAGAAAGATATTCATTTCCCTTCTGACACTATTTTATAATAATCTCAAACTAATTTATGTTTTACTGTTTGGGAACACATTTTGGTATTTCTTATGTAATTTGATCCATTTGGTTAACATGTTTTGGATTATTCCTCAGTATTTCAGCTGATGAGAAGATTTCAAAAAATTAAATAAAATAAAAATCTGGGTTGTATTTTACAAAATTACCTGGGGTCAAGTCTGAGCAGGCTGGGCAGACCATCTAATGGCTTCAATTATGATTGTGCTTGTAGGAAACTGTCATTTACTGAGACTATGTATGAGATGTTCCCGAATAAACCTTTTTATTTTCTCTGTCATATAGTGCCATCTGTTGGACACCTTTAAAACTGCAGGAGCATTAAAATGAAGTTAAAAAAAATCTGAGATTTATGTATTTGGAGTGCAAAGGCTGCCAATATGGTTACACTGGTTTCTGTATTCTCACAAAGCTTTTATGCAACTGTTGCATTGTTGGCGTGGCACTTCATAAGTATTGTAACCATCTTATTCTTACGTGAAGCTTTTCATCTATTGCTGTATCACATTCTTGATTTATTTTTACCTTTTCACTCTGGTCAATTCGATGGTTTTAACTGAGCTTAGTATTCCTGCTTTCTTCAGGCTTATTATGTGGAAGACAGAATGCAGTGCTGTAATAATGTTATGGAAGAAAAAGCATGTATTATGAAATATGAAAGACAGATAGGAACCTCATTTTCTGTTTTTGCATTTACTCGGTACACCTTGACTGAGAAGAAGCACTGTCCCAGATCCAAGATTTGCTGTTTTTCAGCCCACACTTTTAGTCTTCAACACTAAAAAAATAACACAACACTGTGTATACAAGTTTAATATCCTGAAAAAGATTTCCTGGTGAATTTAAATACAATAATATGCAAAAAAAAAAAAATCTAAACAGGTTTTACCATTAGAGTGTCTACATTACAACATGGAAAATGTCCAGACAAGTTAAACATGTTATTATAGAGCTCCAGGAATAAGCTGTAGTCTCTGAAAGATTCACATTTCAGAGAAATGTGGCCATTGTTGGTGTGAAATGTGGCAGTACTCCTGCTCTTTCTGAGAAAATCCACTATAAAACAAAGAAGCACAGACTGGATCCAGTGCATCCTAGTTGTCACTCCTCTCTTGCTGGGCTGAGCCTCACTGCTGTGTCATCTTTGCTGCTTCTGCTTTTATTAGTGAGATGAGTTCCAGGTTAATCAGAAACACAAAACGAAGACCTGCGATCTGAACACAGAGATGCAGAATATATTAGCGCCATGCTTCACTTTGGTTGATAATAAAGGATTTCCAGAGGATGAAATTTTAGTAACGGTCAGTCTGCTCTCACCTCCACCACTGAGTTGTTGTTGAGTTTCCACTTGTTTCCTGACAGGACTGGTCTGCCATCTATGTAAATGGGTCGCCTGCCCTCATTGGCTATGAAGAAGTCTCCATTATTCTTCAGCTTGATAATGCCTGTACACAATAATACAGAAGATTGAAATTAAGAGAAATAAAACAGAAATAAATTATATAATAATAACAGATAGGATCTCATTTGCAGCAGTTTTTTTCTTGACAAACTGTAAGTCAACCACAAAGAGCTGTGTTGTCCTTGTTTTTGTTCAGAAATTTGTATGAATACTCAGGAACAGACAGTTGCTCTGAGATGCCTTGTCTAGCCAAAGCTATTTTCTGAAATCAAATCCTCTGTCCTCTAATCACTTGCACAGTTTTTCATGCTTCTGTCACATCCTGTTTAGATTTCTGTAAGGCCCTCAATACAGGCTCATCCAAGGCTTCCCTTTACCAACTTCAATTCTGAAAAATGTTGAGTCTAGACTTAGAACTGGTTCAAGAAAATATGAAGACATACATCAGATCCTACATTGGGTTCCTGTCTATTTTCATTGATCGAAAAATGCCCAGCCAAGCCTCAATCTTTATCAATGAACTTCCCAAGAACCCCTAATGGATCAGCTGATCAGGGTTCAACTCTGCTTTTAAGTTTTTTTCTATTCAATGCTCTGTACTCCTAAATTGTGTTATCTTCTTCTTTTACTTCAGATAGTTGTGAAGCACGTTGTCACTTTGAAGAAAATGTTATATGCATGAAAGCGACTTTCCAAATTATTTAGCAACAGTTGGTAAATAGGCTACTTTGAACAGTATTGGAAGTCAAGGTGGCTGATTGTAAGAATTACTCAATTTTCAAAGATACTGGATCAGTTGTTTGTTTGTGCTGTTCCTGGCCTTCACATTTTAAACATATAAACAGTTTTTTTGTGAGAAGTGCTGTGAAAACCTTCCAATCCATAAAACGAATAGATTTCTTTTGGTCTTGACTGCTTGAAGCCTGAGCACCATTGTATCTGTTATCTATGTGGAGAAAGAAAGTGCACTAGATCTATATTTTACCCTGACAAGAATGCTGTATAGATTTAACCTAGTTACTACATAACAATTTCAAAGTTTAAAAGCTACGGTGCACCAAAAAATATAGTAACTAAGGTCCAAAGGCCAAGAAAAAAACATTTAAGGCTTTAGAGTTTCCAAAAGGTTCTTGAGGGGTAAAAATACATGGCTGATCATTTAAATGTCACACTCTCTATGTTCTTTGCCAATAAATATGATGGAAGTGATAGGGACACTGTAATGCACAAAATGCAATGAATCTGGAGATCCCTTCAGCTCAATAATCTCATCATCGACGAACACAACATTCTACATTGTTCTCTTTCCATTTACCAAGCTACTCTTATTAAAATGTCATGGGTTAACAATATTGTTCTGCACATGCCATCACAGCAGGAAGTTATCTGAGAAAACTCACCCTGTTTTCTTGATATTTTCCAGGCAGGTCCCTCCAGCGAAAGATCTACATCAATAGGCTTGTCCTTGGTGGCTCTGCCCAAAGTGATCTGCATGACCATGAATGAAAACATGATAAGCATATTCAGTGAAAATTCTTCAAAGATGACTGATTCTCCCATTTTTTCCCCCCAAGAACATCTCACAGCACTGCTTCCTTCCAGTTTCTTAAAAATTACTCACCTCTCTTGACCTCATGAGATAGCGTACCATTCTTCCTCGTAGAGCTGCCAGTGTCTGGTTGTCGAAGTCAGGCATGCTCATCCCTGGTGATACACCACATATACACAAGCAATCAATCTCAGACCGGATACATCCATAAAATCACCCTGCCTCTGATCAAAGAGTTATGACCTACCTGTTATACTGTCAACAAGGACCTGCCAACGAGGCAACTCCTGCTCTAGCTGCCGTATCTCCCTTTTCTGATGACGGTCTGAAATCATCAGCTCTGAAAAGGAAAGAGGTAAATTTCTTGAAAGGACATTAATCTAACTGCTGCAAAAGCATCCTAAGAATAACAACAAGAACTTTTTTGTGGTAAGAAAATATTCATTTATGAATTTAAAAGCAAGTCATTCATTAGTAATGAGCTTTATCTTTAACAAGCCTATGCCAGTTTCTCACCATGTTCCAGGACCTCATCTCTGCTCTCCCTGTGTGAAACGAAACAAAGCTTTAAAATTCACAGACACAGTGCTTAGAGAAAAAATGAAACTGCTGCAAAATAGATGAGTGGCCTACTTTAATTTAACATCGTCGACCATCTGCTCAGCATCAGAGAAGTTGAGGACCTGGTCACCTTTAGGGAGAGGCTGAACTGTAACACAATAGTAACAAAGATGGTGATTAACACATAACACATCAGTCTCAGTGATAGCTCTATTACCAAGTAAAATCTGACCCCTTTAACACTTAAATTTTTATTGTAGATGACTCTTTGACTAATTATTTCTAATTACCAAATGTTTAAAAATACATTGGGAGCAGTAGTGAAATTTCTACCAGTAAATGACACTGATCGGAAACTATTAAATTGTCATTACTGAGTTTATCGTCACCTCCTTTTCACCCTCTGGTACACTGCTGCTACTTTTGATCACTATGACAATATGCAGTTTATCAACAATTCTGCAGAGGAGGTTCTCATGTCTACAATCTACCACTCAAGAAACCCTGGAGCAAACCGGGGCCAACCTGTACTATGTCACTAACACTATCTGCTACTCCACTGTCAAAACCTGCAGCCAGTCAGGGTTAAAGCCCAGCACTGCAGAATTAATTTCCATCCTGTCTGTCACCAGCTTCATAAAAACAGTCTCCTGACCAGCACAGTAATCTTAACATAAATTATTTTTCATGTTAAAGCACTAACTTCTGGTTCAGTTTAACTCACCACTCTGATCATCCAGTAGGTAGTATTGCTTTAGCAGCTGCCAGTGAACCAGCAGACTCTTAGGGGTGCGAGACGGGTGAAAGACATCAGGGTGTTTGTTCAGAAGGTCTTGAAACACGTCCAGTTTGGGCTGACTAGTCTATTCAGTGACATGTGAAGCACAAAAAACCTTTTGAATACATTTTTCAGGGTTATAAATGTATTTAATTTAATAGTGTCCTAGAAAAAAAAAGTCATAATAAGACAAAAATGAATTGAATTAGTGAACCACATGCTATCATATCAAATGTCAAGTTTTGTCACAATAATAAAAAAAGACAAGAGAAATTTACTTACCGATCCAATCTTAGCCAGCAGTGACTCCTCAGCCTGACTGAACAGAGCTTTGCTTTGAATCACTGCGATGGCTTCTGGATGAAGCTGCCGCATTGCCTGCCATGCAAGTCTACATGGAGATGTAACAAAAAGAGGATTCAAATATCTTCTCAATCTAATATACAGAGGTGGTGAAGTTGAAACGGCTGCTGACTGAGTTCCTTACTTTGAGATGACAGGATCATAGAGGAGAGCGTACCACCTCTCTTTGATTTCCCGCAACGTGAAACGACAGCTGAACTTGACACCCAGGTGAACAGAGGTGAGGTCTGTGGTCTGGAGAAACACATCAGAATGTAAAACATCATGTAAAACAGATTGGTCCCATAACTCCTAACAGCATCCTTCTGATGAGGTAACTTTTTTGTTCACCTGCAACACAGCATTTATTAGTAACAGGTCATCCGTTGGTTTCCATCGTCCCAAGTCTTTCGTTATATGTAGAGGCTGCTTGCTTTTCTTCATTCGTTTAGTGATGGGTGCAGGGTTCATTACCATAGTGAGGGGTGGTGTGAGAGCTGAACCAGACTTTGTCACCTGAGGGATTTAAAACGAGGGACAGTTATCATCCATTTAACTTCATAGCAGCTTGCAAAAAAAAAAAAGAAATCCTGTATTAATCTTGTAAATACCTTTTTTTTCTCACTAGATGAAGGTTCACTACCTGAGCAACGGACAGGCTCTATAACAGGAGGGCCTTTGACCCTGCTGGATGACTTCACAAGACTGCTCTCCACCAGCTCATCATCAAACTTCCTCCTCTTTATTGACCTGTGGATAATTTTGAACAGAGCACAGTTGGCAACTCTGTAATATCTGGAAAACTTCCAAAAAAGGTTAACACTTTTTTCTCTGTGTTAAGTACCGTAGATCTTGGTTTACTGCAATATAGCAAGGGACAAATCAAACCTTGAGGAACTTCTTCGTTTGGGAACCCCACTGCCAAAGGCTTGTACTGCTGTCCTTTTCACATCTTTTACCCCTAGTGACTCCTCATCCTCTGACCGACTCTGTGTACCAGCTGCTGCCATCGGTGCACCCACTATGGAGTCACCTGCCTGCATCTATTCAGTCACAACATGAAACGCCACAAAAAGACAAATTTAGAGAGACTTTTGATTCCAGAGTTGCAGACCTGATACATGATGAAACTCATTTTTTTGACTCATAAAATAAACTTCTCACAAAAATAAAGGTTTGTTAAAGTTTCTACGCATTAAAGAGAATCCAAGTAAAGTGTGGTCAAGTTGTATTAATTATAAGAAAAATACGACTTCAGGGTAAAATTAAGCCTTTCACTTCGACATGCATCTTTTAAGGGGTAATATTTGTATGATCTGCATATTGCCTGTAAAGCAACTTGCCCAAAAGCGGCATTTAAGCTTTACTCTGCTCTGGCTTAATCATCTGACGATATAGTGGTTTGTGTTTCCCAGTTCATAAGTTCTCATGCCATTTTTTCGGCAACTACCCAGACCTTAGTGTAATTCCAGTGTAATGTTAGCAAACTGGAAACGTAAAGTCAAAATCTTATAGACCTCCGATTTACTTATGGATTTCTTCTGTATGTGACTCTAAGCTTCCATGTATGAGACCATCAGCAGTGAGTGTGTTTATTCACCGAAGCCAGTGGACTGAACATGCAAACGAATTAAGTAACGTCTTTGTTTACAGGCACCGTTAGCCGAATAACTCGTTTTTATTTTCTTCGAATACATTAGACTGTGTGTAATTGAAAGCCATGGTTATACGTATATTAAACAAAGACAGTATTTTGCAACAGCTTCTAACGTCAACAATCATAATATGACCAAAATAATACTGGCTACCTAGCATTAGCTTAGCTTACACAACGTTCTATGGTTCTTACGAGGACTGTTGTTAGTTCATTAGCGAGCTAGCACAATTAGCTTTACCGACTAAAGCCTCACCTTTTCTCGCTATTTTCCCAGTTTTGTTATTAAATCCTTCAACTGCTGTGTGTGTAGTCAGTTATGTGTTTTATTAATATCTCATAAGCTTCACGGCTCACTTGCTACACGGATTCATCGCAACTCTGTTAGCATTAGCTGCTCTGCTAAATGGTTTTCTTCCTGTGACAGTCGGCAAAACAACGTTGCGGCACAATGCTGCCGCCTCCTGGACAGGAGTCTGGTTGTGTTCTGTTAGTTGGAAATTGCTACGCATACACATTTTTTTGTTATCTGAATTTAATGTTTAAGACATTGAGAATGTTAGTTTGATTTAACCACAGAACAAATTCTTATTCATCCATTCCCTACAGCATCTCTCTAGGAGGGCTGCCCTGTTATCTGGATTTTGCCATTTTCCAAAAGTAAAGACATTGACCTTATGTTGTTTCACTTCACTCTTTTCTTTTTGATTTTTTTAAAGAAGTTTTAGACTTTTTTGTGTACCTGATTGAAAAAAAGGTGTGTGCATTGAGCAGGGTTTTGGAGCAAAACAGTCATAGTGATCAATCTTTGGCTTCTGCACTAATGCTTGCATATGCCTCATGGACATGCTGCACAGGAATGTTGATACTTTGAGTTGTATTTCTTGGAAATTACTGCCTACGTGGTTGCAGGTTCTGTACTTCAAACCTTTGACCAGTTTCAAACAGCTAGATCTAATCTGATGCAATTAGAAACATCAAATCCAGTAGCAAATGCATAATTGTGAAAGGGTTTATTTCTTTAGCATACATAGGGCGTCACATATAGAAAACGTGATACTACTAATACAAAATCAACAAAGAACAAGGAAAATCTCCTCTTAAATTGTTTTAATGACATTTACAGTAACAGTTTTAAAGCATGTTAAATTATAATAAATAGTACATCCATGGTATATCACTAGAGTTGGTTTAGTTGTGTTAATAAAAAAAGATAAGTTTGCATTGTGCTGCACAGTTGGATTGTGTCACACATTTACATAAAAAAAAAAACACAGACAGATTAAGATATTAAAAGCATTCCTACACTGGAATAATTTCAACAGCTGCCTTTTCATACAAAAGTACAAATCAGTAAACAGTCCTCCCCATAAGCACCTCGAAATACGCTTTGATTGATATTCTCAATATTTGTCTCTCATTGTGGCTCAGTGTGATCTGGAGAATTCAGAAACTGTACGCCCATGCTCCAATCTTAGAGTCTCCTAATACTCTGAGTTAACTACTTACAGATACATGTCATGTGCTCTTAGCATACTGGGGAAAAACCTATAACAGAAATGCTTGTAAAGTGAATTATTTACACATTACAAATAAAAGGAAAATTCCTTACATAGGTAAGAGACGAGTTCAGAGGATCAGTAATTTATCAGCTTTAAAGAGAGAGGTTAACATATTTAATGAAACATTAGCTCCATATAATGCTACAAATGTCATAAAATACAACATTGAAAGGGTCATATTAAGGTCTGAAGATTGTCTGTACAGATGTACTAAGGAATTTTCACTGGTAAGCTCTGGACTCTAGTGCAAATAAGTGCTTGATGGTGATTTTATCAGGAATAAAAAAAAAAGTTGGAGTAACACCACTCGTGGTGGAAAGCCTTTGTGGTGAACAGTTACTCCCCCTTTTACTATAAATTTGTCCATATCTACATATCAGCCTCAGCATTTTAGGTGACAGGTATGGGGAGCGTTGGCCCCTTGGCCCGTGGAAGGTTGAAGGTCCAAGCTCTAACATGATCCGTGCAAACAGCCACACGATTCCTGCGATAACTCTGCCTGCTGGTGCTCTCTTCTTCTGGGAGGCTTATGTTCTTGTAACAGATTGGCTTGGGAGAGTGGGTCATCGTTCAATAAACTGGAGGCTAATGACATTTTCAGGAACTAGAAGTGTCCGTGTCATGGGCTTTACAGAAGTCCCCTCAGGATCCGGCTTCACGTCAAAGTCTAAGAGGATCTGATGAAAATAGAAAAAGGTAAAACACGTCAATATGAGAAGGGAATGAGAAAAGAAATCTGCTTCCTCAGGTGCAAAGTGCTGGGAAGTGACTCTTAACTAAAATCCCTGGATTAAGCAATCAAACTGAATCATTTGGAACTGGATTTGCACAACTGCTTAATTAAATCCCTTCTTTTAGGTTTCTTTCATTATTCCGGGAAGAGATGAGTAAAGAGGATTTGTGGAAAACACAATCAAACTGGATTTGATGGTAAACATTTAAAACAATAAGTTACATAATTCAATTAATCTGTTGACGTTACTCATTTAATGCTCTCTCCTTTGTTCATTCAAAGTGTTGACTCATCCTGGATTACAACAGACCTTGGTCCTGATATTTTAAAATGGCAACAACTCACACATAGAAAAAACACATTAGTTACCAAGGATTCACAGAACCCAACTGACTCACCCTTGAAAGAGCAAGATACAGCTCCAGCTCAGCGATACGTCGACCTATGCAGCTGCGTTTCCCCACCCCGAAAGGCACGGAGGCATACGGGTGGTGAGTCTGGTCTTTGTTCAGCCATCGATGAGGCTGGAATTCATCTGGATTCGGAAAGACCGCAGGATCCCGAGATGTAGCAAAATGGCACAGAGTAATGAGAGTCTAGAAAGAGATTTAAATGATCAGATGGAGAGTCAGAAATAAAAACTAAATGCTCACATTGAGCCCTGCTCGATGTAGCATTTATCTTCAATGTCCCCAGTCTTAAAGTGGTTGAATTTCCTTAAAATGCTCACATTTTTAGGTATTTGGTATCCTCCAACCTCAATGTCTCTGTCTGTTATGACTCTTGCATTGGCAGGAATTACCGGGTACAACCTGTAATCAAACGTTTCATGGTGAGAAAAAAGCTAAACCTGCACATAAAAAACTCGATAACTAAATTTTTTATCTAACCATCAGCTAGATGTTCAATACCTCAACACTTCTTTCACTGTGGCTTTCAGAAGTGGCATGCGGGCTACATCTGCTGCCACTGGTATTCTTCGACCTCCCAGCACACTCAACACCTCTTCCCGGAGCGAGGCCTGCACCTCAGGGTGCTGTGACAGCTCATATAAGGACCAGGACATGGTGCTGGAGATCTGGGGAGGCAAAAATACACACAAAGATTGCTAAATCTGCAGAAGCAGCTTCCAGAATAAAAGGGGCTGTGGTCAAAGATGAAGAATTACCGTGTCTACTCCTGCAAGGAGCAGCTCTGTGACGTTGCTGTAGACGGTCTTCATCGGCAGCCCGGTCTGAGACAGGAAGTAGGTGAGATAGCGGCCCTCCACTTTTTCTCCGCGGGCGACCTTCTCAGCCTCAGCTGTCAGACGCTGATCAATGTGACCTTTTGCTGGTGGTACAGAAGTTAAAGGATGTTAGGACCCATTACAGATACTTACACAAAGCAGAAAGTGCAGAGCTTTTGGTGTTTGTCTTTTCAATGGTTTGGCATCAAATTATTCATCTTAGTAAATGTCTCAAATCATGCATTATATATCCAGTCAAAAGAAACACATGTTCTAGGACATTTCCAGTCTGTGTCCTTAAGTTGGGGTCAAAGAACTCGACTTCTAGGTCGATATTAACCTTGGTTTAATCCTCATGACTTCTTGTTTGCTGATGAGCTTGTAGTGCGTGAGGGTTAAAGACTGTAATCTCCTGAGTCCTGTTCCAGTTTGCACCAGAATGATTATTTTAAACATGTTCGATATTGACGTCTGGGATCAGGATAAGTCTTTATGTACTGCAAGAGTGAGTGCAACGATAAACCAGTGCTGAGTGGAAACCAGCAGAAGCCTATGAGAAGTGAGGTTGAGATTAAAAATAATTACATGAAGTATGGAGGGCATACAGTATGTTCAATCCCCATGTCTATTTAAGTTCCAATTCCAAATGAAGGGCCAGCTTGTGTACTCTGTCTCCAGCTCATGTAAAAACTGAAGTTTGCTTGTAGGTTCAGTTGGAGCATTTCCAATGTAAATCTGAGATTTTGTTTGTCCATTTTTCATCATATCTTCTTATCTGTTAGTTTTTTAAGTGTGCTTATAAAATACAATTACCAGTCTACAATTTTCAAATCCCCTCAGTTTCTTATGTTTTAATGTTCAAACCAAGCTGAAACGTGAAAGGTAGACATGACCTACCAAAGTCAAACATGAAGTCCCAGCACTGACAGAAGGTGTTCCAGGGTTTAGGAAACAGCTGTCGCAGCCAGCTGGGCATGGCCATGGTGAGAAGTGTCATCACAAACATGGTGTTGATCGACTGGATGAAACGCTCCGTCTCTTCTGGGATGACTTCATCCAAGCAACCGATTCTTGATTCGAATAACACAGAGGAAATACCTGTCAAAAAATAAAGTATGAGATGTGAGGAGCACATAGCATAATGTTTGACAGAAATGAGCACATCTCAGACTTCTGTTTGGGTGCTAAAAGCTTTTAGTGAAGGAAATTAAACCCCTGGAAAAACATCCTAAAACCAATGGTGATAACACCTTTTTGTGTTACATGGCTACTTGTGCTTAAATTTGTTCGATAAATGCAAAATGTAGTTTTTTAACAACTTGTGCTAAATCATAAGTCAAGTTTTTCTCCTTCTAGTTTGTTCACTGTAAGGTAGGTGTTTAATAGCAACACACGTGTCAGTCTAAAGTAACAGCATAGTCTCCATTCAGCTACGGAGGTAAAGGTAATGTTTTAACTCTCTGCATGTGACCACAAAGTCACTGGATTGAAACTGTGTTTAGTCTGGGACTATATAGAAGAATGAATGAATGAAGATTTTTCTTCCTCTTCCTCTGAGTTAAACTGTGGAGGCATTGTTGCAAGACACACTTGTTCTGTTTTCTACTTGACTGTGCATCCTCAGTTAGTTTGCTTGTAAGCAGGTCTTTAAAAGAGGCTCCTTAACAACCTGCGTTACATACACCACACATCTTTACCTCACAAAAAGGTGAGGTAAAGGTTATTTGCCCACTATATATGATGACAATATATTTGGATATGTCGTACTTTGACAGACATGTTATATTCAAACTGTCACCATTATCACATTGCATTTCTTTCTACATGTGGCCTAATTAACAATGTTTACATGATTAGGTACAACCTGCGGTGACGCATGTCATGACCACTCTTAAGTCTTCACATGAAATCTTACCCTCCAGGCCAAAGCGGTAGAACTCGCTGGTGATGTCAGTGACGAGGTTTTCAGAACTCCTGCGAAGCCTCAGTTTTCTGATGAGGTCACTGACCACGCTGTTTAAGGTCTCATCATATGCTTCCACCGCCTTCGGCCGCAGCATGTGTTTCCCCAGGAGACTTCTCACAGTCTGCCATTCCTGCCCTTCGCTAAAATAAAAAGAAATAAAAACTTGTGTTAAAGTAACATCAGTTGTGCTTCTTCAAGGTTTTCCACTTAACTTAATTCAAACAACATAACACCAAATGTCATACACAGATGGGACATACATAATTTAAAGTCTTTTGAGCCTTCTCAGTGTTATGGAATCGGAGACTGCAGTGCAAGACCTCACATTTCTGCTTCTTCATGTTACCTCTCTTAGTGGTTAAATTTCACTCAAAAATTTTAATCAGAGAATAAAATGCTTTATCTTTATTTGATTTAGCAGGTTATGATAATTTTTCTTCAGTGACGATATTGCAGTTGAATGTTAAAAGGCAGAGACTGTTGACAATCGATGGACACACAGAAGGAAGGCTGTGATGACAAAGTGACACTCACGCTGTCAGGAGTCCATAGTGGTGTCCTCTGAGCTCCCTGTAGTCTTTCCATGAGGAGAGGTCAGAGCGCATGGGGTGATGGCCCTCTTGCCTTAGGACTTGCTCAATGAGCGCTGGGTCAGCCACATGAACCGTAAGGATGGGGCCAAAACTGGCCTTCCACATGGGTCCATAGCGGCGAACTCCTTCCAACTGCAGCAGAGAAAATAACATTACTATTTTGGACACACTTTCCTTTTGTCCAAAGGCATAAAACTGACCAGACGTTTTTTTTAAGTCTCTTTTATTGAATGTATTTATTTTAACAGAAACTTTACCTGTATAAATTGATTTTTCTTATACATACAACACAAACTGAAAAGTATTAATAGCAAAAAGCAGGTCTGGATTCTAGGCTTCACAAGTGAACATCATTTACAGATATTTTACAGTCATTCAGCAACAAGCGGAGGGCCAACTTCATTTAAAAAGGCAGAGGCTCTGAGCAGAACCAGACTATTCCATGAGCCGCCATCTGCCATAACAGGACGAAGCCAGAAAGTGAGTTTGAGGAAATTTGACGCTAAACAAAAAATATCCCTGAAGTTGTAATTCATATTATCTCAATAATTTTCTATTGAGATTTTCGCCTCTGCTTGGTGTCATTTTAGTATCCAAGCGCTTCACTCTGTCATCTTTGAACTACAGAGCATCAATAGTTTTGTGCTAAAGTTACCAAGTTCTGTCTCTTCTCTATAATAATTCCTGTGGAGTTTCGTCTCTTTGTTTACCTGCAGCTCGTGCAGCCGTGACAGCCCCCGTTTGACGAATAGGTCCCAGGCGAAGCTGCCCATCGACGGTCCGGGCATATCCTGCAGCGTCTTCGCCGCCTGCCCCTTCGTAGTCGCCCCCTCCGGACCGGCTGAAGCACCCTCAGCCCACCTCTCCATCCACTTGACCAGAGGAAAGGCGCTCCGGCCGGACACTCTGAGAGCTTGTTGCAGCATCCTCCTTAACGTGATGATCATGAAGTGCTGGCCGGCTGCGGCTCATTTTCTTCACCCGGTTTGGAAGCTGTATTTATAACGCTCACGACCTGCTCCTCGAACCCGCGGAGATAAAGCTGTAAATTTTCTTATCCTGAGCCAATCACGGGTGATAATGCAGCGTAGACCCCGCCCATCATAGATGGAGACTGTGGAGGGCGTGAGTTCAGAGTAAGGTGTGTCCAATCAGAGGGCTGAGTCTAGACCATCCCCGATAGCACAGAACACGTGGAGATCCTGAATAAATAATACACGACTTTTCTTCTGCTCTAAAGGCTTATCTTTGCTCTGTGTGCAGCACTTTGCTCCCTGATAGCTCTGCAGACAGTGCAAGTGATAACACACTTGAGGAAATGGTGCCTTGTGTGCTCAAGGGATCACTTACCCTCAAGGCCAATGTTGTTATAGATCCCATGAATGTAGGCCAGTCAAAACTCAGGCAGACAGCTGAATAAACAACCAAAAAAGTGCCACAAATGACCATTTAGGAAAGGATCACTAACATACTTATTATGAATGGGGTGGTTGTTTTTTAAGGGCTTGTATTAACAGAGACATTATTTCAAGCTTTGCTTGGAGAAATAGATGAGGACAGCCGTTGTCTTTGTCAAGCTTGCTGGTGCTTTGTTTACCCACCAGTTCTTTTGCTGACTGGGTAGGTTTCCTAGTGAGGGAGAAAATCCTGACCTGATTTCATTTGAAGTGGATTTTGCAGAGCACCATGTGTGTGGACTGTGAAGTAACAACCCCAGGGTTGTACTTAGAATCTGTTTTGACACTTACTCTTGCTTTTGATATGCACTTTCTTGAAACATTTGACAATCCAGTGAAACAGAGAGCTAGCTGTTGATACATCTGTGGAATAGTTAAGTCTCATGAGAAAGTGGGTTTTGTTTAACTGTTAAAGTACACAGACTTATCTAAAGCCCTATCTACAAGAAAAAGAATCTGCTGACATATTGATCGACAGGACCTAACAAAGCAAAATTACTTTGTAACTCTAAAAATAGATATGCAAAAACCCCAAAGGTTACATCAGGATCTGAATCTTTTAATAATTACAACTGAAAATGGCTTAAATTCTTGAAACCAAATCCTCAATCAATTCTTGATTCAAACCAACTTCCAAATCAACATTAATTCCCTATTTGTTCTCAAAAAGTGGTTATTTGAGGATCTAATTCAGTTAGCTGTGGGCTTGACATCGAAGAACTGAAAATTTGTTCAAGGTTATGCTGCTCCCCTATAATATTAAAATATTTTCTTAAACTGATTGCAATATGGTCAATTCATAGATGTAAACCCACAATGCTTCAGAAGCTAAAATGAAGCAAAAACAGTACCAGCAGCAGCATATATAATAAACCTGTTCTGGTTAACACTGCTCACCGTGTGTAACTGAAAGCTGTGTGTAACTTTTGGCCTGGTGATTTGTGGTGAAATAAATAAACCATAATTAATTGTGTTGGCTGTAATTCTCTTGGCTGTATCAAAGAAAGAAAGAAAGAAAGAAAGAAAGAAAGAAAGAAAAAAAAGAAACTGACCTTGTGATTAAAAAAAGTATTTAAAATAATCACTAGTTCAATATACATAAAACTATAGAAATCACAGACATGACCATGATTTCCAGACAACTAATCAAGGGTATAATCCTTTATTTATGCAGGAGTGTGATGTAGATTTGCAGCACTAAAGACCTGCTCCCTTGTGATTGACAAGCCAGAACTACAAAATGTTAAAATATGCTGAGTAAAACTCTGAGAGACTGCTCTTCAGTGAAATCCTGTCAATAGCCAGCCTGCTTCTGGGTTTACGAGTCACTTTTTTTTTCTGAGACATGACATTTTGGTTTCATTTTCCAGTGGTTTTGATGAGATCTAGTGGAGAAAGCTTTGACCTTTATTGTTTTGTCAGGCAAAGTAAGTATGATTTATTTAGCTTGGTGTGGTGGGAGGAGTTAGTTTCATCCATAAGACCTGCTAAATCACGTGTTTCGATCCAGTCTCGCCTCAAAAAAGTCAAACATCTCTCAAGGTGATGTTAGTAATGAAACACAGATAGTTAAGTGTTCACACAGAGCATGTCAGCTAAGTTGGTACTGAGAAGTCTGTTTCAGACTAAAGCTAGTGCAAAAGAAAAACTGAACCTTTGAGAAAAGCATGACTAAGATGAAAAGCAGCATTAAGACTGTGACATAACAAAGTCAGATTAGGTTGCACAATGATGATCGTGGACAGTAAAGTCGACCAAAATGAACCGTAGATCAAACTCACCACAAACCCTGTTCACCTCCAGGGTGAATGAGGTTAGAAAGGAAGACGGTTTCGAAGCACCACAAGAAATCACTATATTTGAACTCACTATTTACAGTACTTGACCTGAACATGTGAAAAAGACTTGTGCTGCAGAAAACAAGCTATGGTGATGTGATGTGATGAGTAATGAGCATCATGGTGCAAAGATCAAACCTGCCAGGTCAAAAATGCGTCTATACACGAGACAAATACACGCGACTTCCTGAGTTAAAGAAAGACAGTTATCTTCAAGGGTGAGAGATAAACAATGAACTCTGACATTTACAGAGACATATATAACAACTTTCAAACAAGGTCATCAGTGTCATATGGGTCTATTCAAAACAAATCCAAACAAACACTTTGGTGAAATGCTAAAAGGAAAAATTGTATCATCTGTCTGTATAAAGATTGTACATCAGTCTGCCATGAAATCCAAAATTTGAAATTGTATTGTGTCTTTATCCTCTTAGTTTTCACAAACATTTGAATTTCTTTAAAGATTTCTTGGCAGAGATGCTCATCTTTAGCTCCTTGTTCAACAGGCTGGTAATTAAAAGACCACACAAGAAGCTAGCACAAATTAAACTCTCTCCATAAACCAGACATTTTTTTTAAATTAATCTGTCCTGAGTAACAAGGGATTAATATTGATTATGAAAAACATAATAAGAAATCCTGTGAAAGAATGACTTCTTTGTGCTGTGGTGCGGTGCGAACTGATGTGGCCCAGTTGTAGATCATGCTATACAGTACAGCAGGGATAGCCTGAGAGGTATTTCCCATTATTGTGTTGGCCCAGTGCCCAGAAGGGAGGCAGCTATATTCCCAGACTAGTGTGTTAAAGTTCATGGCTACAGTCTGCCTGTCTGGGTGGTATCACAGTGCCTTTACATATATGTGCGCGCTCACACACTCTCACTCTCTCTCTCTCTCTCTCTCTCTCTCTCTCTCACACACACACACACACACACACACACACACACACACACACACACACACACACACACTCACACACACACACACACACACACACACACACACACACACACACACACACAGGTGTGTATGTGGTGCAGATGATTGAGCGAGTGTGTTTTCCCTCACTCAGCAGGCTGATGAGGATGGTGTAATTATGCAAAGCTCTCTATGGTGTTTGAATGACTATGTTTGCTACACAGTCACCCAAAGATGCATTAAATAAGTGCTGTGTGTGTTTTGCCTTTCAAGTCCTGTCAGCTAAGTACTTTAACTTGTAAAGTCCCGACCAGCATGTTTTAAGGTGTTATGAATGGGTTATAAATCATACTTTGTAGAAAATTCTGCTTAACAAAAAAGAAAACCACTTTACTTATTTATTCAAAGATTTGGTTGACAATGTTTTCCCTGCTATGGGTCAAGTTTGCATGCCACTGTTAAGTGGCATACACTCAACCAAATGCACAATTACTACTACTTTGCATTTACTGGTTACAAAATTATTTTACAGATTGTAATCAGTGTGTCTCTGCAGAAGGCCACAAAGTTGAATTTCTTAAACTAACTGAAGGTGTCCCCCAGGGATCGATTTTGGGGCCTATTTTGTTTCCTATCTTCATGAAGATCTGGGTAAAGACTTTCACACAAAAATACAGTTATATGTTGATGATACAGTTATTTACACCCATGCTCTCTCCATAGTAGGGGCAGTGCAGGAACTTCAGGCAGCATTTCAGTTATCACAAGTTTGGTTACTGAACTTAAAATTGGGTTTAAACACTCAAAAAACTAAGTTAATGGTCTTCTCAGAAGCTTGGTCACATTTGCTCGGTGGTTTTGGCATTTTCACATCTGTAAGCGAATCCATAGAAAAAGTTCCCTTGTACAAATTCTTGTCAGGAACTTAAGTTGGGAACGTGTAAGTGAAGATAAGCTTTTCTTTTAGAAACAAGTCACTCATCCTGGAGTTTAACACAATTGCCAAGAAGGCGAAAGCTTCATATTTCTCCAACCTAATCTCCTCCAACAAACACAACCCAAATTCTTTTCCAATAATGATTGCAACCATTTCCTGAAACAGCAAATGATACTATGATGTCCTCTGATGTTTGTGAATGCTCTGTTTTGGTATTGCTGAATCTCAGCACAGCCTTAGGAACGAATGATCACTGTATCCTTATTATCATTATCATTATTATTATTATTATTATTATTATTATTATAGTAATACTTAATTTGTTTAGCTCTTTTCAATACAAGAAACACAGTGCTTCACAATACACAGTAAAAACAAATGAAAACAAAGAAGCCAAGCAGCCAAGCAATGAAATAGATCAACAGATGAAAAACCAAAAAAATCTGGATAAAATAAGATTAAAATAATAATAAATAAAAATAAATATAATAGAATCACAAAATCAAAGCTTTTCTGTAAAAAATTAGTTGAGAAATAAAACAAGGGACTGATTGTGTAAGTCTGATCTCCTCTAGCATTGGGAGACTGAGGCAGTGGGTGGGTGTGTCCGGGATGACCCTGAATTGATTCTCCTCCCATGTATCTGACAGGAATTTTTCTGTCACTTGGTCCTTACATGTCATAAACTGCTGCTCTCTCCAATGGTGTCCTTCAGGGTTCTGCATTGGGTCTCATATTATTTGCTTTGGATTTTCTGACTTTGAGTCACATTATCAGCAAATTCAAATTAATCTCTTATCACTGTTATGCTGACGATATCCAGCTATATGTGCTGTTCAGGCCTGATGACACAGACAAACTGTCTTGCTGATACTGAAGCTTCCAAGGTTGCTCGATGTATTGGTTCCCTCTTTGCTGTCCATCCTAAACTCAGGAATCTTAGTGTTATATTCCATTAGTCTATGAACTTAGACCTTCACATAAAACAGTTGTCTCAGTCATGTTTCTTCCATTTGCTTAACTTGGGTCTGTTGTGTCATATCCTGAAGAAGAACTGATCATTCTTGCTTTTTTCTCTTCTCATCTGGTCTACTGTAATTCACTATTCACCCGCCTTGGTAAATCTTCCCTCCATCATCTTCAATTAGTCCAGAATGCTGTAGCAAGACTTTTGACCAAGTCCAGATGGGCAACCCACAACAACTTAACTTTTCAATGGTATTTTTCAGGCTTTTCACACCTTCATTTTTTTTTAGAGAGGACAGGACAGTGAATAAAGCAGGAAACTGAGCGATAATAGAGGAATAGGCAGCTGTTGGTCTTGAACATAGGTTGGCTAACTTCTTTGGGTGCGCAACCATACCAAGAACATTATGGCACCCCTTACTAAATAAACTTTTATTCCATGTTTCGGTTAACTGTTTCACCTTCAATAACTTCAACCAAATTAGTTTAAATTCACTGTCAACTGTGGAGCTATTTTATGAGATCAGTTACTGCAGCAACTTGGCTCCATGGTTTTATGAATTATGGCTTCTTAATTTTAAGTCCGATCACTTTTTACTCTTTTTTTTTATTTTTTTAATTTTACTAAAGTTAGTAAATTCATAACTAATTTAAAGTGTTATAACTGTTTTAGTTGTTTAATTACTCTACTGCTAAACTACTAAGACTAGCTCTGCATGCATTCCTCAGACACTGTTTGAGATACTTTGGGCGTGCTCAGACACCCAAAGCTGTTTGTTTGAAGTAAACTAACAGTTTGAGGTGCGCTAACAACATTTGCCAAATGCCCAACAGCTGCTTATGAGCACACAGGATATGAGGACGTGGTAATGAAGTTAAAATAGAGCAATCAAATTACTGGATAATGCTTTTTATTGCCATACACAAGGTAATTGAGTAAAAAAATGTGTTTAAGGCGTGGTACCGGGTACCTGAATAGATTAAGTGCACATCTGGAAACCAAATGTGCTCTGTCATATGAGACTGTTTCGTTTTGGCTGTATATAATGTCTGTCCACCAGCATGACAACATTCATGTGAAAGACCAGCTCTTTTTGTTCCTGAGGCTGTATGTAACAGGTGCAGCCCTGTTGTATATAATGAATCATAAAACAGACACTGTCATTTGAGCATTAAAAGGGCTAATGTACATTTACGATGTGATTTTATGCCTTGTTATATTTTGCAGAGCTGGTCCTGCTTATATATGCATCAGAAAATGACCCTTATACCGGTATAAAGCCTTCTTTTCCACAGACACTGGAATTTGATTTTTTTTTTCCTCAGCAGGAGCATGTGTGTATGCTGCAGTCTTTTCACTAGTTCTGCCTTTCATGAGAACCATTTCAACAAGATCTTGGTATTGTGTTTAAAGTAATTGGAAAAAAGAGATTGTGTTTTGTAATATTGACTTTAATGGTGGGAATTCATACAATGATTTGGAGTGACCAAAGTTTTTAAAGGAACAAAATCATGACTAATCTGGAGTATCATAATGTGGGCAAAGTTCAGATCAACCTATAACTAGCATGCAGCACTCTAAACACCACAAGGGAACGCTTGGCATGATGTCTTGACGAGGTCGTCTGATGTAAGCTGGCTTGAATAATGAGCGGTCATGATGTCATGGGAAGCAGGTGTGAATAGTTAGAGAGCTGCAGCTGTTCAACATTTCAACATAATTGCTTGTGTCCATCGGCAGCAACGCTTACCTAAAGATCTGATGAATCATATTTCCTTTATATCAGTTACATATGGTGGTGGAACCAATACGGACTTGAAACATAAATACTTTGTTTCTATTTTTGGTTTGACCCCACTGAAAATCATTTATTTAAAATTAGAGTCTACATTGTTGTTTATATATATACATATATACATATATACATATATATATATACATATATATATATATATATATATATATATATATATATATATATATATATATATATATATATATATATATATAGAAAAGAAGTGATGGAGTGAAACATCATGAAAAAAGGTCAAGTTTTTCCATCAAATATTAAGACTTTTTTTTTATTTTTTGTCATTTTCTAGACTCATTACACCTAAAATAAAAGAAAATGTTTTGAACTTTTCTTTTTAAAACTATTTGATTTTAAATAGAATAGAAAATAAAAAATAACAAAATTTTAATTTAACATTTTTTGTAACAACAGCTCCAAGTGATACATTGCATAATTGAGAGTTGACTCATTGTTCAACTGATTTCTTAGGGAAATTATTAAGTTACATATTACTGAATACGTCTGGAGCAACCCCTCTATCTTGATTTGAAAAGTAATTTCAGTCGGAGTGAGAAAAAGCAGGTTTTGATGATGACTTTTAGTTGAGAAAGACCCAACTATTTCGTACAGGCTCAAAACAATAGGCTGTGTTTTTTCTTTGCGTAACAGCAGCCACAGAAACCAGTACAAGAAAGGAGGAACAGAGGAACATCCTGGAGGCTAACAGAACAATTTTGCTTTGTTACCCTGAAAAGATTAAATCTCAAATTCAAGGAGGTTTCTCGTATGTCCAGCCCAAAAACTCCCAAGAGAGGATTTCAGTGCCAGCCTGAAGGATGGGAGATTGGCTATGATGTGGCTGCATTGATTCTCACCATAATTGTTTATGCCGAGGAAACAAGACAGGATATTCAGCAGAAGTTACCAGCTGAGTTTGATTTACGCTGAGGTTGAGGTTGTCTGGCAGACATACAGCTGGAGCTGTTAAAAAAGGAAGCAGAGATGCTTGGCTAAAGAAAAATAGCTCAGCTCCTTTTTTTTGGTCATTTATCTGTTGATGAATGCAAAAACGAGATAAATGAGAAACCATCCTTATGATAAATGATGAATCCTCTCTGCTGAAAACACAGTAACAGAGTTCCTCATGTTTTTTTAAATATGCTGAGGTCACCTTTTTGCTTCCCACAACATTCCCATCGTAGACCTGTATATCATAGCAAGCAGCTACTCAGCTTAGAAATAAGCATAGGCCACATTCAGCAGCACATTCTGACCTGCAGAAACCACAAGGGTCAAATAAACAATTAATATTTAACAGATATTATCTATATAGTTTACCCTTTATGTTTGTGAAATAATTTAGTTTCATGTTTTATTGCTAGGTAGACACAAACCACACTAGTCCTTACAGTAAAACAAGCTTCTCACTTAAGAAAACAAAGCTAGGCTAACATTAGCAGGAGCTGTGGTCACAGTCTCTCTCTACTCCGTCAGCCCACTATTCTTCACAAAATGTTAGTTTTATGTTTTGTCCTCTTTAATTTTCCACAGCTTAAAACTAAAAATTAAATTAATAAAGCATCAGGTGTTAGAAAAATAGATTAGCAAACAATTTGCTAGGTGTTGTGTATGCCACACAGGGTACTGTTTTTCTTCTTCATCGCTATCAAACATTTACAACTAAGGCAGCAGGAGTTGTCATTGTCAGTAAGGAGGCACCTTTTTTGGTAAAGGGGTTCTTTTAATACCATTACAATTGTGGCAGCAATCTTGTATTTGAGGCTGGTGGTAACGAACGTTTTCTCCTGCCTGAGTCCTCTACTAAGCTAACCTTGGAGGATTATGGTTGTAACAGAATGGTAGAGATTTCAATGTAAGCACTAGAAAAAAAAAATCAAATTTTTTAAACTGCACCTTGCTCAGAAAGTGTGAGCTGACAGCATCAGGGGCAGATTGTTACAAATTCATAGCACTCAAGTGACAGACCATTGACAATGCCTGTGGTCATTATTTTGATATGCTTGCTGTTTGAGAATGCCTAAAAATGGTGTTAAGCATTGTGATTCTTCAGACAACAAGGAGGATGAGTTGTTTAATCAAAGCTAAAACTATAGCCTACCTTACATTTTAATGAAAGTCACAGTGTGTTAGAGCAGGGACACCTGCTCCCATAAACACATTCACAGGCAGATTCACCTTTGACTTCCAACATTTTGACACCAGATGCAAAAAATACTTGGCACATAAAGCAAATGAAACACCCTCATGGCTTTGCTGGTGTTGTCGAATGCTCAGTTATTTACAAATATCAGGTTTTTCTTATTTTTTCTGATGACTTGATAGTACTAAACTGTTGAATGAAGTTCTTTGGCTGAGTCAAATGACATTGTTACTTTGTGGTTGTAAGAAGTGGTCAGAGGGTGGTGGCTTCTCATCAACGTTACAGATTCAGTGCACTTGTGTGTTAAAATTTTTCACACCATAAAACAGTTGGTAAATGCATTATTTAGTTACTAAAAAAGACATGTAGAGTCAGACATTTGAGCAGTAAACTTCAGTGCTGTTGAGCAATTTTGGCTCCTGCAACTGAATTGGGCTTTAATGGAAGGCCATGCTCAATGTTGAAAGCTTTGTTGAAAGTTAGTTAACTTTGTTCTAGTTCAAGTTCCACAGTAGCTTTTTAACTATTAAAGGTTTTTTTTTTTTTTAAGTCAGACTTTTTGCCATGTTCATGATGAGTTCTTCACAAGTAACACATATTTCTGATCCAAACACAGATAAAGAGACTTACAGTACATCTCCCTTTGTGACCTAAAGACAAATGTTTGGGCAAACTCAATTTACTCAAGAATAAATCATTTATCCTTTGCATCAGCAAATTTACTTTTCATGGGAACTGATGACCGCAGCAAGAGGTTGCATCACTATTAACAGATTAAACTATTTCACCACATCCCTGCACTATTTGATTGTAGCAGATGCATTTTGAGTCAGGTGTCTCAGGAAAAACTGCTTCTCAGCAGAGTGAATGCTACATAACATATCTTAAATGACCAAAAACATTCTTTATATTTCAGAAAACCGATGGAAGAGGGACAAATGAGACATTTTGTCAGCCGACTGCTAACTACCAAATATGGACAGATAATGGCTGTATGCCAATACCCTTCTCAAACTATGCATGAGAGATATTTTCCGATATCTTTCAGTGTATGAGTGCTTCATTTACTTCTGCCATCAATTCAAGTTTTCCAGTGTCTGGGTTTCAACCTCTCTGCATGTGCTGTCCTGTTTTTAATCACCACCCCCTGCAGCAGCACGAGGGCCTCAAACCTGCACTGTCCTGCTTCTAAACTTCTGACAAACACCACTAAAATCAAAGTAAGCATAGAGAATCATGTGTCAACAGCAGAAACAGCAAGTAGCTGAAGTAATGAAAGCCTTTTTTAGCTATTGTATGCATTGTAGAAGCATGAATAGATAAGTGAGATTCAATAAGGGATTTTTGTGACATAAGACAAAGCTGCTCGTAGTCTAAATGTACTTTTATTAAAAAAGATTTTCTGGTGTGATGTTTTTGAAAATCATCTTTTTCCTACATTTTCATGGGAAGGGCTTAACAAGCTCTGACCATGACTGTTACAGCCCTCTGTTTGAGCTCTGCTCAGTGCTGCATTCACCTCTCACACGACGTGCTGCAGCAGGCAGGTTTATCTTTAAACCAGATAATGACCCCCAGCAAACAAGAGGGAGTTGATTGTTGGCAAACTTCTCTGTCTAATCCGTTTGATATCCAGCTGCCAAAACCTTGAATTACCACCATGAAGCCAGCACCAAATTATGTCACTGACTGCAAGTTTTCATAATTTCAAAGAGGTTTCAAATGTTACTGAACACCCAGGCCCTGTTATGAAGCAGGATTAGAAATGATAGTACAACTGTTCAACTGTGCTCAGTCAAGACTCTTTTAAATCCAGGACATGGACCAAAATCAAGAAAGAGGCTGTTCTTTTTAATTCAATGCTGATCCGGCTAGCTCAGGAACCTTTGTGAAAAAGCACCAAAATAACAGCAACACAGGGCACAACATGCTGTGGAAAAAAAACAACAACCCAGACCTTTTTGGTTTAATAAAATAATTTCAGATGTACAGGAAATCCAAAACTGTACTCTGAAAGTCTTGCAAAATCAAATGAAAAAAAAATTCAAAGCAAAAATTCTAAAATATCTAATGAAGTCAGCAGAGCGGTCTCATTGTGATCTGCTCTCCTGGTGATGTAAAAATACATAAACGGTGTGAAAAATACTCAACACTCATGTATATGTTGGTCCATTCATCTGTGTACAGGAAAAGCCCTGGCATGTGGCTCCACAGCGCATCAACATCCTTTACAAAGACGGCTGCTTTAGACCGTCTTCTCAGTTTGCCAAATGTCCAAACTGTTCAGTCTTTAACTTGATCTTCAATTCTCCGGAAAACTGCGAGGAAATTCTTCCCTCCATTTCTCTGTACTTTCTTTCCTTCCTCCGTGCAGGTACCCAAACGACTTATGATGATATCACCAACCTGTCAAAATAACCAGTGTATGATGAAGCTCATAGCTTTGCAATTTGTGCAATTATATCTATAAAAATTATATCTAGTTGTCTAAATCTTGGTAGTGAAGCAAATCTACACATTGTTTGAAATGCAGAATTCTTCCTTTCATCAGAAGATATGGACTGATTCCTTTTCTTTCTCCAAATTCTTTAATAGAGCAAAACTATTTAAGGTAGCATGCTGTCTATATGGTGTGCTGTGTAGATTAGCAACCATTTAAAACAGATTTAAAAATAATCACAGACCAATGTGTGAAGTTTCTTACTCTGACCATTTTTCATTCATCGTTTCTGGCAAAAGCCAAAATAAGGCTGCCTTGTTTTCTTAATTATGCCAAATGTTCTTTGAAAGAATTTCAACTCAAGTGTGACTTCTTTTCCTCCACTCCACTTACAAATCAACCTAACATATTTTTAACATGACCTGCAAACATAGACATGCAAAGCTGCACATCAGCGTACCAGCTCTTCATCGGAAACACGTGCAAACAGTGGATGTTCAGTGAAGTGTTTCACCATCCAGAGGTGTACTTCCTCAACATCTGTGATGGTGTACACCAAACCCTGACATGACAAGACAAACAAAGAGAGGTTATTAACACAGTTCTGGGAAAACAACAAGCTTCCCTGCTGACTGAAGCTTCATAAATAAGTCAAAATGTAACTGCTTCATTTATCATGAAACTGATGATTTTCTGGATTCAATATTCTTTTCATAGCATCCAGCTTCTAAGTGAAGTGGTTTATTTCACCACCTCTGCAGAGCAATGGTCAAGATAAAAATAACCCACAGACAACACAGAGGGTAATCACCTATGTCAATGTAGTTTGCTTTTGCAGAATGGACAGATAACATTACTAGAACAGGGCTTTCTTAGAAAACTCAGCAATGGCACACATTTCCACATCATGCATATCAGCCAGTATGATTTTTTTTTTCATCCAGAGAAGTCACAGTCGTGTGCCTGATGTCTTTCTCAGAGGGACTATTATTCAAAAAGGTATTAACAATGATCTGTGATCAGTGTTTGTGTGAAGCTGCCTCTTTAACTGAGTGTTTTTTGACAGCTTTCACACCCACCAGTACACTCATGGCAGCGTGCCAATGCTTAAGGCCAATTTAGAGCTTACACACTCATACACATGCACGGGAATACGCATGCATCAATGCACACAGCAGAGGAAAAACGATAAAGCCAAATTTAGACACAAGCCTTTCATTGTTCCCCCAAAACCTCCATCGGCGCTCACGCCCTGTTCCTGTGTCCCTCTGTTGCTCTGACAGGCAGCAGCAGCTGGGTGTGTGCACAAGTCAACCATTTGCAGAAAGCACTGTTTGCTCAATTTAATTCAGTGAATTGGAGGATTTCTCTATACTGCAATCAATGGGACAAACGGGGGAGGGGGTTAGGCATTCTGTTTTCCAACAAATATAAGATATTCAGATTTTTCAGTGCTGTTTAGCTCATAAAGTAAGTTTCTTTTATCATGTGGGTGATAGAAAAAGTCAAACTTTAAAGAATACATAGGTGAAACTTTAATCTCTGGATTGTTTAAAAACTCATTAGTAGAGTCAGCTGTGTGCTTTTTTGTGAATAGTTGTGAGTGAAAAATGATGATGCCAAAAGCAATTATTTTGCTAGGGCAAGCTGATTTATGTTTCACCTAAACAGATTGACTCCAGATGATTTTGGCAAGATCAAGCTCACTTTTTACTTTACAACACCCAAGATGGTCCTCAATGTTTCAGAGTAATAAAACCATCCAGATTGTGTTTTTTTTTTCTTCATCTTTGGTTCAAAGTTACATAGGGAAGCAACAAAAAATTCAGTAAACACTGTGAAATATTATAATGATGAGAGCTGCTATGCTACATTCAAAGAGACAGCTGTTTTTTGTTATTCTTTAAGAGAATGAATGAATCAAGTTTTTTACACAATACTTTTCAGAGACTAAGTTATATACTAATGGGATATTCGCATATTCTTAAACTGGGGGTTATCTAAAGCTGTGTTTAGAAATATAAATTTAAAAGAATAATTTATACACATACCCCAAGTCTCAGGGTATAGGCGTACTCTGCCAACAATGTGGAGCTGATGATCCTCCATTTGTGCTTGGTCTTCTTAAAGTGAGGATCAGGGAAGAGGAAGAACATCTTACTGAGCTACACGACACAAAAAGAAAAAGTACAGTGAGCACAAAGTGAAACTCTATGAAACTAAATGAACTATTACTTCTTATGCATGAGATCAAACTTAAAAGGTTACCTTTTATTTATCTTCTTTGTTAATTCAGTGCTAAAATAGATAATTATCATCTCTTAAATGTGGCCTTGATTATATTTTGTGGTAAGATTCAGGAGCTGTGGATTGCAAAACTGGAATTTCCCTCCTTGATTTTTTCTTTCCATAAAGATCTCTGTGTCTCTGTTTTTGACAGGACGGCTCCATTGATATTAGTCTGGCTGATACATTAAAAACCATCCCAGTAACTTTTTATTAGTTAAAATAAATAATGTCAAGTATAGACAGAAAGATGTGGGCTTGATCACTGGGGATTGCCCTTAGCCCTGGGGGCTTTGTCAGTGCTGATGGAAGATGGAAAAATGTTCACACTTTGAATTATTTTCAGGTTACAAAACATACTGCAAGGGTGGGGGGAAAAGTAGCAGGCCTTTAGAGTTTGCTGCTTCAACACTTGGTGCATGTGAGGAGGATTGTAATTTGATTTTGAGTACTTGTCTGGTTGGTTGCTTCCTATTTTTCAGCTTTGTAAATCCTGGTGGGGACAGTTTTTTTCATAACTATGAACAAGGGAGACAACTATAAGTCAAACAAGCAGGAGACTATCAATCCCTTGAAAATAAAAGGACTCAAAAGCTGCAGTCAAAACCTGATAGTAGAAAATCAAGCCATATTTTTGTATCAAAAGACACATAACATGAGCTCAGTGTTTTCGATCTCTGCTACAGACCTGAACTCAGGCTGGACAAGAATTAAAGAAAAGGGCTTTTTCACTATCAACAATAATTAAATGCATATTCTTTATGTAAGAGAGTGTCATCGCAGAATTTTGTTTTCATTTCTCTACTTATACTCAGTTGGGGGCATTTGAGGTGAAGATTTTTTTATACAGGGTACCTAAATTTACCCTGGTACACTAAGCCCACTGTGTAATCTAATGCGAGTTTTAAGAAGTCATAGATTACTGCAGCTAATTGGAACGGATAAATGCACTGCTCTATACTCAGCTGATACAATGCCTTGCGTGTCAGTCAATGACCCCATTGTTGGGAAATCCAGGATTTATTGAGCAATCCGTATAAATTAAAGCAGTCCATATGTTAAACATGAGGAAAGTAATTACGTTTCAGTCAGAAACATTCAAGCTGTTATACTTATTGCCTTGGCTGTGCTTGTACAGACTGTCAGCTTTCAGTGAAGGTTATTGCAGGCCACACCAGATGAGCTGTCAAAAGACCAGAGGCTTTTTTCAAATACGAGCTGCATACAGATTAAATATCCTTTACTTTTTTCATTTATAGCAGTACAATAACGGTCAGTGCATCCAAAAATACACATCTTGCTGTACTCTTAGACCAATGGGTTTTGGCTTTTAAAGAAGGGGATGACCTGGTATTATTTACTTACTTTTCAACAGGTCCATTTTCCCCACAGGTCCCTGATCACTCAAAGTGAGTCTACCTGTGCCTGCATGGCCAGTGTGGAGCTCCTGAGTATTTTTTCTCAGCCCAAACTCAATCCTTTGTCTTCATTTTGATTTTGTTTTGCTTCTAGTAGTATGTTTTGAGTATGCACTTTAAAGGGTTTGGGTGTAATTGTTTTCAATTAGGGCAGGACCAAGAGGTGCTTTAAAAGAGCACCCACCATTTTTATTGTGCTCACAATAGTGATGAATGGATCAACTGATTAAATAGTGAAGAAGAGATAGGAACATTAGGCCCCTGATGAAATTAAAAAAAGGACAGATGTTTCACAGATGTGAAGGTGCCTTTTGTCCTAAAACCTTTGAGCTGTATTGTTCCACTCAGGTGAACTTGATGACAATGAGATGGCTCTTATAACAATGTAAATACTGATAAGCCTCAGAGGTTCTTGGATCATACATTCTTCTGTCATCTCTGGAAACACAGCCAACAATTAGTAGCTAAATATGTGAGGGCTGGGCAATTAATCGAAAAACAAAAAGAGCAGACATTTCGAGCTTCTAACCAACATAAAGCTGCCATGTTGGTTTTTTTGGTCCCCCTTGTAATTCCTTCTCCTAATACACATCCCTTTAAAATACAGTACTGGCTGTGTAGTTTTTCTCATAGAAAAGTGAGGTCCCTTGCACAAGCCTGATGGCTTCTTGACCTCTCCTGGCACAATTTTTTATGCATATTCGATTTGATTTTATGTAATTCTTTATTGTGCAAACTAAATAAAAATAAACAAATAAATAAAATAGTTAAATGACAGCCAGCCAGGTGTTGCAAAGCGTAAAGGCTGCCAGAAAACCAGCAGAAGAAAAAGTAGCTACGTGATACTGTCCCATCCAGTCCGCTACACACAGTACGTTAAGATGCAGCTTAGGAAATCAGACTATGAGCTTAGTCAGAACGAGTTCACGCTATTAAAATGCACTTAAACAGTCTAATCAGACCAAGAACTGACTGAGCAGAGCTTGATCAACACACTTAGATAATATGATTGCTATCAGACAGGTAAGATTCAGCAGGACTCGGGAGGTCTTGGAACAGACGTGTTATGAACAATAACTCAAACTGAGCTGACAGCAGCTTGTACCCACCGAAAAGGAATTCTGTGTGTGTTTTTTGGACACACTTTGGCTAAAATAAGGATAACGTTGACCAACATCTAGTGAATTAATTTTTTGTAAGGTTAAGTTATTTTACACTAACACCACAAAACAAAAGTTAGTAATTTTGCTTGCAAGAAATAAAAGTTTATGAAGCTTATGAAAATGTGAAAAAAGAAAAACTTTTTTTAAAGGATTTTTTTTCATATTTTTGCAACATTTTTATTCTTGTTGATAGTTTTTTTTCAATTCTTTTCAATTTGCAATTTCTCTAAATAACCCTTAATTATTCATCTGTGTATGTCCATTTCAGTTACTTGTTTCAAAATTACGCAAATATTTACAGAATAAACTGAGCTGTGAGTGGGATAAATCCACATGAAACGAAATCAAGATAGAAGGTTTATCTTGCTTTTGATTTTTTTCCACAATAGCCCAGCCCTATTGTGAATTACCTCTGGCTATTTTCTCATGTTTTCCTTTCATCCCTCAGTTGCAGAGGGCAGTGGAAAAATCACATAATTGTGCAGTTCTGAAAAGATGTGTAAACTTTAGTTTTTAGAACCAGTCTAAACTGATGTAAAGTGCTGCTTTTGCATTTAAATAACTCATACTGCCCACCTCATTGCCTGTTACATTTCATAGTGCCTTATGTAGATTTACATACTACTAACCATTGTCCTGCACATTTTCGGAGCTCTGCGTTGCATCTTTTGTACCTATTATGAGTTTCATGTTCATTTCATGTTGTGTTTGTACTGTTTTGTGTTGTTTAGGATAATTTTTATCGATTGTTGAAGTGTAATTCCTTTTTGGATCATAATTATTTCCTGTTTTCCTTTTGTGTTCATTGTTTTACCTTTAACCAAAATATCAAAGCATATTCTTTGTAAGTGTAAAACTCACTTGCCAATAAACCTGGTTTTGAATTAATACTTTCAATAAATAAACAATTAATATGGACAACTAGTTCTTGGAGGTTTGTTGGACACACTATCCATCACATTCAAACTGTAGTCAGTTTTCTTCTTGTTCCCCCACCTTATTCAGCAAATTAATGTGAATATTAAATCTATAATAAAACACAATATAGACACACAACTATAATAAAGATTCAAACCCACCTGTCCTTTGGAGAAAAAGTTGGGGAGGTATTTCATGGCATTGCTGCGAAGGCAGGCAATGTTCTGGTATTTCCCTGGCTCAGAGGCACGCAGTGACTGAATTCGATCCTGAACATAGTCAGACACTTTAACTCGGATCTCCAGGCCCAGCATAAGTTTGTCTGGGAAAAGTGGAGATAACTCCACTGAAAGAAGTAGATGAGAGAAATAAAATACCAAAAAGGCGCAAAATGTTAAAAAAAAAAAATAAGTTTGACATACTGAGGTCTGATAAGTACCTAAAAGTCCCCCATATCCACAGCCAATGTCAGCAAATTCAACCCTGGAGGTCTTTTCATCAGAGGGACTTTTAGTGAAGAATTCTGGATACAGCTCGGACCAGTCCATCTTTTCAGGGCAGACAGGGCTGAGGAGGGGAAAGGGGAAGGGTTGTCGTTAAAAACATGAGCAGCTGACAGACAGACTGATGGTACAGCAGAATTTTGATATCCGCAATTTATGTATTTAAGAAAACAGCTAGTCATGTAAGCCACCTCTGATAAATATCTTACACTACCAAAACGTAATGATAGTACGACCATATGGTCAAGTGAGCTGATAACAAGGTGAACAACAAGCCCCATAATCACTGTATGTTGTATCAAACATGGACATCACTCACTAGTCAAACGAGTGATAAGCCATCGGGTTGGAGTGGGCTCGCTGTCTGTAATAACGCTTCTGCGGCATTGACGAACTCATGATGGATTAAAATACAGATGTTACACCAAAATACACTCGAGTTATTCGCGTAGTTTGTAACTAAACACAGATATCGACTTCAAAACGTGAACTCGTGTCACGCTGCTAGAAGTTTACTGCCGGCTGTGAGTCGCAAAAATTTTACGTCACACACATGCAGCGTGTATGACGTTGTTGACTTGGTTGCCAGGTTTGTTAAAAGTGAGCAGCCGGTTGCTAATTCAGTCCCGCTATCTCTACATTAGATATTCAAGCTTCCAAAATGTAAGCCAGGTGCTTAAAGGTATGTCTCCAGGTTAGGCTCACAAGACTAAAAGTGTCAGAAAATGTAGATTTACCCATATTACCTGCTGTGTAGCTTCAAATTCCTTTTTATATAATGTGATGGATGTTTTTATTGGGGTGGACCATTGGTTGCCAAGCAGACAGACAGACTGTTTTCCAAACAGCCTTACACTCATTCATATGTACCTACTACATTTAAATGCAGTGTTAAGTCAGCAGTGTGTGGTAGAAAGTATGCAGTAACTAATACAGTATGCAGTAGTCATATGCAGTGGGCAGTACCTGTCATAGTATGCAGTAAACATTTGGCAGTATGCAGGAATAATGTATGCAATAGACAGCATGCATTATGCAGTATGCAGTACCTACAACAGTATTATTTCATTTTTTTAAAAACTTATTTAATCAGGAAAGCTTCAGTAACATGAAAAATCCTTGCCAAGATATTAGCACATCATAGAACACAGTTAAACTCAAAACAATGACAAAATAAGATCAATTATCCAGTGTATCATCAGAAAAAAGCAGCCAACAAAGCTTTTACAGCCTGATGCATCATCTTCAAAGTAGGCAGTACCTACAGTATATACAATAGGCAGTAGGCAGTACCTAGCAGTTAGGGAAACAGCCTAAAGCTATCAAACCTTTTGCTATGGGCTACCACCCGCTTTGTATGAATGGGGTTGGTAGTAAAGTACTATCCACTGCTTTTGAATTTAGTGAGTAACATGACTGCTCTTTTTTTTAATCTGTTTTGTTGTAAGATACACTAGTTTTCAATTTTAGAAAGCAGCAGTCCACTTGATGAAAACCCTGCTTCCATAATATTCATGTATGGCCTAGAAAAAATAATATGTGTAACCAGGGGGGTTTTAGGTCTTTTGTGACTCGCAATTTATATTAATGCTTATGGTGTGTCACTTTTAAGTCAGTCACTTTGCATCTTGCATTTGGGACCTTTTTGAGGCATGGACGAGTCTGCAAACCCTCTTTATCTGGGGCCACACTATCTACTCTTGCCCGTTATAGTCTAAAGGCAGGTTTGATTGATTCTGTGTTAAAACTACACAGCTTGTGTTTTGGTCTCATACTGCAGTGATCATTTTACTTTTCAATTCTAGTATCCTTCTCTCCTCACTCTGTTAAGACTGTAGTGAAACATTATGTTCTCCTCCCCCTGTGAGACTATGTGAGAGGCTGGCTTATAGACATAGATGTTCTGATGATTTTTTTTTGTTTTTCTAAACTTTGGTTATTGCTTTGTTGGGTTTTTTGTGTTGTGTGATTTTCTGGAATAGAAAAACAAGACATAAATAACCAACTTATTTTGATTCTTGAACTATTTTTGGGAATTGACTGACACTTCAATAGCATGTCATTTATTTAACTGTTGTGAGATAATTCAAAAGCAATATGCCAGAAATCAAATCAGCATAAATTTCATTACATTTCATTTATTACTTTGCATTTTTTGCAAAAGAAAAACAAAGTTTTCCCCTGTATCAATAAATATTTTATTTTAAAAAATGAAAACGTGACAAAACAAAAGACTTTCACTTTAAAGGGGCTGTGAGGACTGTCTTGCAAAGCTAATTTTTTCAGGATAAAGACTCAGTTTTCCAGGAGCGCTTGCTCAAAAAAGAAAAAAAAAAAGAGAAAAAAGAAAGAGATTGTTTTCAGCAGAGAAATACACAGAACCCCCTACTCAATGCCAATCTCTGCCAGCTGGTGCGGTATTGTCACAGGAACTTCGACATACCTTAAATCACTAAGCCCCTGACCGACGTGATCGGGAAGCTGAGAAATAGCATTTAATAATAAACTGTTCTGGCGCTGATAATCTTATTATAAAATGTGGATTATGATCCAGCATGTATCTAGAGGTGAGGCTTTTTCAAGATTGCTTAGAACGTCCTCACAGCCCCTTTCATGGTTAATTTTAGAAAACTGTGTCATATAATTTTTTAAAGTCTGAGTTAAAATTTGCCATGTTGTGGCTTAACCTCAGAAACATGTTGAATAGATCAGAGAGGAATGAGTGACCAGTCATTTCACCATCAAACACTCAATCAAATTAAAAAATAAATAGAAAATAAAATAAAATGAAAAACTATTGTGTGGAATTTTTGTGGGTTTTAAAATCTATTCAAATCTTAAAAAAAGCTTTAAATTCAAAAGTCTTGTTTTTAGTCATACTTTCCTGTGTATTTCTTCAGAAACCCAATTAAAACTGCAAACTTCTCCCTTTACCCAAATACCAAAACATTTTTTGTGCTCCACATTGAGCTCAGGAAGATTATGCATTAATAAAGAAAAACAACATTTAAGACTACAATTTCATTGGCAGTGTTACTGTGGTAGATTAGGATCATTATTTAGATAATCCCATTCTTCACTTTGATCTCCTCCTTTTGCATTAGAGCATTTCTGTCTGAGTGAGCGGGCCTCATACTGTAGTCACTCTCATGACCACCTCTTGGCTGGCAGGCTGCAGGTTGTTTGGTCTTAAATGGCTGAGGATGTGCAGAATAGCGTAGCCACAGTGGTGATGGACAATAGTCCTGATGTGTCGACTTGTCCTCTGTGCACTGTCTGTGACGCTGTGAGAAGAGCTCCTCTCCACACGACCAGCGCCCTTACTGCTCACACTGATGGGGTCACCCAAGTCCTTTGCTTTCTCATAATTCAGCACTTTCCACTGCTGGTTCACTGCCTGCCAGCGCTTAAAGATCCGGTAAACAGACGATCCTTCATGGATTATAAGGCCTGGGAATAAAGGACAAAGGGAGGGAGGTAGGGGGTAGGAAACCAGGTTTACATATAGACAAACACTTGTTTGTTTCAATGAGAATCAGCAAGTGTTTAATGGCACAAGAGGTGTAGAGCTGCAAACTACCATTACTCAAAAATAAAAAGATTAAATTCACAGGACTTGTTTGTGTTTTGGACTCATGTTTTGTTCGAGAAACACGTGTCAGGTGAAATTCTCTCAGAGTAAATAGAAAGGCAGAAACAAAACAAGTACACTTGCGCAAAACAGATATAGTATTTAATTTGTGTTTTGCACTTACAGTAAAAGAATACTCATGTGGCAATACTGAGATTTTATTAGCCCTGTTCACTGTATGGTCTATGTTTTTTAGTGTTGGTTTTGTCTTATCTGGTCATGAATGCAAAACACTTAGAGACTTGTCTGCCAGTACCTCCAGCATCTAGATACTTTCAATGGAACATGCCACAAAAAATCAGAATGGTTCTGGTTTCCATAAATGACTACATGATTCAAAATAAAAATCACCTTTGTTTGATGAGCTCTATTTCTTTCTACAGTGCAATATAAGCGTTAAATTTCTAGTTTTGGTAACATCAATCATTGCTAGGCGCCGCCCTGTTGGCTATGGCTGCCTTTTGCAGCAGCTCTCTCTTCTTTGTCTGTTTCTTGTAATTTTGTAATCTATTTTCTTATGGACCTTATTGCACTTTCTATACACTTTTTTACTTTTGTTTTCTTGATTGCTGCTGTGACTTCAATTTCAATGTACTTGTTACAATGTTACTTGTTTCCTGAATTTCCCTTTGGGATAAATAAAGTATTTTTCATTTCATTTCATTTTCATTTCATTTCAATGACAATAAAGTTCTATTCTATTCTATTCTATTCTATTCTATTCTATTCTATTCTATTCTATTCTATTCTATTCTACTCTAACATCAACTGTTCAATGGAGAGTTAAAATCTGGTTTGGCAAAAGGAGCTGTTTTGGCTTTTTAATGATCTCCTGTGTTTTTTAAGGATCTATCATCAGGACTTTTTACTTTCAAAGGTTGTAATTTTTCTATCAAACACATCTGTGCTTTGTATTGGATGCTCTTTGCTGTACATTGAGCATTAGCATGGTAATGACATAACTGTGAGCATGTTAGTGCCCAGACACTATTCTCAAAGCCCAGCTTCAAGTTTAGTTTCACAGAGCTGCCTGCAGGGCTCCAGCCTGTTATTCTGGTTAATAAGGTGTGTAAAAGATGTGTTAATTGAAAGCCAAATTGGAAACACTCGATTAAGGGATCTTAAATTTACTCATGATTTCCATGCTGGTTTCCTGAGTATTTTTTAATCAGGTGCTAATTGAAGGGAAAGATTTGAATGATTGACCTCCATAGAACTGCTTTATTGTTAAGCCCATAAAACATCCCAGATTTATTGTAAGAGGCTATATATTCACCCCACAAACAAGATCAAGACCAAGATCAAGAGAGAACATGAGACAAGACCAAGACCCTACATTTCAAAGATAATCATCATGAAAGTGAACAAATTATCTTATCTAGTTTGCTAATAAATTAATGTTAAAGCAACAAATGAGGCCTCTGTACTTCTGTTTTCGAAGAACCTTAACGAAACAAGTTCTGTAATCTTATCAAGGATATTCTTTACATTATTGTGAAATATACTTTCACAATAATGTTATTGCCAACTATTTTTGCTGGCAATGTTTCTTGAATTGGTGTCTTTTTCTTGATTGAAGAAACTTACTGTGTGTACATTTTTCTAAATTAGCTGTGTGCACTCATGAGTTTTCATCCTGCCAAGTGTTTCTGTTTGCTTGTTGATTTACAGATAAACTTCTTATGGATTTGGAAACCAAACTTAATTACAGACGAATTTGCGGACATCTCTGGTCTCAAGCAAGTCACTCAATAAGAAAACACTGAGAAGGATGGGACTGTAACCAGGGGGGTAAATATCTGACTAAAACTAAGTTGAAGATATCTCTTGTCTTCTTGGGAGGCAGTTTTCCTTGTTACCACAGTAATGTTGTAGAAAAACAGTCCCTTAGTGGTGGTATTCACTGGTACTGATTAAAAATTCACAGTATAACCAGTGAGTGATACTGACTGAAGACTGAGCAAAAATGCTGTGGATGTGTTAACTCAAAGTCCCCTTCCAAAATCCTTTCATATCATATTACATGAGATATGTTAAAACAAACCACCTGTGATCAGTCATGACACAGCAGCCGCAGAGTGAGTCTTACCTATACAAACCATATCCATGAAGCCGTACATGCCGTAGCAGATCTGGAAGAGAAGATCTTGCCGCTGCCATTTGGCTGAGGGACTGAGCGATGACCACACTAACCAGGAGATACTGGCAATGAGGAACAAGGAGCCCAGGATGATAGCTGCAATCTGCACCTTTTCAATCACAGTCAGAGAAATTCCCTGCCACTAGAAAACAGAGGGAGACAATAAAACATAGAGTGAAACAATGCAATCATGTAGGATACTATAATAGTTCAGGGTTTGTTTTTAAAATGAAATTCAAACTGCTAAAATAAAGTAACCCCCATAAAGACATAATTTTATCTTACTACGTATAGCTAGTGTTTATTCTTAGTATCACCTAACCATACTGTGTTGTATTCTAGTATTGTATCATATCGTAATCTATGCTATTGTATTGTGTTCTATGATATTGTTTTGTTTATTATTGTATGGTAAGGTATGGTACGGTATTGTATCATATTATATTGTGTCATGTAAGTTTGCATCATACTATATTGTTCCGTGCTGTGTTGTGCCATAGCCATCACATATTTGGCTGACAGCTAAACAGTGTTGCTCTCCTCGCCCTGAATCTTCTGGATCTGTTCCTCTTCAGGGAGATAATAAAATTCAGGACATAGCATATAATATAATGTTATAATATTCTCTGTTTTGCCCAAATCAAGTTGTATCATTTAATATGTCATTTAAATCAGCTGTAAAAATGCCCTGGCAGCATGGTTAAAACTGCTTATGGATGTTTTTATTTATTTATTTATTTATTTATATATTTATTTATTTATTGTCACTAGCTTTGATTCGCTCTGGGTTTCTGTACTCAGGGCTTTTTTTACCGTTTTAAGTCATGGACAAAAAACATTCAGTCACTACACAGCCTCATTGAGCCCTTAACACAAGCAATAAAACCTATAATGAAAACACACTTTTATGATGTCTATTCAGAGACTGTAAGTGAATGAAAGAGGGAGCATTTCATCTGACAGTGTTCCAGCATTCAGAGACTGGAATCATCCATCCACACTGTCCATGTGCCACGCACTTAAGTCAAATCAGTGCAAGGTCTTTGAATTGTGTTCTGGGCATCTTCCTTATTATTCCTCGACACTTTCCCCCTCTCCATTTGTCCATGTAAAACTCTATCAATGGCCCTGGGATGGGCAGCTAGCTATTTATCTCCCAGCAGTAATCTGGGGCTAAAATATAACTTTTATTCTTTTCTGGGTTTTATTCACATGGTTTGTTTGAATATTTGCAACCTAATGAATCTTGTTTCCAAAATGCATTTAAAGATGGATACACAGGGGAGAAGAAATGGAGTGAGGGTTTTTACCTGCAGAGGGTTTTTAGTGCTGATGGCTAGGACCTGGTACTTGAAGTAGCAGAGCTCACAGCTCCAGGAGCCTCTCTCACTGATCCAGCGGATAAGGCAGGACTGGTGAGTGCAGCGCACAGAGCCGGCACAGCGACAAGGGCTCAATAACTCTCCCTGGAGGACACAAAACACAACTGCAATTGACACACAGCATTCCTAGAGGACAGTGGTGAGTGTTTGAAGTTTGTGTGTCTGCCATTTGGTTTTGTTTTGTGATTCCAAGAAAATAAAAGGATAAAGGATTTCAGTATCATTGCAGAAATAATTTTTAGTTATTTATTTAACAATGATTTATTATGAAAGTACCACCATTCAACCTGTGCAAACTGTGAAGCTCTCCCATGAATCCATTCAGAAACAAACCACTGGTCCTTTCAGCTTTCTTACTGATCTACATCAGCCTCAAATCTAAATATAAACATTTTGTCAGGCCATAGCTTCTTCATTTGGGTGAAATCTGGTCTGTCTTTGTTTCATCTGAATTTTAAAGAGTCTGTAAGTTATCTCTTGAGACTTCTCTGAGCCCTGTTAGTTGTTAGCAACAAAAGCTAAGGTGACAGCGATGAGATCAAAGATTTCACATCTCTACTACACTTGGTGTTCACTTTCCTTTCTAGCTGACTGTTATTTTTATACTTCTTTTGAATAAAGTGGGAAAAAAACAAGAATATAGGGCATCAATTTTTTTTCTTAAAAAAAGTATTAATTCTATTTTTTATGAATATTGTGTCAGAATGATCAAATTTTTCTCCACTAATTTCACTTTCACTTGGTTTGTTTCCTTGGTGTGTTATGGAACTGAATGAGCACTTCTGTTGATCTGTCACTCACAAATGAGTGTCATTTTCTGGCGGCTCAGTAGGCCTCACAGTATTATCTTATCTTATCTTATCTTATCTTATCTTATCTTATCTTATCTTATCTTATCTTATCTTATCTTATCTTAGTTAGTTAGCTGTTTGCAGCCATGTTTTTGATACGTTTGGAGTGACAATAAGCTCTTACAGAAACAATTAACTTTCTGCAGTGTATGCACATTTTTTTTGTTTTGGCCAAGTAGAGGATAAAATGAAGTGTATCTTTTATTTTATTATTTTTTTTAATAATGAAAGTGATTTTAGCACTATGTTATCTAAGCTAAACCTTTAGAGCTATGCATGTAACAAGCCAAAGTGTACATTTACATCTTGGGCACTTGAGCAACAGACATATAATGCATGAAACTTAATGAGGGTTTACTTTCTAGTTGATTTGATACAGTAGACAATCTGCAGCTAAACCAAATCACAGGACATCTGGCTCAGATTTGTGTTGTCAGTGTGAGACTCCCAGAGGCCCTAGTCCTGACAACACTCTCACACATCTACCTTTATTTCCCGTCTGACTCTGAGTGACGTACATGCTCTTTAATTAGTTAGATATCTGGAGGGGAGAGAAAACTGTCTGAGACGTCCACCAAAGCCTGACTCCTCAAGGTTGATTTTGTCTCGTAGAAGTGCTAAGACCTCTGTGTCTTTGAAAAGAAGAATGCAAAACAAACAACATCTGATGTTCTTCATATAAGACAGTTATTTATTCTGTACCGTGTGTCACCTTCATGTCACACAATGGTACCAGTGAAGGTTTGAAACTGTTTTTCATTTTTCTTTAAAATGACCTACTTTCTTGAATCCACCGCTGAGTCTCTTGATGTGGATATGACTTTATTGTTTAGTACTGTAAATACAAAGCCACTCCTGCCCCATAGTCGGCTCTAATCTGATGGGTCACTGCTCTTTTAAGAACACAGTTCATTAGTCGAAATCACTTTGAATTTATCCTTTATGTCCAAACAAAATTAGAAATTTCTAATAGAACTTGATATTGATTTGAAAATCTTTTATCTCCACAACATTTAAAACAGGATTTCTTCAAAGTGTATACCTAAAAAAAAACACTTAAATATATATATGAATTTTAAAATTATCCTTGGTAATTGTCATTTTGCAAACCAAAGATGTAAAAAAACATTTTTAAGGTATTCTAATTATAAGAAGATCAGCGCCACTGAAAAAAACAAAATTTTAGGGTTTGTGTGAATTGTTTGATCGAAACTCTTAATATCTGAGTTAATATATGAGTGAAAATAAGGCATAGTGAAGTTCTCATGAGACATTTATTCAACTGTAACCATCTAAACTCACTGTGCATCATGACAGTCATCCAACATGACAACAACGTGGTGCCATGCTTTGACGACACAAAGTGGTAACAACACATATTGAGTACAGTGGCTCTTATTGGAAAAAGATAATTATCTTTAAGCAAATTATCTATAATGGGTCAAACATTTCTTCCAGGCATGTATTTTTTTTTCTTTCTGTCCTTATCTCAGAATTTTGAGATTAAAAACAGAATTCTGACTTTAAAGATATTATGAATTCTATGAATGTGAGATTGATTTTTTTTTCTCCAGAATTTTGATAATAAAGTAAGAATTCTGCATTTGTTCAACTCACACTTTGTCAAGGATATGAGACCTAGATAGTAGAAATCGGCTGTGAAGCAAAAATTTTTTTATTATTTTTTTTTAAAAGCAAGGTTTTTTTTCTACTTGAAAATTGTTGTTTCTTTTTTTTCTGGGAAATCAAAAGAAACGCTGACTGCTTATCCTGCATGCAGCTGTCTAATCAGACTTTTACTGAAAACCTGAACTTTTTGAACCTTTTTTCAAGTCAATATGAAAACCTGTTGGCTAGGTGTCTGTATTGTTTCTATATTTTCAAAAAATTTTGCAATCAACATGTTTAAAGGAGCATGTAGCTAATTTTACACAACAAAATCCACATGCCAGTTGAAGAATTACTGCTCAATCATGAATACAGTTGAATAAAGCCATCTGTAGAAGCTCTGTCATATCTGAGAAAATAACCCTGATGATGTCAGAGTGATATAACAAGGGAAATCAGCTTGGAGACTGCACTTTTATTACTCACAGCCTGCACTGAAAAGGCAGACATTGACTTACAAAGGCAGACTTACAAAGAGACACCTTCTAGTTGTATTATGGGAAATGTCAGTTCATGTGTATGAAACTTTGCATACGTTGGTGACTAACGGGTAGGTTATCTTAGTCTCAGCTGCTGCAATTGTACTGACTTTTGTATAAATAGAAATACTGCACGATATTTTCAAAAACTGATGAACTCAAAATTTCCTGGAACATAATGGAGTTACTAGAAATTTACCTCATTCACCTCATTTAACTTGATGCACATGTGAGTTAATATTGATTCAAATAGCAGAGGAGTGATAAAGATGTCCTGGGGTTGACCTGCTTGAACTCACTGCCCTCAGCTGAGAAACACGTGGTGTAAGGCTTCATGAACCAGTGGGCCTGAAGTCCTGAAGTTTCTGCAAGCTTAGTGGACACCAATGTGCCAGGTTTAATAGTTGCCCTTCATGTTTGAACCCATAATACCTAAAATATGTAATCATACCTTCTCTGGCCCCTGGAAACAGATCCGGCACTGTGGGGATCGCATCCCACACTCTGACAGACTCGGGAGGGAAGATGCCTCTAGGCCTCCCCCTTCTCTTTCTCCCTGAGGTTTGGTTCCTTCCTCAAAAGCCATGCTGCGGGGCCAGGGGTCAGAGCCGTAATACTCCTCCTCATCATCCTGGTGAGAGCAGTTCAGGGGTGAACAACCACAGCCCCCTATAGCAAGTCCTCTTATCCTAGTCTGCGTGTCCCGGTCTGTCCCTGTGTCAGTCCTTCTGCTGGATCCGGATCTCATCAGTACTAGCACTTTAAGTTCATTGAAAAACATCCGGATCCGATACTTAAACATTCTTTAGCAGCTTTACAACAATGGCACAGCTGCTCCTAGAAACCCTCCTCAGCTTGGCTGCAGCAGGTCCATCATAAATAATTGTGTTTATGCTTTTTTTGTTATTATTTTGGTGCTAAAGCATTTTAATCCTTTACTCGTAGTTTTACTTAATAAAACAGATTTTGGTCAAAAAAGCATAGGAGAAATATGATAGGCTACCAGCTCAGCCCATAGCTCTTTGCATATCCTGTTGTTATAGCATGTGCACCACCGTCCAGCCAATGGGGAGGGATTATCTCTCGTAGATAGAGGCGTGCTGTTTCTGGACTCAATGGAGGCAGTAAACCATAAAGAGTGAAACACGAACATTAAAGTCTCAGGGGTCCGACAGCATGCTCCCATGTCCACATTTCCAGTCCAGTTGTTTGCTGGTAGCTTCCACGAGCCGAAAATGACTATCTTAAAGCGGCACGAGCTGCCCGCGAGGCTGAATGTTGGTGTCTTTTCTTCTTGAGGTGACTGAAGGGCGATTTTCTCTCGAGTTCCCCTTCTACCCACAGAGGGGTTGAATTACTGGAGATGAAAAACGAGCACTCTTTGTTGTCTCGAGGTGACATCCAGCATTTCTGTAATATCTTCTTCTTGGCTTTTGCTGCAGGTACATCAAACTGACTTTGTCCCACTCCCTTTCGCCTCGAGCTGGTCTGACAACCCGGCCAAAAAGTTACAGTCCAGCCGCGTTCAATACCAGAGATGGATCCTCGAACCCACAATAAAATGTGTCACGACTAGAAGCGGTGCTTCTTCATTTCCCAACCATCTTTGCGCCATAAATCAGGAAGAGGGAGGATGACAGATATGGTGTCCTCGGAAAAAATGAGCCCAGAGTAAACTGCATCCGTCCTGTTCTTCTTGGCTGTTAAATACAGCCCCACCTCTTCATCATCAACATCATCATCACCAGCGTCATGATCATTGTCACTTCTTCAGCGTGGCCCACTTAAGTCAGTGAAACAATACTTACTTGGCAGGCTGGTGCGACGTGTTTAGGAGATCCACGATGCTCAGACTTTTGACCCCAGTAGTAAGCTCGTGCATTCCGGTTGTAACTTGTGAAAACATCCCTTCTTCTGTGCGTTAAGCAGAAATGAGTCAAGTCTGAAGGTCTGAAGCAGTGGGCAGATTGAGGCTGCTGTCCAAGGTGCTGATAATCACGTGACTTTCAGACCACGTGCTGTTGTATTTACGGGCTGATGGAGAAAAAGCAACTAAACAAGAAACCCTGCGTTTTTGAACACAAACTTAAAGATTTGTATCTTAAAGGCGTCTTAAGTCAGAACTTACTATGAAGATACATTTGTATTCATCCATTTTTTAATCCATTCCAGCTGTCTCATTAAATAAAAGATATCTTTTATGTGAGACCCGAGAACAAACGAAGCTCACAAAACGAAAAAAATATACATAAAAGCACAAAATATAAGGAATAGATTTAGCCAGCAGCAGTAACTAGAATTAATGAACACACTAGACAATAAAACTTGCATCGTTTCAAGGAAAAAGAACGACTCTAATATGAGGACAGTTTGCAGTTCAAACTTAAAAGGTGGATAATACCAAAAAGTAGTTAAACCGAAATAAGTGTTTACACAGGGGTTAAAAAAGTTAAATTGGGTATGCTTTGATGATGAGCTCCAAATGAGTGAAGAAAAGAAGTTACAGTAAAACAACAGATGTTCTCTGTTTCTTAATTCAAAATTCATAGGCAATATAAAAGAAATGGCTCTTTAACAAGGTACTTGTGCATTCTAATATGCAATTGCTATGGCTCTTGTAAATACCACAACTTGATCATTTTATTTAGAAATATATTCTCAAACTAATGTTAAATGTTTTCTCCCTGCAATCAGTATGAGACAGATGCTTTATATTGAAAACAAAAATGGAGGTTGTATCTGTGACATAACCCATCCGTTACTGATAAGTAGATTTGAAGCCAAACATCAGCAGAATCCCAATAGGTGGGCTTCAAGCCTCCTTTCTTGCAGCTAAAGGGTGCCCACTCGTAAGTCAGGGGAGCTGTGTCTTGGATGGGGTCAAACTTGTGCTCTTAATATCTTCAAGTAACTCGTCCATTTTCTGCCGCTTATCCTGTTCAGGGTTGCAGGTGGCTGCAGCCTATACCAGCTGTCTTCAGGCAAGAGGTGGGGTACACCCTGGACTGGTCGCCAGTCAACCACAGAGCTCACAACCTGTCATGCACACACTCACATGTCTGGGCAATTTAGAATCACTAATTAACCTTATTAGCAGGTTTTTGAACTGTGGGAGGATGTCAGAATACCGAGAGGGAACCTATACGGGCACAGAGAGAATATGCAAAGTCCACAAAGAAAGGCTCAACTTGCCTGGTCAAGGATTTGAACTGGTGAACTTCCTGTTGTGAGGCAGCAGCCCTAACCATTGTGCCACTATGCAGCCCACGGCAAAGTTATATATAAAATATCCTCATACAGTGTGTGTCAGTGCTGTTCAGACCCAAGCTGTTTTTGAACAAGGACATAAATGTGTAAATATATTAATCAATGCTGTAAAAATCGCCTGTTTTTTAGGTGTGTATGTGGTTAACTGCCTTTCTGCTGCCAACCTCAAGTGGAATCTTGAAGAACTGTACCTTTTGGCATTGCCACATAGGCTTTTTTCTCAGGGCCAGACTTTGTTCCTTGTGTAAGCAGCACCAGACAGCAGGAGACACAAACCCAGGAAATTTCAATGGTCTCAGGTCTTCACAATGAGCTTCTCCTCATCCATGTTGGCTGACTTTCTGGGCCTCTCTTAACCTCTGACCTGTTCAGTCTTGGCCAGGCTCCATTAATCACAGGGTTTTGTTGATGTGGTTAGGTGAAACATAATCTGGCCTCATCACAGTTTTTTTTTAATGAAATTTGAAATAAAATAACAGGATCCTCAACTTGTTTTGTGACTGACTTCCTGAATGCCTTGACTCAAAAACGTGTACTAGTGTTGTAAAGTGTGTTCTTATTAGTGCAGTTTGAAGAGTAATCAGATGAAATGAAGTGAAAGGTTCAAAATGTCAAGCACACACCAAAGTGGGTTCTTAAAAGTGTGCACTTGAAAATGCAGTTTCAAATATGTACAATATGTCTATGATCAAAAACTTCAACGTGGACTCTTAAAAGTGTGTTCTTGAAAGGAGGGACACTTGAGTATTTGTGCATTCAAGTGCGCTTAAAAGAGTGCCATTGTTAAACCCTAATTCAAAAAATATTGAGACTCTGAAGCATGTCCATAGATGGTTCGTAACTCATTTTAACTTTAACTTCTTGTCTAATTGATAAAGGTGCAAACAACATGTGAAGTTTGTCATTGTTGAAAGACTAAATTTATATGAAATAGTTTAAGGAACTGGATCCCTATCAGTTACTTCATCTGTAGTCCTGATGTTGTGTACGTGGCTCATAGTCCTATTTTAGTGACACACAGTATGGGAAAATTAAAAACATCATAACCATTGCTGATATGAAAAATAACTTTTCTGTCAATTATAATTTATTGTTCTTGCTGCCCTGAACAATGAATTAAAACTTACTGCAAGTGTTTGGAGACTATTGTGTTTTTTGTTGTGTTGTTTGTACATTTTGTGGGATTTGCTTTTCTTGTCATTATTTGCATTTTAAAGGGCTGCATCTTAAAAAAAAAAATACAGCCACATGTAAAAATTATAATTCAACTGACAGAAACCCTAAATTTTTATGTGTAGAATGTAAGTGCATGAACGGAAATGATCCCAGTGCTTGTAAGTAACATTTTTTTTTAAGTTTTTAAGTTTTTGTTAATTTTATCATTATTATTTTATCATTGAAAAATACTGTAATTATCTATGTTTTCATGTCGAACTCGACTACGATTTGTTTTCTGAATTTCCTTTATTTCTGCTTATAAATGCAAACTGGTATGATTTAATTTGTTCTTTTGAGCTCTAAACTCGTAGTCTTTTGGATAAATTTAATCTAATTTATTTATTCATTCATTTATTTTTTTTCTAACTCAATAACAACAATTAAAAAACTGAAGTACGAAGAAACTATTGGGGTTTGCTACAGCTCCTGTTTGGGCATACTTTACCGACAACAACAAAAAACAAATTTCTGAATATATCTAAATATGTCTGCAGTAAACATGGGGGCTTATAACCGCATTATAATCGAATTTATCGTCACTAATCCGGATAAAACTGTTTCTGCCATTTTTAACAGAGTTTTAGATAATGAGCTGTGCTGCGTTAGGCCCCGCCCCTCTAGAGTTGCTGGAAGCAACAGGAAGCGACAACCCCAAAACTATTGTAGGCAGGAGGAGAAAACAGAGGAGGCCAAAATCAAACCGGGTATAATTATTCCTCCTCACATCGGATCCACCGCTGGTTTGTAATAAACTTCAGACTTGATCCCGGCCTGCCCCCTCTGACCCGGTTCTGAGGAGTCAATACGTGGCAGATTGAAGAGCATGTCCTTCACACAAAGCTAAAGAAAGCTTCACCTGTAGCTCAGAGGAAACAGACGAGGTAAGACCAGCCTATAACTGTGAGTTACTCAAGCTGACTGTGATTCATGCATGGCACACTGTGGCAGCTCTATGCAGTGTTGTTCCAGATGTGTACATTAAAAGTTAGCTGGCGGTGCTTCGACTCATCCACTCCTGGTTCTACTTTTTTCTACTGTTTTCTCCCCAAGCTCTCCATTTTTGTTTTTAAGGGAGCAAGAAAGTTGTTTCACTGCTTTTTCAGACATTTTAACTCACCAAAGAGTGCTATGGAGGAGCACCACGTGTCACAAAGAGAGGGCTTTCCTTTCCGTCTGTCCTGGCCTGTTTGTCTTTGCCTCCGCCCACCGGCCTCGACAATGTCCGGCTGCATCTGCATTGATCAAGACTTGGATGAGGAATGTTAGGTCTGTGACTGAGCCAGCAGTGATAGGTGATCATCAGGCAGGTGAAGATATTGCTCCCAGAGCTGCAGGAAAACAACAAGGTGTTGAGATTTTTTCCCTCCACATCTGCGCTGCTGTCTTAAGCTGACCTGAAACAAACATTTATAGGATAGCCAGTCAGCTTCTGGCAGGATGACAGACAACATCAGGTCTAATTCGTTTTAGGATAGTTATTTCTGTCTGTGACCTATTTCCCTCAGTCTTGCACTCACTGCCTTCCACTCACTACATATTTTGGTTATAATTTTCCAAATCTTACACTGTAACTTAAGTTACAGACTGTTAGGTTGCTGTTACTTGCGCTCGTTTCATACCAAATCAAAAGGATTTTGACTAAAGCCTATATTCTACCCCCACACCTGCCTCTTCCTGCCTCTTTTAAGTTAATCAGTAAATCTGAAACTTTATTACTCATTTTCTGTTTTTGTCGCTGGTCTGCCTCCCCCTGACACACTTTTGGACTTCCAGTGGAAAGTTGCGTACTCACATTGAGAAAGCGATGGGTGACAAACTCTTAAAGTATGTGGTATAAAGGCTAAGAGGAATTAAATAGCATTAAATGAATTATTGCAAACAGCATCTAAATTTAGTCATGTAATATGAAATCAAGCCAGCTGTTGCACTTAGATTCGTTACCGGTTGGTGATGGGTGGTTTTATGTTTCGCTGAAGAAACTGTTTTCTTATATTAAAGAGTATTTTTTCTATATTTTGATTTATTTCTCACTTCAGATCTGTTTTGAATGCTGTTTGAAGATCTGTTTTTTGCACATTCATGGAATTGTAGTTGCAGTTCTTGTTTGCGGACACTGACTCAACTTTATTTGCAGAACAGGAACGGATGTGGTGTTTTTTTTAATGAATCATGCATTTATCATCAAAAGTTTCGACCGACCACTTCAAATATTGTGGTTTTGGCTGCATGAAAATCTAAAACCCTGATGACAAAATTGCTCAAATTATTTTTCTGTTGATTTCAATCTCTTTATGAATTTTATGTATCCAGTATTTAAGCCCAGTAAAATATCTGTGAGTATTGTCAACCCCATATATTCCCGTCTATTCCAATCTGTAACCTCTTAGAGCAGTTAGGCCGGTTTTATTTTACGAGGTCAGTAGCCTATATCAAGATATTAGGTTCACTTGCATAAAAACAGTTAATCTTCACATTTAGGAAGACGCGCATTCACTTCTTTACTCTACAACTCCAAGGACTTACAACAAATCAGTACTTTCTGAAAAATGTTTAATTTTGTTTTTTATCTCTTCATTTTTTTATTAAGAGGCTGATAGTTTAACTCTAGACACCCATAGCTTTTCTGATTTTAGTGTTACAAACAATGATCCCAAAAGACATAAAAAAGAAAGTCACGCTAAAGCTATTGTGCATCAATAGAGGCTTATAGTGAATTAAATGTGAAATGTCAGCTTTAAAAAAACAGGTTAAAGAAATCAAGTTAAAAAAAAGGCACAGAAGTTGTCTTGATTGTTGTTTAACCTGTTTAATCCCAATCCATGCCCATCCCACGCATGAAAAGATGTTCAGAGCCTCCTCTCCTGCTACCTGGTGAGGCTTATTGCTTTTAGTTACGGAAACTATGGGTGCATTTCATGTCACCTCTGGTTTATGTTAAACTGTTTGTGACTCACTGCTCTGCTGTGAGGGTCAGTGTGCACGCAGCGCTGTCACACATACTAAAAGTCTAATGCCACAGTGAAGAGAGACATCATCTAAAAGTTTTTTTTAATGACACACAATCTACCCAAACTATGTATTGGGCACCCTGTGCCCCCCCTGCCATAACACTGGGCCCCTCCTTGGGGACGTGCCCCCCTGTTTGAGATCCACTATCTTACAACATTACTTACAGAATTGGCTCCTCCCTCACCTGGGGGGAGGGGCAGAGTCCTTGGGGTCCTGGCCTCAGAACAGGGAGCACTAATGTCATGAACTGCATGTTCTGATCCTGTGTGAACTGTACTGAACCAGTACTAAAAACCCCAGAGGGCAGTAGGTGTTGGATGAAGCATAAATGACATAAAGTATCGGGTTAGAAAATTACAGGTTTTAATGTTGGGAACATGTGGGGACAGGTGTATCAAACTGAACACAGGGTGGTTAACAAAAGGAATATGGAGTTAGCTGAAGCTTTGTTTGGTTGAGGGTCGACTGCCTCATATGACACTGAATGGATGGACAGAGTTGGTGGAGAGGTGGGAAGAAACTGATTTGAGCTCTGCAGATATGCGAGGGCTTTGATCTGCATTGCCAGAGTGGCTGCATAAAATCCTGCGTTAAGTCTATTTGCTTTAAACTGGCTTCTCATGCACAGAGTCCTTTGACTCCTCTCATGAGGTCAAGTACTTTGTCCTGTTGTTTACAGATTATAACATTTTTTGGCAGATGCACAGCAGCGGTGATGAATTCCTCTTTTAGTGAAAGTCTTTCGTATATTTAAGCGCTTTGCAGCCAGAGGACCTGGAGAGCTGCACAGAGGCTCCACTTTAATGGAAGCCAGCATGACCAGACATAAAATTTCCGTGCACTTAGCTTTGATGTAGTTGACTCCTGCTACAGGAAGGCTTAAAACAAATTGAGAATTAATAATCTCTTTTATAATATGTTAAGTAGCACTGATCAGTATTTTTAGATTATTGGGACTCCATGGAAGAGGGAGCAGGTGCTTGTGGTTGTGAGGAGATTGATGCAAAACATTTTATTAACAGAGCTGCCCTTTTTAGTCTTTGACCACCTGAAGCATACTAACACCAAATGGTGTACCTTAAGAAGTAATGAGGGGTTCAACATCTTGCCAGACTGGAGGAACTTACTAATGCTCCTCTATTGGTGAAAGACCTCCTCTATGTGAAGACAGAACTGACTTGACATGAAAGAACATTTGAAAATCAATTTGTGAAACCCAAACAAGTGATTCTTGTACTTGGCATTCAAAAAGTGGAAAAAAAATTTGTGACTGCTAATAATTTGAGAAATCAAATTTTAGTTTTCTTTTTACTTTTTGTGTTTTCTGTTTTTTAAAGATGACCACATCAATTTTAACACACTCTTGTACAGCAGCATGTTTTGAAAGTTGAACTCCTGGCAATCATAGGCTGAATTTGGCCCAGACACTGGATGATTTAACCACTTTTCTCCCGCTTGAATCAACTCCCCCAGTTTCTCAGTTGCAATGGTTCCAAAAAAACAACAGTTTGTTGTTTTAAATTAAGTTCTGAACAAACTCACTCCTCTACCAGATCAACAATAAAGGTTTTTAAAATCTCATTTTTGTGCTACAATCATTTAATGACTTGTGCTTTTCTTGTGTATCACAGTCTGTTGGATCCTTGCCATGGCCCATGCAACCACACTCCAGTATGAGCCAGTGGCAGAGATAGGAGGAGGCGCTTACGGGACAGTTTATAAAGCCCGAGACACAGAGAGTGGACAGTTTGTAGCTCTGAAGAGTGTTCGTGTCCAGACGGACCAAAATGGCCTTCCGCTCTCTACGGTCAGGGAGGTGGCTTTGCTGAGAAGACTGGAGCAGTTTGACCATCCCAATGTGGTCAGGTAAGACGGATCAGGGGGTTGTTTTTTGTTGTTGCTGGTTTCATTTGACTCTGAAAACTTCTCACAAAAGTCACTTCTTTTCATTATACTTTACAGGTTAATGGATGTGTGCGCCACCCAGCGGTCAGACCAGGAGACTAAAGTCACTTTGGTGTTTGAACATGTGGACCAAGACCTTAAGACATATCTAGAGAAGGCCCCAGCAGCCGGATTATCCCCTGGACATATCAAAGTTCGAACAAGCACTATCTAAAACTCCAAAGCACTGACCTAAAAACTGTTTTTTTTTTTTTTTTTAACATGTACTCTTCATATATTTTGTTTCTGTTCAAACGAATCTCTGTGTTTTTTCAGGATCTGATGAGGCAGTTGTTGTGTGGTCTTGCATTCCTGCACTCAAACCGAGTGATCCATCGAGACCTGAAACCAGAGAACATTCTGGTGACCAGCAAGGGCCAAGTGAAGCTGGCTGACTTTGGACTGGCCAGGATCTACAGCTGCCACATGGCTCTTACTCCTGTGGTAAGGACTTACCTTGTGCGACCACTGACTTTAGTACATGGACTTGACCTCAGTAACATCACCAACCAGTTTCTGCAGGATAGTTTTAAAGTCTATCCTCAGTGCCGTATTTGAAATGCTGCCTCAATATAGTTTTTGATCAGTCTAACAACAGGCAAAGAGGTGTCACTGAGGTTAACGCTAAATGCTACCGAGTATTCCCCATGTTACGTCAGCTGTGACTCCAGTTATGCATAACATGTAACCTTAATGTCATCACAACTAATGAGTTAGTAACAAAAAAATCACCCCTGTACAATATACAGAGTTTCTTTGAAATGTTTTTGTAGCAGCCTATAGACATGTTTATTGAAGCTGTCCTTGAAATTTGTTGGATGTGAGAGGTAAAGGCCCTGATTTAATAGATCTCCCAGATCCCCGACAATGGTGCCCGATGCCAGACTGATGCCATCTCACTAGAAAACCATCTATGAGGTGGTTTGGCCCAAGAACAATGACTTAGTTTACTCAGTTTTTACAAGTTTGGCAGTTGTAAACTTCTGGTCTTCCAGGTTTTTTACATCGTAAATGTGTGTGCCTAGTTTAATTAACTGATTGGATTCTTCTGACTGCATTAATAGACACATCTGAGTGTTTTCAGCCAACAATGCCAACATACTGATAGTCCGAAGGTATTATTTGCCAATATGACATCTCAGTTCTTCTGTTCAGTATCTTTTTTTCTTATACCTGTTTTAAATCATTTTGTTCCTCCCTTATAAATGGACTTAATATTTTTGTCTCTCAGGTAGTCACATTGTGGTATCGACCTCCTGAGGTTCTGCTGCAGTCCAGTTATGCCACTCCTGTGGATATGTGGAGCACTGGCTGCATTTTTGCTGAAATGTTCAGACGCAAGTGAGTCAACAAAATAATGACCAGACAAACATGTCTGGTCCTCTAAAATCCTGTTCAAAATGTGCATTAGGAACATCAGGTCAACAGTGACACACTACTGTAAATAAGACACACAACATGTGAAATTCAGCCTACTAATTCTGCGAGGAATATTGTGTGACTGAGCTGCCAGATCCGTAGAGAATCAACATTCATTCACAGCAGCATCATCTAGTGGTAAAAATGACTCATAGCTTGAAGACAAAGACCAGCCCTATGCCTTTAAGTAATTGCTTTAGATACAGAGGGAACAATTTTATACTTTTAGCCAATGATAATCAACATTTCAAAAGATTGTCTCTATAAAAAGCTGCAACGTTTTACAAATTATATGAACAGTATATAAGCCAAACTGCTAATATGCTTCTGTAGAGCACCGAGCTCCTGTGTGTTCCTGTTTCAGAGACTTTCAAATCAACAGAACGTAACCTACCTCAGTCTGTTAACTGTGGTTCACCCTCTCTCTTTGGTAGACCTTTGTTCTGTGGAGAATCAGAAGTGGACCAACTTGGGAAAATCTTTGAGTAAGTAACAAACAGTTTTTATCCCATTCCCCTGATTAGGAAGATTCTAATTAAAATGTTTTGTTGCTCCAGAGTCATCGGCTTGGCCCCAGAAGAGGAATGGCCAACTGATGTCACCCTCTCTAGAAATAATTTCCCCCCTCTCTTACCTCGACCAGTCTCAGACTTTGTTCCAGAGATAAATGAGCAGGGGGCACAACTGTTGCAGGTAAGATTTCAGCATGTATTCAGAATGTAAAATGAGGTTTTACTTGCCTCAGGAGGATTCATTTTCTTTAAAGTTTGTACACTCATAGTCTGCTGATAGTCCACAAAAAACCACAAATGTCACCTCTTGGTTTCATATCATACGTTGCAAAACAAATGAAGCCTGACAAATAAAATTTACTCAAATAATCCAATTAAAGGTTCTGTCTGGAGTTATTTGCTTGTGTTGAAACTGATTCGGGAAAGTAACCATGGTGCCTCGATATTACCCACGAAGGCAAAAAAGACCATCAACCTGAATGAAATACTTCTATGCAGTACTTTTTATTGTCTGAAACTGCTGCGTCACGGTAGGCGCTGCAAGAGGTGGCATATCAAATAGACACACTGCTTTTTCACAGGGGTGATCAGAAGGTACTCTCATGCTTTAAAACAATATGCGACTGAAATCATAAAGCTCTGATGGGGCTTAAAGTTTTCTCTTTCCTTTTATTCTGAATGTTTGCTATTTTTTATGCTGTTGTTAACTGTAGGACCACGGGCCCTTGAGCATCGCTATATCGGTCCTCTGTATGTGCTACACATATTGCAGAATTGACAATAAAACTACCTTTAAACAAAACGGACACCCAACCCTCTCCTTCAAAGAGTTATTGTTTAGCTGGTGTGTCATTTTAAAAGTGTTTTCGTATACTTTCTGTCCATCACCCTGATCAATAACTTTCTGTAGTTTCCACTTGTTGCAAAGTATCTGACCTGGCATGTGATCCTACAACAACAGGCTTTTGTTTTAACTTTAATTTTACATAAGTTATTTAAGTCATAATGTGTTGGTTTATGAGCATATCAAAGGCTTGTCATTGAATTTTGTTGTCCACTCACATAGCCTCTGGTTTATGTTAACTTTCTGTTTGTTTTAGTTTCATATGTAGCACTTTATGAATGAACTATATGTAAGACGTGACTATAATGCGTTCCTAATGTGCCACTGCTCTTTCTTCCCAGGAAATGCTGACCTTTGACCCCTTTAAACGAATATCTGCCCTGAAAGCCCTAGAACACCCATATTTCCAAGACGAGGAGACATTGACTGAGACAAAAAGCTGAAAGGTGCTGTAAAACATGCAACCAGAGATAACGGTGTCTACATTTTGACCTGGCCTAAGCATAGAGGATTTAAATTTCATTGCTTTGGGATTTTTTTGTCACCCCTGCATCAAAGAAGGATTTAAGTCTGAGAGATGGAGTAAAAAAAGAAGAAGAGGTAACTTGAGGATCACTGGCAAACATCCCAACATGTAAATGTCACAGTTAATGGTCTTAACATGTCACATCTCTGAGGACAGTACCAGTGTTTTTTATGTTGGCTTTCTGTTTGGGTTGTCATCAGTGGGGACTGATGCACACACTGCCAATCATCCCCTCTGACACGCTGCTCTTGCTATCTTTGTTGAGAGTTCAGACAGAATGATGCTGAGATGTCATCTTTCCTTTTAATAGGCAGAAAAAAGTCTGACAGATGACACCTCAGGGTTAGAAGAGCCAGTTATTAGTGATCCTACTGTATTTGTGATAATATGTAATACCACAAGCCTGTGATGAGGAACTGAGCTGTACCAAAATCATGAGGAAAAAAACCCAGTCTGAAAATTGAAAAAGAATAACGCACAATAAAACATTCATGTCAAAAATACTGGTATTGCCTTTAAATCTGTTGTGCTTTCTGGAGGACAGAAGAGTTGATGTTGTAAATTTTTTGCTCAAACTACCTGAAATCAGACAGGACTACAACACACTTTGATAAAACTAATTTGAATCATATTCAGATTTTTTTGTATATTGTTTTAGATGGCTGTCCCCTTTGAAAAGAGACCTGATTATATGAATGTCAAAGGGGAGGCTGACACATTTTGGGAAAAAAAAAACATAATCAACGCATATTTCTCATTTTGCTTTCTGTGACAGTTATTACTTTGTTTGGAGATCAGTGAAATAACTGTCACGCTAACTGTGTCATTTCATGGTGTACACTTTGTTTTTGAATAAGTTAGCATTTCTATAATCAAAGGAAATGAACATTATCAAAAAAAAGTGCATTTTAAACAAAATATGCAGTGAAACCTATATCCTCCTTCTGATGAGCTCTGAGTCTGCAAATTTAAAGTCTTTATTCTTTCATGTGTCCGACCTAAGTCTCGGATTGACTCTAATAGCAATGCAGAGGGAAAAATTCATGTGTACACATAATCTTCATCCATTTTCCAAAGCAGATATCCACATCTTCTATTTTTGCATAGTGTCTCCACCGTCTGATGGAGGGTTTAGTGTAATCTTGTTTGATGTGGTCTGATATGCTCCAAAACATTCATTTAATTCATACAGGATCTGGAAAGTCTTATTTAGCTGCAAACAAAGCTAATTAGCATGATTTTGGAATCTCTTTTCAGGCAGGTGAATGACTAGGAAATGAGGGGAGAAGGAAGAAAAGTGAAGTAGTTTTTTGAGGAAGGAAAACATTTTGTCTGAAACCAAAACATGCAAAAAACATCATATTTCAGTTTCTCCTTCACAGCAACAACCTTTTCACCAAAACCTCCCTTGGTATCTTTAGTTTTCTCCCCTATAATTTGATTTTTAACCTCTTTTCAGTTACCTATGATTCTGTCTCCCATAACAATGACCCATAGACATCCAGATTCTACCTCCCTGCTCCCTCCCTCTCTCTCAGAGGGGACAGACAGTGTGGCAGGAGGAGGAAGCTGGAGCTGCTCATAAATCGTTTTGAAAAAAGCAGAGACAGGGGAGCTGGAGAGACTGAGCAGATGCATTAGCAGCCAAGGCGCTCTCCCTCCTGCCTCTTTTGTTGTGTCGGCACAGATAAAAATCTGGCCAGCCAGTGCAAGGATCAGCACCAACCGCAGCATCACCAGCACCTCGATACCAGCCTCTCATCCCTTGTCTGGACAGTCTGGATCCGGTGTGGAGCTGCTTGTGAGAAAGGCTAACAGTGGCGGGCTAGCAGGGGCTCTGTGGCAACGAGAAGAAGAGGAGGAAAAAAAGGAGAGGAGGAGGAGGGGCTGTAGTGAGCTGGTGGGCTTCCTCTGCCTCACAGACACATTTTATTGACTTGCTAATTGGATGAGGCGCTCGGAGGAGAGGATGCGGTGAATGAGAGGAGCTGCTCCCCAGAGGAGGGATACAGGCACAAGGAAGCGTTGAAATCTGGCTACTTCATCATCTCTTTTCCAAAAAAATTCGGGGGACATAACAACAGATGTTTTTTCCTGCATCTCTCAGTGACCCTCACACCGTGCATACATAATTTTATGCATGACATTGTCGAATGGAGGCTCCAGCTGCTAGACGCTTCGTGACAAGTGAATGATTTCCATTTTGGTGTCTTTTTGCACCCTCTTCTCTTTTACCATTTTTCTCCCTTTTGGACTCGTCAGCTGGAGCTCTTTTTTTTTCCCCTTAGCCTTGTTGGATATGAATGGTAATCTTGTGGCAAGATAATCCTCATCCCATCAAATGTACCAGGAACTGTGCAATGTATATCCTTCAGGAAAAATGAAGGTATGTTATTAGCCAAAGCCGAGACACACAGTGAAGTAAGGTGGGATTAATCTGCCAATATTCACTGTAGCCTTCGTCAAGAAATGGATCAAGTGAATGTATTGACTGTTGCATAATTCCAGTCTGAAATCAACACAGGAAAAAAATGAATGTCTGCTAATATGCTGCGAGAGTGTGCTTGTTTGATTAAAACCGAATAAATGAGTTTAAAAAGGACAGTGGGGCTGAAAGGGGGGAGATAATGAATGAATCAGTGTTACAGGGCAGTAGTAGTGGTGTGCATTGAGAAGCATTAATGGAGGGATTAAAAAAATAGTCTAGACTTGTTCCATCACTGGGTCAGCCTTTTGTATAGATTCAGAAATTTGCAACCCAAGGCATGCTTTTACATCTCTGACTGTGTGGGTCATTTTTTCATCTGAAAGAAAACTGGGTATCCTGTCAAGAGCACAGGCCCATTCAGCTACAGAAGGTTTGATCAGGTGTTTGTGTTTGATCTGCTCTCTCTCCTCTTCTTCAGTCACCGCTCCATGTTGTCATATCTGAGGCGTGCAGGTCTGGCTAAAGTCAGAGAGCGGCTGTCACCGAGCTGAAGTCTGCTGTCCCAATGAGCAAGGAAAGCAACCCACAGAAACGCACCACTTACCTCATCTCCCTCACTCTGGTGAAGGTTGAGGCTGTGCCAGATGATGTAGCTGAGAACCAGAAGGAGGCTCTTCCTGAGGGGGAAGGGAGCCCCAGGAAGGAGGAGGAGGAGGAGGAGGAGGAAGAGGAGGAGGAAAATGAGGAGCAGAATGTGAAAGATGTGCCTGAAAAGGAGGCCGAACCTGTCAGAGCAGTTGTGGAGGAAAAGGAACCCACACAGGTGAGGCAGGAAGAAGTAGAACAGGTGCAGGTGAAGTATGGGAGCCCCGTGGAGAACTGGGGGAAGCCTGAAAGGAGGGAAACTCCTGGGCAACAAAGAGACGCTGTATCAGCTGGGAAAAGCAAAGACACTTTTTATGTGCACCCACCTGTTAGGCAGATGGTCAAAGTGTACGGCGGACCCTCTGAAGGGACAGTGCGCCGGGAGGGGCCACGCTCAGATACCATGCGCCCAAAGACTGAGCTCTACAGGGAGCCCCCTATGTTGTATCTTAAAGGGGAAAACGGAGCAGATCTAAACAGTCGGTCTCGCTGCAGCCTCCCATTTACTGTCCCACCACCACCACCGATCAGCCAGCGCCCTGAGGTCCTCATGAGGTCACATACAGCAGCAGGAGGAAACTCTGCAGGCTGGAGGGATCTAAGAGAAACTAACACTGGCCTCTATCACTCTGCTAAGACTTTGGATAGGAGAGATAACCGTATGGGAGACCAGTCTCCATTAATGGCAGGTACGACTCTGGGGCCCTACAGAGCATCCTGGGCTGACAGTGATGGCAGGGGGACACTTATCCGCCCTGGAGCTCCCATGAGTGGGGGTTTTTCGGGCATCATGACAAGAGACAGCCCCCAGGCTGAGAGATTTAAGACAGTTTCCGTTTCCTTCCCCGCACCCCCTGCCACTGACACATCAAGGCCTCAGAGAAAAGGTACAAGTCGTACTTTGGATAACAGTGACCTACATTCCCCCTCTGATGACCTAAGGAAAGGAAAGGAGTTACAGGGAGGAACCATCCAGAGAGCTCCTCCCCGAGACCGGAAGATGCTTAAGTTCATCAGTGGCATCTTTACCAAAAGTACAGCTGCACCACCTAGTGCCAATGCTGCTCCACCCCTCTACCCAGCCATGGAGAGAGGCTCGAGTGAAGAGGAAGGTAAGACTTCCCCTGAAAACTCTGACGTGGCTTTTTTTATGAACAAGTGCAAACTTTTTTAACGTTTCTGCTGCAGTTTCATGCATTTAGAGTATTTTTAATAAAAGAGACCCGCGGTGCTGCTCTTCTATTTCCAAACAAGAGACAAAAGTAATAAAAGGGGCAGTTGACCTCATAAACAGACAGTAAAAAATCATATTACTCTTTGAAATAGAGAGAAAGAATCAGTCACAACAACCATCAGTGCTCACTTGGGCTAAAACTGGGGAACTAAGAAGACCATTTTGTGTACTGTGATTACCCAGGATCCCACTGTTACTATCAGCAATATTGTCCTCTAGAGTTGTGTGAACCCAAACCAAAGTATGCTTCAATTTCTGCCCCAGTTGGGCCTTAAAGCTCTTTGAATTCAATATACTTGGGCATTTATATAATTAGGTATTAGTGTTCTAGGATTACCCACAGTTATCTTTAATTATCAGGTGAGGCTTTGTTTATGGGATGTTTATTTTAACGCAAAGTGGATCTAAATTTGGCAAGGGCTAAACATAAATGAATCAACTTTAGTGGTTATTTTCAGTCAGAAGAGGTTGCTATACTGTCTGTGTGCACTGTGGTGGTTTTTAGAAAGATGTTCTTGTAAACACCAAAATGTGAAAATTTGAAGCTTTTCTTAGGAACAGTGTCATCATACAAGACACATCAGCTTCAGCTGACCTGCTGTTCATAACCAACCCGAGCTTTCTATCATAGACTGGGTATAAAATAATTATTGAGACAACACAACAGCTTTTTAGGATGACAAAGGACACATCTGGACAATCACATGCAACAGTTAGGGGCCCCTTAAAGAAATCAACACAGGATGAAAATGATGAGTTCATAGCTGGCTCGAAAAAAAAAAAAGGTCACATTAGTGTGTAAAGGATTTGGGCATGGTGGGTTTTATTTATAAAGGGGATAAAATAACTGAAAGTTTCAGACATCTATTTTAAATTATGTCTTATCTTATAATTAGACAGCTTTCAACCCATTAAGACACACCTTTAAACTCATGCTTGAATGATCTGGAAAATAGGAGAAATGTACAGCTTCTGTCAAGACAAGGACAGAACTTAAAACAACCAAAGATAAATAATCTATTCATTTTTTTATTTTTATTTTTTTAATGCAAATAAAAATATCAAAGCCATCAGATGTGTTGAGTTAGAACTTTTCTTTCCATGACTAAAGCTAGATTTGCAATAAAACATATCTGAAAAATCAATTTAAAAGTATATTAATCTTCAATGAATGCTGCATCAATTTCTAAACACTTCTCTGGCCTAAGAAAGCTGGACAGATTTCTTAAATGTGCAATTAAATTTTTGCAAAAACACAAACATAGAAAACATACAACTAAATCTGTTTTAAAGATAAATATGATTCAAACTTTAAAAACGCTGCAGACAAAGTTTTAAATGCAAGTACAGTTTGTTCCTTTTCAGCTTTGCTGTATGTTACTGCAGGGAATGGGACTGAAATACTGCAGCTGCCAAAGCTTTAATTTTATTATGATGTCTAAGTAATTCAACTAATGTACTCAATGTTTTCAAAAACCCAGACACCAGAAACAAAAAGAAACAAGTCAATTTGGAAAAAAAAAACACTTTATGAAATATTAAAATGTCTCTTTGAAATAAACAAGATGATGCAAGTCTATCAATCTTTAATAATTATTGATATATAATAATAGTCATCTTTGACAGGGTTTGTGGTATTGGAGTACGCTCTGAATAATTTGTCAGTAGTAAGTGGGACATGAATAATTAAGGTTGGGGATACACAGAGCCGTGTTCATGCTGAGGAGTGAGCAGAGCGGGAACCTGTCACTTCCTGCTCTGTGTGTGGAGTTAATCAGCCTTCAAATGGAGCCTATTCATTCATCAAAGCTATATTGTGTTTAAGTGTTTGAAAGTGCCCCAGTCAATGGTGATGCAGCAGAAATATTGAGGTGTTATTGATTGGGAAAATGATTATTATCTGTACAGTAAAAACACGAGGGACATTTTCTGGACTCATGTCAGAACAGGTGGACATCGTGTCTCTGTGGTGCTCACTCTCGTCGCTGTATCCATGATAGACCATTTATTGTATAGAGACCCCGGCTGGAGGCTTCTGGAAAATGGAGTTGCCATGGCAACAGCAAGCCGTGAGATATGCTATTTGGTCTGTTGTGTGACGCCGTCGATGGAAGGAGGGGGTGAAGGGGCGTTAGGATCACCCAAAGATGGGGATGAGGGAGGAATTTTTTTAGAGTTAGAATACTGGTCCTCAGGGATCCAGCAGGAGTCTGTGGCTCCGCCCGAACACAGCGTAACCTAGTGACGTTAAATTATGCATACAGGTGTGTGTGTGTGTGTCTGTGTGTGCATGAAAAAAGTATGGTTTCTGCCCAAATTTCTGTTTCTCTCACATCATTATCCAGACTGTTTTTGGGTGCATGTGTCCTCACTTGCAGTAATTTTTCTTCCTCTGTTCAGCCTCATATCTGCAGATGTGAGTGTGGTGTCCTGCATTACTGTGTGTGTTTTTTTTCTTTGTGTGTGTGTGTGTGTGTGTGTGTGTGTGTGTGTGTGTGTGTGTGTTTTATTAAATCTCCATTCACAGAGGCCCCTCAGCTGCAATTCTACCGAGGTTAGAGCTGAGGCACTCAAAGCAGAATGTTAAGTGCAGCCTGGCAAAGATTTTTTTTCAGAGAGTCACTCAATAAACCTTTAAATACAAAAGTTATCCTTCACAGAGGAAATCTGATGTTTTAGGGATTATCTGGTTCAGGTGGACTTGTTCTCATTGTTCTCATTTAAACTGGTTTTAAAATACTTGAAACTGAAGGGGTTATTAATCTTAATATACCGACTGACTTTTTCTCTTTAGCATAATATGAGAGTAAATGGCTTGTGACTGATGTAATCTATAGAGGGATTATAAGTCTAAGTCATCATGAAGATGTGCACGCATTTTGACAGCAGAAGCAGCGTTTTGCTCAAGGACTGTATAAAACACGGATGTAGTCTCCACAATGTCACCCGCCTTTGAGCTTCCTTTCTAACAGCTACAGGGCGCCCGTCAGTCATGTGAGCTGATCTGTGTCTCTGATTGGACAATCAAACGACCCTAATAACTTCTTAACTGGAGAGTTGGAAACAAAATCACCCAGCATACAGTGTGTGCTGATAGCAAAATCAGAGTTTCTGACCCAAGCTGTTTCGTGAACCAAGCTGAAAAAAATGCTCTTTAATGTAAAAGTCTGTTTTTAAGGCTGGGTGTATAAGTAGTACCTCCAGTCTTTCTGCAGCCAGCCTCAAGAGGATTCGTGATGAACTGCAACTTTTAGCATAGGCTTCATTTTTCTAAACTGGATACTTTTTTTCAATTAAAACTGTTTGCGCATGTGAGGGGGTACCTGGCAGAAAAACAAAAAACGTTGCACAGGGGTTACATCACTGAAAAATGTTCAAGAACCACTGGTTTAGAGGATATTAAGATTGCAAACTCGACCAATCAGAGGCACAGCTCAGCTCACGTGACTGATAAGCGCCCTATAGCTGTACTCGACTTCTAATATGGCCGTGATAGCTGATTTGCTTCAAAAGTCAGTTCCAGAAACAGACAGGTGATGTGGGGGGCTGCGTCCATTAATTATACAGTCTATGGTGATGAACGGCCAAGAGTCACTAGTTAACAGGGTCACGCTTTACACAGAAACACCAGCAACATCTGGGGCTGTGTAATTAAGTGTGCCATCTTAATCGAACCAGTTTACCAGGTTTGACCACTGACTCAATTGTGTGTTTAAATTCCTCTCTGGGGTACACGCTGGATTTCTCCACCAAAAGACTTCTGTCCATCTGGTGTCTGTCCACTTGCTGATTTCTTCTGTCCACTCACTGCTATTTCACAAACCTGGGAGCCATTAACGAAAGGGATGATATTAGGTTAAAAAAATGTGTTTGTTGGTGGTTAACTCCCCCACATTGGTTGACAAACTATTATACACTGCAGTGCTTCTGCACTCAAGTTGTGTGCACATCCGCCCTTGTTGATAAACAAATAATCCCTCTATAGATCGTGAAGCTAAAATATAACAATGATCAGGCTTAAATTTTAGAGCCACTCCAGATGAAGTAAAAACAAAAGCAAAAATAACTTCAGCAGTTGTTGTAATGTTTCCACACTGTGACTCCAGTAAAAAAAAAAAGCATAAATACAGCTAACCTTGCTGTGTGGTGTGTAGCACATTCATTATTAAAGTGTATCAGTGCCAGATCTGATAACGCATGGCTTTCTACACCTACTTCTACACCACAAACACGCACAGCTGGGGGATCATTCTGATCACAGTACAGCTGTGAAGCAGATTAATGTGGTTTTAATATTGCAACTATTTATCACAGTGACACTTGGAGCACATGTAGGTTTTTAATATTAGCACCCAGTAATCACATTGTTGCTGCCAAATGTGTCTTTATCGCTAAAGCCAGAAAATAAACACAGCACTGCTCTGAAATTGAGGTTTTATGCTTTCAGTATGTTGTAACAGATCACTGAAGCAATGCAAAAACACAAGTAAGATTATATTAGGAGCCACTTATAGACAATGAAGGGTTCATTAAGGAATGACTCTTTCTAAACCTTCGAGATTCTGATGTCTGGCTCAGCCTACATATAAAGCCCTATCATTAGATGAGTCACTCAGCAGCATATACCTCCAATCATTTCTAAAAGGGACAACTCATTTTGTCCTGAGATAAGAGAAGATAGAATTAAAAGCAACCAAAATCCTACCCTTAAAACAGTTTGAAAACATCCATCAAAAAGGACATTTGCTTCCAGATTTATCCCTCAAGACTTGTTTCTCATAATAAAACCTCAGTACAGGTGCATTGTGAAGAGAACTTTGTCCAAATCAGTTTTACAAAGCAAAGATCTGGTCTGATGATGAGACTTTGGCTTACAGTCATAATAGAAAACTGTTTTGTAACACTGATGAACATGTAAGGCATTTTTTTTCTTATTTGTCCTCTGTCTGCCAATAATCTACCCCTTTCAGATGACAATTTTCTGATTTTACCTTCTTGATACCAAAAACCAGCATGTTGGATGTTTTCTCTCAGTTGACACGAACTTCAGGAACCCATCACATGGAGGAAAAGAGATGAATGATCACTTACAGTCAAGTAAATCCTTATTTTAAAAAGCAGTGAATAAAGAAGAAAATTTATTGAAAATATTCCCATAACAGACCCAAAAAGTGGTTGTTTCAAACAATATTGTGCTACCCAAGATTGGTGGCATGCTCTCAGACTGGCTTGGACTCATACATTTGTGTTCTTGAATGAATTCTCTGGGACTGCACTCACTGTGGCCGGTCAGACCAAACCCATGGCTAGCAATTTAGAGGCTGGTCTTGAAGCAGCACCATCGAGGGAGAATAATGTGTGTTTTTCTAAGCTAAAGCAAAGTTAACAGCTCAAGTTAACCCACTGTGTCCATTTTTTAAAAACATTTTTAGGGAGTTACTGTCAGTTTCTCTTGATTAGAGCCAGATGTTGGTCTTTAATTTAATGGCGTTAATGTACATGGCTTGTTTGGATGCTTTCAACTTTACATAATGGAGGTTTCAGGTTCTAAAAATAGTTGTTTTTTTAAATGACGTTATACAGCTTATGTTTGACGAGAAGGTTTAGACGGAATGTACTATATCTGTTGAAATACTGTTTAACTCAGCTTTTTGTTCACTGTTTTCATAAGTGAAGTGCCTAACATACTACATCTTTACAGGCACAGCTTATTTTTCAGTTTTGCTGTCTATTTCCTCTCCTGCAGCTGTGTGTACCAGCACTCATGAATGGACAATGAGCCAGACCATCCATGAGCTTCACCTGGTGAGAATTTCAACATGTTAGTCATCACAAACCTGCATGGGCAATTTAACTGCAAATACATGTTTCATGTGTATGTGTTTATGTTTGCTTTACAGGGTGTTTTGGGGGGTCTGTGCAGTGGAAAGTCTGCTCTAATCCACAGGCACCTGACAGGAAGTTACCTACAGCTGGAGAATGCAGAAGGTTTGTCTCACACATCATCACGTGTAACCTATTTTAATTTTCAGCACGGCTTGTGATGTCACCAATGGTCTCAAGTAAGAAATTTCCCTCTAGCTAAGTATCCCATTGGAAGCTCATGAAATGCAGTGAAATAGTAATTTCGTGTCATTTCTAAATGGTAATTGATTCGAAACTGGAGAAACGGCGTGACGTTGTAGTAACTCACTTAAGAAGCTGATATGTGAAACAGAAAGCTTAGTATAAAAGACCCCCTCGCTAACACAACGGTTTCACGGTGGACAAATAGAACCGCACGAGAAGCTAACGGTCCTATTAGCTAGCTAGTTGGTTAGCTTTCATTACATAGCAAATGAGCTGTAAGGTGTTTTACATGCTAATATGATTTGTTGCCCTGGTGAAACATGTCTGGCTATTAATAACACTTTTTTTTCGACGTTTGATCAGTGCAGTTATGAAAATCATGTAACAGGTTTTGTTCCGTTTTTTTTTAATTTTTTTTTTTTATATACGATTCTAAAAGTCTAATTTTTTGACGAGTTTTCACCATTATTTATCAGTTTTAGCTTCTGAGTCGTAAGTGCTGATTTAGTTTCGTTTTTTAATCTATTTTCAACAGATTCAATGTTGATTTTTTCTTTTGGCTAGGAAAGATGATGTGTAGTGAACACTCAAAGATGACAGGAGATTCAAAATTTGGGGAGCAGTTTTGCACATAATTTTCTGGGAAGCATTATTTTACTATTTATTGTAGTTCACAAAAAAACTTTGACGACTATTTTTCCCCAACAGTTGTATAATTTCACTAGATTTTGTAAACGATAATAGCCTTGTTTGTGTGATGTGAATGTCCACCCTGTAAATATGGAGTGCTGACCACCATGTCCTAGAACTGTAATAAAACCTATCAACCCAAAGCGGACAAGCTTCTTGCTCCCACACTGAGCACAATCGACAACTCTAGTACATTAGACTACAAAATTATGAAAGGCCAGGCCATACTTTAATAACTCTAACATATTTCTATTGTGTTTCCACCTGTAGGGCGCCAGTACATCAAGGATGTCCTGGTTGATGGGCAGAGCCACCTGTTGATAATCCAAGAAGAAACAGAACTCCCTGATGCTCAGGTTGGTAGGAAACTGATGTAGACAACTTATAAACTTGGGATGATGAAATCCATACTGTTAGCCTTCTACTTTGTATTTTGAGTTCTGCAGTTTTCCTCTTCCTCTTCTCTACAGTTTGCATCTTGGGTGGATGCAGTTATCTTGGTCTTCAGTTTGGAAAATGAGACCAGCTTCCAGGAAGTTTACAAAATATACCACCAGCTTGCAATCCACCGGCCTGTATCTGAGATTGCTTTCATAGTTGTTGGTACTCAGGGTAAGAGACTCCCGGACAACATGTACTTTGAGTCAGCTGATTACAGAGGCACACTTAAGTTGTGTTTGTGTATTTTTCCAGATAAGATCAGCAGCACCAACCCCAGGGTGATTGACGATGTGCGGGCAAGGCAGCTCTGCTCAGATGTAAGGCGCTGCACCTACTATGAGACATGTGCAACGTATGGCCTCAATGTGAACAGAGTCTTCACAGATGGTAGGTGTTAGGATTCTCCTGTAAAAGATATAGAAATATAAAAGACAACTGCCTTCTTATGATCGTCTCTTTTTATTTCACAGCTGCTCAGAAAATCATCACAGCCAAGAAGCAAGCTGCCATCCTTGCTTCCTGTAAATCCCTGCCAAACTCTCCCAGTCACTCTGGAGGCTCCACTCCAGTGTCAGGAGTGTTTCCAGGACAGGTAAAACTCATGAAAATCATCCCGTGACACACCAAATACATATGTTGACTGTCTTGTTTATTTTTAGTGTCAGGCTATTTTTAAGTGTCCTCTCAGAAGAAACTCAATTATCTCCTCTTTCTGCTCAATTATCACTTCATCGCCTCCCATCTTCCCGGCTTCTGCTTCTACCTCTTACTTTAGGCCAGTAATGGTGGTCAGAGCAGTGATTACTCTTCATCACTCCCCTCCACTCCTGTGATCAGCCACAAAGAGATTGGCAAGGCAGGAAAACAGGAAGGGGCCACGCCTGGATCAGTTCGCAACGCGACACGTAGACGCACACCTCGATTCGCGGTACACACTGGTCAAGCTCTTTTCCCATTGTGCCTTTGCTATTAAACATGTTGCATGTGCCAAGGTTTTAGGCACTTAAAGATAAACTATGGTCTGGTGGAAGAAGCACTGAGTACCATTAATGTCACACGACAGAATGCATTTGTTTTTACAAAACTATTTGTCCATTTGTCCACTCATTCATCATGGTTAAGAGTAGAATGAGGAGACCACTTTGATAAGAAAGCCCTGTTGTACATGTTAATGTTTTCTTTGAGGCTTGCACTGTGTCCTGAGTATGAAGACAAATCAGACCTTAAGTAACTGTGTGCATAATTAAATAGCACATTTGACTGATTCATGCCTGAGAAATTATCATTACTTTGTGTATTAACTGTAGAAATAGTTGAGAGAAAAGTAAGTCATAATCATATGGATGAGTCAAAATCTAAGGTTGATGTGGTGTTGTACCTAAATGATATCCTTTGATATCTTTTCACCTCTGTGACAGTCATTTGGTGTCTTTTCCTCTGCCCAGGGTCGCAGAGGCAGTGACTCAAACAGAAGGAGCGCAGACTTTAAGGGAGATCTGGGCAGTGGACGCTGCATTCCCGTCAAACAGGTGAGAAACATGTTTCCACTTGATGCAGAAACAAATAAGATAAATGTAACGACCCTCTGCAGAGAGCATCACACCAGAAGTCAGTCCAAATCAAATTTGTGAAGGTAGTTTCATCATGTGGGGAGATGAAGTGTTGAGATCTCCCATATTGGTTTGATGAAAAGGAGAGTGGGAGTGTTTTGGCAGCCTGCTGTTAACATGCTCTTGAAATGTGCAAGATGAACACACAAGACATTTTTGCAATATATTCTCACTCTCCAGTTATGTTTTTTTTTTTATCTCCATCAGGGCATCCTGCTGAAGCGCAGTGGGAACTCGTTAAATAAAGAGTGGAAGAAGAAGTATGTGACTCTGTCCAACGATGGCATACTGAGTTATCACTCCAGTGTCAATGTGAGTCAGTGCGTTAACACAGAGCTCTGAAGCATGATGCTGCTGCCTGCAGGTTGTAACGGCTGATGTTTTGCTTGGCAGGACTACATGTTGAACACCCCAGGGAAAGAGATGGACCTCTTGCGAGTGACAGTGAAGGTGCCAGGAAAGAGACCGCCTCGTGCTGTACCTGCTGCACCCACCTGTGGTCTTCCTGCTGGGCTCAATGGGCGTGTCAAAGATGTGCCAGGACCCGAGGGTGTCAGCCCAGGTTAGTAAATATACTTATTGTATGCATATGTGACTTGAGGTTTCTTAGCAAGCATTTAATAAGCTAGGTCTTACTGCATTTGTGCATGATTAAACATTAAGGATAAATCATGTCAAAGCAGTATTTTAATTTATTTCATCGGAAAAGCAAAACAGTTCCAATAAGTGGAACTGAGCTGAGGAAGTTGTAAAGCTGTTGAGAAAACTTCAAAGAGGGGTCAAGTATCTGTGGAAGAAAGGACAAAAAATCACAAGCAAAGCAAAAACCCAGCAAAAGAACAAAAGAGCCTCCTAAGGGATTCTAAAAGTTTTGCGAGAGGGTGTTCAACACTTCAGGACTTTTTTCACTCAGGTTCTGCATCTTTAATTTCCACTGGTGTCCATGCTGATTCAGGTTTTCTTCTTACTTTAAGTGGCTCTGTTTTACATTTCATATCACCCATACATAACTGCGCTCTTGCTTTTATCCCTTCAGTCCCAGTGAGCGCCAGCAGCCTCCTGCAGGTGGAGGAGATGGAGGGACTAGGTGGTGCACTCTTCCTGAGGAGTAATAGAGGAGTGCAATGCCCCTCCACACTGTCCAACCACGCTCATAGTGTTGGTGAGGACAATAACTGTTTGATGAAATGTTGTTTTCTCAAAAAGAATTCATTTTTTTTACAATCAGGTGCATAAAATGTCATATTTATTTGTGTGATCTGGTTGCCAGATTCTGCTGTCGAGGGTGTCTCCAGCTCCTCCTCCACCAAAGACTTTGGCTCCTCTTCTCCAGTCACAGACAGGAAGAAGCATCGAAGAAAGAAAAGCATGAACATGAAAGGAGACGCAACACTCGGACAAGCAGATGGTAAACAGTTAACAGTCCATATGCTTTTGGGATAACACAGACATGAGCGCAATCATCAAGTCTCTAAAAATTAACAACACTTTTTATGAACTTGTTTATTTATTTATGCTTTTTCTTTGATTCTTGTTTTATCTTCTCATTTAGCAAAGCGCAAAATGTGGAAACTTAAAAGCTTTGGTAGCCTAAGAAACGTCAGCAAGACAGGTAAAGTTGAACTTAAAATCTATCAAACTTTTTCATCCTTTTTTTCTTCTGATTTTAAAAGGGCACTATGTCATATCTTGATTTTGTTTTAAAAAAAAGCTTAACTCACAACCTTTAGGCCCATGTTATTTTCACATTATTCCACATGTATTTAATTGAATTCAAATGTTTAGGCAGTATGAAACACTGTATTTTTCAACAAGCACACAGACAATGAGGCTAAATAAAAACAAAAAGGAAAGACATTTTAACACCCCAATCCAATTATACAAACCAAATTAATCAGCCAACTTTTCAAGCCTTGATTTAGTCTTTTAACATGTGACAGTTTTTACTGACATTGTGAAGAACTGAAGATTTTGTTGTCAAGTGTCAAAATTGTTTTGACAACAAATAAAAAAATCACAACAGGGGGATAATCCCTGAGTGGTTTCTAGACTTTCAGGAATGACTGCATGTTTCATTTCTGAACAGTGCTGATCCACTCAAGATCTCCCTTTACCACATACCAACAGCCGACAGTGGGAGGTTTATCTTTGATCCATTTTAACACATTTTGCCAGGGGAAAGAATCCATCCACCACTTCAGATTTATCAAAAAAAAATCGACTCTTAGTAAGAAGGCAGGCTGAGTAACTGCACTGTTTCTGGAAAGCTTCTGCAACTGCTAAATTATTTCTAAATCAGCAGAATAATATCTGCTGGTAATCTCTTAACTTTGTGTTTTCTTGTGTCAGATGAGGATAACTTTGATTTCCTTGTGGTGTCGAGCACTGGCCAGACGTGGCACTTTGAAGCCCAGAGTGTGGAGGAGAGAGACTCCTGGGTCCAAGCCATTGAGAGCCAGATCCTTGCGAGCCTGCAGCTGTGTGAGAGCAACAAGAATAAGGCAAGAACGAACAAAAACCTGACAGTTTTCTAAGTACTCTCAGTTTAACAATGATTATTCACTTTTTTTCTACCTGTGAAACTGATTACTTGCATTAGTTTATGTCTGTTCAGGATGTATAATGAGCCCATTCATCATGTCTTAGTGGATGTTGTTTTAATAGTGTGAACACTTACCATTGCCTTTACACATTACCATACCAAGAATAAATTTGTAGCGGAGTGCAATGATGAAAGGCAAAGGAAACCAAAAGGACAATGAATAAGAGTGTCTTTAATATAGTGAGGCTCCCTTAAGCGTTTACATTGAGTCGCCGAACACAAGCAGAGATGTGTCTTATGTAAATACAATAAAAGAGCAACCCAATGTGATTTGAACGCTTCACATATTAAAATCTGTGGCTAATGACGGTGCATATTTTCTTATGTTCCCTCCAGCACTAGAAAGACAAAGATGAATCATATTCAGCATATTTATTTGCTGTAATAAAATGCTGTTTCTCTGACTCCTCAGCATATTCTCCCCGCACGTGCGAAGCAATTGTGTTATGTTCCTTTCTACCTTAATTTAACTGACAAATGACAAAATGTTGTGCATATTAATACTAATTATTGTCTCAACCAATCTCAGAGAAAATAACCTCTGTTAAAGATGACAAATCAGGCTGTATCTTTTGTTGTTCACAGTGTCTGCAATGCCTTTGTCAGTCTGCTGCTGCACAAAAATTAAGAGTCTGAGGCTCTGTTTATGCAGATCACATACTGTAGTATACTGGCAGCTATAGTGGCATAAAATTATGTTGATGTTAACATCTGCCAGCACCAGCTCTTCAAGTCTGTGAAGCATTTCTCTCTCAGATTTTTATTTGCAGATTTAGAGTTTTAAAAAAAGCTGTGAATTGATTGAAATCCTGCTGTGAAATGTGTAGAGGGATGAGCTGAACGTCATCAAAGTTTGAGCAAAATACAGTAAATTTTAAATTGCTTTGACAGATTGTTCTTCCACATAATTTTGTCCAAAAGGCAGCAATTCACACATGCTCACAAAACCAACCGCCAGTAACAGCAGCCAGTTCATCTTATTTTAGTAAGTGAAAATAGGGAAGGGATAGCGGCCACTGGGCCAAGAGTAAATAAAACACTCATAAAAAGGAAATCTGAGCTCATTATCTTCTCTCAGAAGTCCATTTAGAGAGCAATGTCATATTTCTGTGATGTGCATTTGCACCTTGGGACTTCCAGGGAAAGGAAGTTAACCTCAGCCTTTCTCTCATCTTGTCAGGAAACTTATACAGCTGGATCGTTATGAAGCAGCGAGGGCAGATCATAAAACTATCACTTAAACCTGCTGCATCTGCGTACCTGTATGGTTCAGACTGCCACCTAAAGACTGTGTTAATCTCTGTTCATATTAAATCCTGTAGCAGAGTTAGTCCAATTATCTCCAAAAATGATACTTTCAATTTATATAATGACTCTAAATGATATCTTTAATCCCATGATGCATTGCCTTATTAGCGTTATGAGAGTAGTGTGTCCTAGGAGGCCGGACTCAGTGAATTTAAAGCTTTAAATGGTTATAATAACTATGGCCATCCACCACCGCCTGTTCATTTGAATTATAATAATACTTATTGCTAACGAGAGCAGCTGGCAGAGCTAGCTGCACTCAGTGTTTCTATGCTGCTGTTTCCCTTATTGTGACCATACACACTGTGTGCCCTCCGCAGGCTCGCAGGAACAGCCTGAGTGAAGCAGTGGCTTTGCAAGCAATCCGCAACGCGAAGGGCAACAACTTCTGTGTCGACTGTGATGCTCCAAGTTAGTGACACTCTTCAGTAGATGTTTCCCTCTACAGTACACGTTTTGATCTGGGGCTAGCTCTGGTTGATTACTCATTTCAAACCTCTCGATGTGTCATCAGTCCTCCCACGCACAGTTGTCATTTGTTCCTTGCTCTCTTTTTTTTTTTCCATTTCATGTCTGTGATGATGAAAGGATAATCAACCAGGCTTCATGCAGAAATAAGATTATAAGACATCAATGTGGGGCAAGAAACTGAGACGGATTGGGAGATATTTACACCTGAATTCTGATTTCTTTCCTATCCCAACATTTAAAATCTATATCAACTACAGGCAAAAAAGACACTAGACATTATGTATTCAGCTGGTCAAATTACATAAAGATGTGTGCAAAATCAAATAAAGGTCAATTTTTCAAGTTTCCCCTCAGCTTACCCTCTTAAGACACAGCGTCCACATATTTGGACATTACATTTCTGATTCTCATGATACTCCATTTTTTTAAACTTTGACCTGTTAGCCACATTTAGGGACACAGCCCACATAATCTTTTGGTGAAATCACAACATTACACCCATTTTAGTGGAAAAAAAAAAATCAATGTGTTAAAGTTCATTAACACTAATAACAAACAACTAATAGATAACTCATAACAAAAATAATCAAACTTCCTGTACAAAGACCAAGTTTAGGTATGACACTTATTAGGTCTTACTTGTCCCAAATAGCAAGGTAAATTAAAAATTGCACACAAGCCTAAATACACTTAACAGGCATAACAATATGACCACTGACAGGTGAAGTAAAGAAACGGATTATTACTTCATTGTGGTACCTGAAAGTGGGTGATACTGTGGGCAATGCTCTGTTGGGAAACCTTGTGTCTTGCCATCTATGTAGATGTTTCTTTGAACTGAAAAATGTCATATTTCAAGATAGTGAAAGACAAAAACAATGTCTGAATTGCTTGTAAATAGTAAAAGAAATCTGCCAATGGAGTGAGAAAGAAAATTGTATCATTTCTTGAATTAAGAAATTCTTATTTCAAGAAAAGTCGTTTTTGGTAGTTAACAAGCAAGACAAATCCAAGCAACTTTCTCTTGTGTCCTGCTCTGAGTGTCGACTCGATGCTGGCCCCTAGAGCCGAGGAAAGCCCTTTGACACCTTTGTCAAAACATCCATTTTTACAGCTGGCACAGACATGTTCACAGCCTGGCACAAAAACTTTTTTTTTTTTTTATCTCTGAGCCCCTTCCCCTTTTTCTACACATTGTACAAGGGTTGAATTTCCTCATACTCTTCATTTGATACTTACAGTCTCACAATAAAGGCATGAAAAAGCCCTGAAACTCATTCTCAAAAATAGAGAAACACTCATACTACAAATGTGTTAATGAAACTTGAGATAACTTCTTCATTCCCATTAGCAGAAACGTCTGCCAAGCAACTGTTAATTGTAAGCCAAACAAGAGACTTCACAACATATTGAGCAACCTGCTGCAAAGATAAATAATAATGAACTTTTGTTCTTAGACATGCAGTCAGCAAAAACAGGGTCTTGGATTTCTCCAAACCAAACAAAAATAGTTCAAAAGCTGAATTTTCTGCTAGTGTTGGAACACTTCAGAGAGCCAGAGCTTAAGGGGAGATACTGTCTGGTGTATAGGCTACAGATTTTACAACTGTGCTTGAAAACCTTGCCAAAAGCTAACCATAAACACAAATTTCAAACCTACATATTAATACAGCCCAGCACTGATACAGGTACTTAAAATCATACATTTGGTTTCCAGTGAATCCTGATTTGTTTTCTTTTCCTCTAAGATCCTACCTGGGCCAGTCTGAACCTGGGTGCTCTAATATGCATAGAGTGCTCAGGGATCCACAGAAACCTGGGGACTCACCTATCACGTGTTCGCTCTCTGGACCTTGATGATCTGCCACGAGAACTAACACTAGTTCTCAGCGCCATCGGCAACCACATGGTGAACAGTATATGGGAGGCACGCACTCTGGGCCGCCGTAAACCTGCACCTGATGCTACACGGTAAAAATGACCAATGTGACAGAAAGAAAGAATGTCAAGAGTGCAAGTTTAGTAGAGACTGTGAAACTCTGAAGATGAGTCTAGACGTTGCAGGGACAAGAAGAACTTTTTATTATGTACAGAAGAAAGACTACAAACTCAAAATGTGTTCCTCTGAATATTCATCACATCTCTCTTCTTTCTCTTCTTGCTCAGTGAGGAGCGCGAGTCATGGATCAGGGCCAAGTATGAGCAGAAACTCTTTGTGGCACCGTTGCCTCCTCCCACTCCTGGCGAAGGTCCAGACATCACGCTCTCTGGCCGGCTTCTTCTGGCAGTGATGGAGCACAACCTCCCCAAGCTGCTGCTCCTTTTGGCCCACTGCACTAAGGAGGACATGAATGCCCCCCTCAGCCTGGCCATCTCCTGCAGGTCGCTCATGGCGCTGCGACTGCCTGGCTCTGCCCTGCATGCTGCCTGTCAGCAGGGAGACGTGGTGATGACACAGCTGCTGGTTTGGGTGAGATACCTGTCTCAGACACTGAAATTACCCAATCTTTTGTTTGGAAGGCTGCCTTCATATCACCAGATTATAACAATAAATAGAAATTGAGATGATGGTACAGTTTATTTTCAGCTCAGACAAGGTGTGAAATTGATTAGGAGATATCTAGCATCATGTTCAGTAATCCAAAACCTGCAAATTAATAACTGTTGCCCTTCAAGAACTTCTACGTGATTCCCTCAGCAAATAAAAAGTGTTGAAGTGTCGACTCAGCAGACCACTCAAGGTTGATCTATACGTGTGAAAGGCACTAAAGCTCTCTGAGTCACACCTTTGTTGGAATAATTTCAGACCGTCACGTCAGGTCAAAAGTTGCATATCATTCCACTCTTAATAAGAATGTTAAAATGAAACACACATTTTGTTTATCTTTGTTTTCTTTTGTTCTTGTTATTAACCAGATCTGCTCTTACCAAACAGCAAAGACAAAAACAAGCTACATGTTTTTGCTGAGAAATAATGTATTTTATTTTTATTAATTCTTGTGTTAGCATAAGTTACATGTTCCATCACATTCCTCCTCAACTCTGCTCATGTGGTGAGAAATGCTGCAGGAGGCCAGACCTGTCAGCAGAGCTGTCGGTCATGATGTCACATCCCTCTTTTTCACACTAAAAAAGGCTGCAACTCCTCAGGAAAGACCCTACACATTCCTACAGGACGATACCAAACCATTTTCTGAATGTAGTATCACAGTGTGACTCCTAAACTGGCCCATCTTCAGTCCTGAGTTGTCACCCAATAAAAGCATCTGGGGTGCCATGAAATGAGAAAAAGAACATGAAAGGAGACATTGTATTTGACAACTTTTCACCTTCACCACTCCAGAAACCCATCTTTTCTGTAAGTCAAGAAAAGAGGTGATGCAACACAGTGGTAGATTCCTCTTGTAGCAACTGTTTTGAAGCATGCTGCTGGCATCAAATTTTAAATGAGCACTTTTTTAAATGAACAATTTTTTTAGGTTTACATTTCAGTTAATTATAGAATAATTTCAATGAAAACCAACAAATGCTGTTTTTATTAACATTCACACAATGGTCAAACCCTGCTGGAATTTGGATTGTGACTAAAACTAAAATCTAAAAAAAAAAAAAAACATTTACCCAAAAGTTGGCACTATAACAACTAACCTTCATGACAGGAATCAAGTATGAGAAACATTTAGCATGCATTTTATTTTATTTTATTTTTTTAACCTAAGCTTGATCTGTTATGGTAAAAGAACCAGGCCTTAAGATGCATACTGCAGGCAGTCACCAGGGGGAGCTTTAGAAGTTTTGGCCTCACTTAATGAGAGCTGTTTTTTTCAACACTAAAGCCTCTTTGAATTAAGTTTATTTTTCATTCAGCTCTTCATAGTCTTTTTTTTTCTTTCTTTAAGTTTATTGTTTAATTCATCCCATTATTTTATTTTTCTTTATCTCTTCCCTCATGTCAGTATTTTGTCATGTTATCTGACCGGTAACAAACATGTCAGGATGAGAAAGGCTGGCCACGGACAAAGATTCTTGTTTCTATAGAAATACTTGTAGTATAAACATAATTTTTCTTACCTAAGTAAAAATAATACACAATTTCAGTCTTTGTAGCTTGTGACTAATATTTAAACATGACGACTCCCACAGGACCACCAGAGTAGGACAACAGGAGTTTGAACTTATAGTAATTGTAATACCTCTTAAGGCTGTGTGAATGTCTCATATTTCCCTTCTCCCATGAAGACATAACTGCTCTTCATAATAAATCTATCAGGGTTTTTTTTCTTTTCAGTACGGCTGTGATGTTCGATACCGGGACACTCAGGGGCAGACAGCGCTGGTTCTGGCTCGTAGTGCTGGCAGTCAGGAGTGTATCGACATCTTGCTCCAGCATGGGTGTCCTAATGAACTCTCCCCCTCCGTCTCCTCGGCCGCAGCTGCCGCCTCATCCAGCTTCCCTGTTGCCATGACACCAAACCTGACAGTTGCCACCACGCTGAGGATTTCGCACAAGAGTGGTGCCACCAGTTTGAGCTACAGCACCACAAGAAGAGCAGTGTCATAAAGAGAATGTAGTGTGGTAAAGTGTGTGTGTGTATGTGTGTGTGATTGAACCAAAAGAAATTGAGATGGTTTCCTGATGACACTTTCTACGCAGATGCTAAAGAGAAAAATAAATTACATGAAGATGCCTCTGCATTCAGATTTATAAAGAATGTATTGCACTGTGTACCAGCTGGTATGATTTATATTTCATCATGCAGTCAATATTCTTCTCTTAATTAAGAACGGGAGTTTTGCCTTTGGCCTCAAACAGCATTGCTGAGCATCTCAAGGCCAGAGGAAAAGAACTGCAATAAGTCTTCAGTTTTCAAGTCTGTCTTTCTCTGCTTAGATTTCCAATGTCAAACACATCCACACGTCCTGACTCTTTTGACAACGAATGTGAGTTTGCATATGTTTAACACAGCTGGCTGTCCAGTGCTTAAACAGTGTTGTGTGTGTGTGTTGGAAAAAAAAACAACCTTTACAGTGGCTGAAAAGGGGGCTGTTTTAAAGATAATCAAAATAACTGTATAGAAATGCATTGATAAAATATTATAAATCTAAGAAATTTAAAAGTGCTTCATTTGAAAGATTGTTATTATATGATTTGTACAGTTGTTTCTGTGTATAAAACTCAAAGAGTTCCTTATAAGCTAATGAGAGGTTTCCTGTGCAGCCTCGTGGTTTCCTTTAACTTCCACCTGATTAACTCTTTGACATCCCAGACTGAGATTTCTATGTTCTGTTTGTATCACTGTGTGCGACAGAAACACTGTACATGACGCGTGCATTTTGACTTCACTAGCAGCAGCTCATTAATCAAGGCAAGTGTTTTACTAGATGTGCAACTGAACAAGTGAAATGCCTTGATTTTGATTGAATGTATACAAAAACAGATGGTTTCAGTTCTTTATTTCAAAAACTAATGTGTTTTAGAGCTAATCTATTTGATGGAATGTTAGGGCATTTTATTTTTTATTTAACTACTCCTATTCCTCCTGTGACTAATTAAATAGTATGGTATAGGAGATTTAAACTTGGCAAAGGCGCTGAGCTATAAAACCAAGCCTTTGAAGGACCAGGTGGCTGAAAAATCAACATTACATAGAGGAATGTTGCCCGAACTAATATTTGAAAAAAAGGCATAAAAAAACAAGTCTCCTGCAGTACTGTATGTATTTTTTGTGTTACTCTAAAGACTCACCTGATTGTATTTGTCTGTGATGTAAGCATCTCTCTCTCATTTGTATTTTTTTACTCATGCAATGACTCATAGAGCATTCATCAACAATACACTGAGGCTGAAGCCCAAGCTCTATTTGTGTGTTTTTCTGTGTCCAGGATCCTGGTGAAAAATAAGTTCTCAACAATAACAGGCAACAGGAATGGGAAGAGTTCAGCATGCAATACATGGCAGTAGTATCATCACATATTCTGGTGCACAGGGGCTTCATGTTTCAAACTGAGCTGAGGGCAGGTGGATGCAGCAGTCCAGTGGCAGCACTTCACACTCTCAGAGCATACCAACTTGAGATCCTCTGGATCAAACCAGTTCTTGTTAAGGCCCCTTCTGGCTTTGACCTAGTTCTTTCTAGGTCGGAGTCATACCCTCATTTTAATACCACTGAACCATTGCTGTGGTGGTTACAGTTTTGTGAATTCACTCTTTCAAAGTTATAGCTAAAAAACTTGACATGAATTGGACAAAAAAGGAGAAACTGAATAAAACATGTAACGTTTCCATGAGCTATGAAGAAATTACAAACATTTAGGCTTGCAAACTCTAAAACTGTGTCACTTCTTTCCTAAAATTTGTTCTTTGTGGCTTTTATGTAATTCTCAAAATAATGAAAGGAAGGACAATAGAGAAACTTTGACTCACATGTGACTGTTTTCTAATTAAGGAGCAGGAGTTGGTCCCTTTCAGCTTTTCATAACTCCTGAGTTACAATAGAATTTGGTACCTTATACCATCCCTTGATAGGTATGAGGTTCCTATCAAAAGTAACAAGATCTATGCCCAGATTCACATGTGTAAAAAAAAACGTTCCAAAAATTGCATTTAAATGAGGATAAGGCAGGTGTATAGAGTTAATTTCCTGGGTCTTCCCAGGTGCTCTCGAGCAATGATGAACCTCTAGATCTGAGCTGTGCCCTCACAGATCTGGTTAATCTTGCCTCTCATCAGTTCCTGAATGGATAGTTAGCATCCTCACATTTTAATAAATGTAAGAGGTACCATGAAAAAACACTCCTGGATACTGCTTTGATTGCTAATATATGATCATTTGTCCCACACAGTGCCAAATTGTCTGACATCCATGTTAAGCAACTTATTCTCTTAACTGCTGAGGTCCTAACACATAAAGTTTGTGACATTAATTTTATGTTTATGGTTAGGGCTACTAAACACATTTTTGGAGGTTACAAAAGTTAAAAAAAAGTTTGTGTTTTTATCAGGTTTTAAATCCTGGTTTCAAAGTCTAATTCTGACTTAAATCTCAATATTCTCTAAATTCTGACTTCAATGTTGAAATACTGAGAACAAATTTTAGAGAAACACATGCACCATTAAATTATAAAAACAATGAATCACAGTCTGTGTTTTCTTGCATTCACTGCTCTGACCTTGTAAACATTTGACTCATTTAAATAACAGTTATGATGGTGAATAGTTCATTGCATGCAGAGGTAAAACAAGTGTTATGCAACGTGCAGCTGGATCCATGCTTAAACATTTAAAATGAAAGCTCTTTGATGAAATCACTGTTTAATATTTAGTGAGCTGCAGTGCTTTCTGGATGATGCAAGCTTTTGCAGCATCCGCTGGCACCAACAAAGCACTGCAATGGAGATGCTCAGTGTAGCAAAACAAACACTTCACACTGAAATGAGCACTAATGGAGGTGTGCAAGAATAAATTGTTTTGGCTTTCCAAACACTCCACAAATTTGGACTGTATTTTTAAAATATTAAAATAAAATAAAATGCCCGTGTGGTGCATTTCTGTTCTGAAGAGGAAAAAAAATCAGACAAACAGATCTGGAGGAGTCCAATGACAGAGCCAGTCTTTTTTATTTTCTTTTTTTTTTTTTTAATATCTTGTAATTGCAGTTAATCATGCCATAATAATTGATACATTCATGGGTAATTACATGTTTTTTTAAATAAAGTTTCATTTTTGATCTTAAAATTGTAACTAAAACTATACAGCTCTCCCTGTAGTGGCAGTATTTAACAGCTGGTCTGCTTTCACATACTTCTATTGGTGTCGCTCAATCTGCTTCTGTCTGTTTCGCTCTGAGGGAAAAGTTTATTTTTCCAACTCTTGATCTTTGAGTGGGGTGGTATATTAGTTAGAGTATTATCCGCAAGGCACGCAGGTCAGCTTGATCCCTTAGTTAAAAGATCATCCATAGAGCCAGATCTGAAGCTAGGCTATCAGCCACTGCAGGCGGTGACGGCTTTACAGCATAATTCAGCTAACTTTAACTCATCCTCTGGCTCAAACCCCAACACCTTTGTCTGTGTAAGGGAACACTCTATTTTGACATTTTTTTTAGTGATTTGTAATGTTCATTTCTTTGTTCTTAATCATTCTCTACAAACACTCCATCATTCAGACCAAAACAAGAGTGAGTGTGACTTATAGATTGTAAAAAAAACATGGATAGAACCACAGCTATCCCAAGTGAAGCCAAAATGAAAAGAGCTGTCCATGGTTACAGTCTGTAGTTTATGTCAGTCAGATGGAACTTGGAGACTTAGACGTGCCGTAAAGGGATCTTTAACCTTTTCTTGAACATGTGTTTTGTTTCATAAAACAGCAGTATTGGTGGTGCGGCTGCTTCAAGAGTCAGATCACTTTTGTACAAGCCTTGACTCCACCAGTGCAATGTCTGTATCCATCAAGACTGTATTTTGGCCCCACTTTTCAAAATGGCAGGATATTGAAGCATGATGTCTGTTTGGAACGGCTCATTCAGAACATTTTGAAATTATCAGTAAATACATGATACTGATTGATGTTGATTTGGCTAACATCAAAGAGAACTAGATGATGACCTGAACTGAACTTAATCCTTTCACTCGGCAAAGATCTTTGCGATGAACTCCAGGAAACGTTTAGCATACTGCTCTGGATGAACTGTTGAGATTTCTCCTCCTCCCTGCAAAACACACACACACACAGACACACACAGTGTTGGGTAAATTACTTAAAATAAACCATTAGTTACTCGTTCCTTTCCCAAAAAAAGGAATTGAATCAGTAACATAATTACTCATTCATAGATGTAAATAGTTACCAGGGAAAGTAATTATTGTGTTACTTATTTGGAAAAACCATAAGAACTCAGTTTTTGGGAAATAATGTTCACATGTATGTTTTTGCCTTTTACATCTATGACGTTGAAGTGATGTCTTTTTACTTCTTTCCTGAAAATGATGTTAATGTAGTGCCTGTAGGCCTACCACCATCCTGAAAACGCCATTTTGAACTCGACAGACCGCTCAGCACTCGTGCATATTAAATTTGTAGCTTCTGTCCCGTGTCTGGCTGGGCTAGCCAAGGCTGCAAGACCTGCCGACACTGCCAAGGGATTCTCCCGCTTTTTAACCCAGTCTCTCGCTCCACTTCTGACTTGTAATTTCTCCCAATAGCCCCCTTATTTTTTAGTCTGGTCCTGTCATCTCTAATATATTTTCAAGTCAAAACAAGTCGGCTACTTGTGCCTTACATTCAAAACTCCAAAAGCATCCCCCGTCTAAAAGCCTCCAATTGAGTTGGTTTGATCCAAAGATGCTGCAAGAGATCCTCTCTGGCTGTAGGAGATTCTCTCTGCAGACGCACACAGGTGGCTGTGCAGTTTTTGTTGAAAAGTTTACTTTAGCATCAGCTCTTTGTTAAAAGACATGTCAACATGACTGTATTCATCATTACTTATGGGTCTGCCTGCTTTTCCCCACATTTTTTTGAAGCTTCTCTCCTGTGCCTGGCTGAGCAAGCCAGGTCAGATACATAGTAACAGTAAAAAGTAACACAGTTAGTAACGGCATTAGGTTTAACTCTGTTATTCACTACACTGCACACACACTCACACACGTATACACACACACACAGACACAAAGACAAAAATGAAAGCATCCCGCCACACTTTGAACAGTGGAGATCTAAGGGCAGCATATGCTAACCAATCCCTTTAAAGAGCGCTGGTCTCTCACCCCGTGTTTGACAGCTTTGGCAGCGTGAGCAGCTTTCTTCTTGGTGTCGTACTGTGTCAGCACGTCAATCAGACCCATAAAGTACACCTCCCTGCAGGGAGCACCTGGAGGGATTCACCAGATCTGATGAGTGCAACATTTCTCTGGCTCTGGGTGTATGATGTCATCCTGCAGGCAGGGCGAGGGTATTTTACAGAAAATGACTCACCTATAGCACTTTGGATAGCGTACACATCTATGTAAGGGTCAAACTCTCCTGGTCCCATAGGTTTGAAGCAGTTCATGTAGCCACTAATACCCTCAGGAGAAATGGAGCCATGAGCAGGGAGCAGGCCATTTTCATCCTCATCCTCCTCTTCATCAGTGGACTCCATCTCTTCCTCTTCCTCCTCCCTCTCAGCACGCTCCACGTCATGGATGCCAAGCAGTAGACTGTAGTCCATGATCCTCATACGCACCAGAAACTGGGGTAAAAAGAGGCTTTACTTTAATTGCTGAACGAAAACAAACAATGGTGCTATCCTTTGTCATGCTTATTTTCTTACATCAATATCTCTGTTGAGTTTTTCCATGATCTTGTCCTTTTCTTCATCACTGACATTAACTTTCTGCATGTTGTTCTTAAAGTCGACGTCTTTGTAAGTCGGCAGGTCCTTCTCCTGCAAGCACAAAAGGAAGGTCAGCCACAGTGAAAACACATTTTCAAATGGAAACATGAAAACCTCCGCAACAACAATCAGTGACAGAAAAAAAAAAAAGCTTTGCTGTCCAATAAGAGCAGTTGGCAAGCTCAAGGATTTCCATGTTTCTGCTGCTAAATCTTTTCAGTGTTTCATTGTCTTTCCAATGAAATCCCAACAGAGACACTCAATTCATCTAAAGCCTACTGCTGGCCAATTTTCTGGGACTGCTCTGAAAATGTAAACCTTATATGTCACAACGCCCAGACAACTATTGTTTGCAATACAGAGAAAGTGACCTCCACCGTTGGGCAGAATGCTGGCACAGCAAAATGAAGTTTGTGAAGTAGTTCTGGTTGAGGAAACAACAAGGGAGGGATAAGCTGCGCTCAACAGCAAAAAGTACATACTAACACCTTTACTCCTCTTCTCCCTCCTCAAGAAGTGAAATTCCTCTGGTCAAAAAACCTTGCAGTGCACACATCACTACTCCTTGCGTTACCTTGGTAACATCAACACCTCAGATATCTGTTGCTGCTACTGTGGAAGTTTAAATCCCAAATTTACATTTCTCTATAATGCCGAACCTTGGGTTTCTGCACAAGTATATTATACACAATATATACATATTTCTTATATATTGATTCTGTCTAGAAGTTGCTATAAATTCTAAATCTAAATTTTAACTCATTTTTCTTACAAGTATTTACTTCATTGAAAAAATGCACATTTACTGGTAGCAAATGTTTTCTCTTTCTCTTCGAGACATCTCCACTGAAAACAAATGTGAATGCATCACCTCTGGGAAAAGTACAGTTAAAGCAGAGTCTGGAATACTACATTTACTTGATCTCACCTTCTCTTTAAAGCTTGCTTCACGAGCCATTCGAGAGCCCTTAGAAAAGAAAAACACAGTCTAGTTAACATAACTCAAATACTATGGGAATCCCACAGACAAAGACAAATTATTTTATTAATTGTTATTCATAACATCTATCTGGGCATTATTGTCTTTATATATCATACATCCAACAAAAATATATGATGGATCATATTTTCTACCAAGGTAAAGACTTAATACTTTTTCAGCATGCCTTCTCTTTTCATAAATTCATGCCCACAGTGAATCTTGCTCTGACAGGTGAATCCTCATCAAAAGTGACCTCACACTCCTACATCTTTTACCTTGAGGTCATATTTCCTGTGTACATGCAGTCTGTGGCTGAACATGTTCCTCATTACTAACAGGTAGGTGTCCTCGCTCTCCACGGTGACTCTGTACATGGCCAGGAACTGAGGGAGTAGCGTGTTGCCATGACAGGTGACAATATGCTAGAAGAGGAGTGAGGTGAAAAGACGGTGAATGTTGGGAACATAAAAGAAAAACAACAATCCAGTGTCAGTGTTGCAGATTTACTGTCTCCAGTTTAATCTGAACAGGTTTTCTGTCTGACACTTGAACTGAGGCATCATTAGTTTTACAAGCAACACCTGTGCTTTTCTCATTACAGCAAAACAAACATCAGCTGTGACACAAGGCGTGCTAGGACGGAGCAGATGCAAATATCCTTTACTACAGAGCCAGAAGAAAAAACTGAAATTTGATACATGTCTCTTGAATGCTTTAAAATGTAGTCATGTCTAACTTGAGTCTTTAGAGAGCATGTTGAACTGACATTCTATTTATCTGCTCTTTATTTTTTATGATGATGCTTCCTCACTTTTTGCTCAAATATTACATAAGCTCTGATATTAATTTCTACTTTTTGCTGAAAACGTCTCATTTAGAATCAACCACTTGCCTTCCAGTTTTCACGTTGTAAAACCTTTGCCATGGCAACCACAAAAGTGGAAAATTTTTCTCCTCATGCACAAATAGTACTCAACAAAAAGAGAGGAAAAGGTTTGAGTCATGAAATTAATGTCGGGGTTTTTTGATGAATGGGGTCAATCATAGATGACCCAACAGATTCAAGGTTGTGTTTTTCTATCTGAGAAAGGACACTGCAAACAGATGTTAGCTGTTAGTCATACCTGGTGATACTCTGAGAGCATGTTGTGCATTTCCTCCACCTCCTCACTGGAGATTTCTTTTATTACCAAGGTGCGGTCATAAGATATGAGCAGCAGCCCCACACACTGGCCGTCCTCATCTTTGAAGAGAGGACTGCGAGCCAGAGACACCTGTTGGTGAGAGAGAGGATGACATCTTTGACTCTGAGCACTGAAAACACAACCTCTTTCACCCAGTACAGTTCTCTTGTGTGAAGAATTCACATGAAGGTTGTTCAGAAAATCTAATGGTTGAATTGTATTTGTGTGGGGGTCATAACATCTGAGTGTGAGAAGCTTGGATCTGTTCCTGATTACACCTCATGTTTTAAGACATGTCAGGCATATATTTAGTAGATGAGCAATAGAAAAAATTCTGCTGTCACAGAATGAAGACACACTCCTTATATAAAGTACTTGTGTGCTATGCAAATGTGCACAGAGCAGAGCGGCTGATAACTTTGTGTGCCACCTGGTGCATGCAAACATTACACAAAGACATGCAAATTTGGAGAGAGCATTTCAATTCATGTCTCCTTTTTAAGAAATTAAGACAAAAGGGAAAACCTTGGATGTTTTCTAGATTTAAAACCCAGTGTTGTTTCTCCAAAACATCTTTTTTTCAGCCTAACCTTGTAAAGAAGAGTGTTTTAGTGCACTTTTAAATGGTGCTTTGAAGGGGAATTTAATTATGTAATTTTACCTGGTAATCTTGATCCTCTATTCCAAAATGCTCTCGCAGGTTTCTGAACACTTGTGGACAGTAGTCTTTGAATTTGAACTGTCCTGGAAGGTTCTCTCTGAAGAGCAAACACGTTTTAACACATTAATTAATAATAATACAGCTTGAACACCTGTATCTATCAACACTTCTGCGTAAAATATGCATCACTTAGGGTAAAGTGACAAAAACCTTATGGTTTTTTGGGGAATGAACAGAAGATCAGAAGCCATGGACTTATCACAGATATATACAGTAAGTCACTAAGCAGTAGTTAGTCATATACTGATATTAAAACTGATGCAGAAAACAATGCTTGGGTTGACTAAGAAACTGTATGATGAGGTCGTTTGTTCTGCAAACATCTCTGGTACTGCACTCTGAGCACATCCAGCAGCAACAAAACAGCAAAGGAGATAGTGATCAGTAAGAAAATGAAGAATCACCATAGAAACGTATCAGGTATGATTTCATTCTTTCTTAAAAACAACACGTGTTTTATGTTTTCTAAAAATTAGGAATCTGTAAAATGTTTCCAAATGTATGTGGGTATTAGTGCCAAAAGAGAGTCCATGTGAATATGAACAATTTGAGTAGCTTGCTTAAACACATTTTTGTTAGTTCAGTGGGAGTGTAAAAAAAACCCTGCACTTTTAGAGGTCCAAATTGACAACAGCACAGTACTTCTAGCCAACAGCCTGCAGTTGACTAAAGAAGTTACACAAAGACCCTTGAATCCATGGACGATAACTGCACTTTAACATCAGAAAACATATTTTATTGTTCTGCCCACCTCTGTTTGTAAGTCCCTACACGACCTGAATTCCTGAATGGATTAGAGGATTATTGAGAGCCACTCAAGTTTTCCAGTCACAATCCGTATAGAATATGAAGCTCAAGGCAAGACACAGTGTACTTCCAGCAATAACAGTTCAATCTCTCATTCTGACCCTGAGCTTTTCAGATTCGCCTGTTTAGCTGTTTTCTCTTCTTTTGTCATTTATTTTGTTAGTATAAAACAAGCTGAAAATAATGCTGTGGAAAAATCTTTCCTTTACATGGCCTTGAACCAAGCTCATAACATCTCTATTTTCTTTTAATGTTATTTGTAAGCGGTGTTAGTACTAAATAAAGGCTACTTTATGTGTATAAAATTGTTATTATTCATTGTAAGATGTATCATATAAAGCACAGCCTGACAAAAAAAAAAGGTTAAAAGATATGTAAAAATGTCAGGAAGAAGCAGGATGAAAGTCCCAGCAGGTCAGAGGAGAGAAGAACAGTACTTGTTGAAGAGGTGGTTGTTCACTTTGATCTTGGTGCTGGCTTTGAAGTCGTCTGGCAGCAGCATGACAGGTACGGGCACCTGGCTCAGGTCGTTAATCTGCAAAGGATCATGGTTAAATTCTTAAAAATATGTTCATAGCAGGGCCAATAGAAGCACGTTTGGCTCATGAAAGCAGCACACATACCCACCGAATGATTGACCCCCCACATCAGCACGCTCAGCACGGGGTCACTGGCTCGGAAAACTTCCACTTTCTGCTGCACGAAGTGTTTCTTCTTGGTCTTCCTCTTTCGCGCCAAGATGCTCAAAGGGTTGGAACTGGCCCCCGGGGAAGACATGATATTTTTCACGCGTGTATGTGACTCGTGGTTCTAGTTTTCATCCGAAGCGTCCTCCTGTGTATGTAAAGTAGGCTGAGGTCCGCCGTGTGGAGGCTTTGGGGTGGCAACACCTCCTCCTGCTCCTGCTCCTGCTCCTGCTCCACACTCAGACTTTAGAGGTTTTACGCACGAGCAGAAAAGTACAACAGGTGTAGCAAATCTCCAAAGACAACGCTGACAAAACTCAGAACTACGGTCTTTACGTACCTGTAAAGAAAGAACAGCTTTCAAAAATCCGTACCCCTCGCATGCTTGTGATATGATACTGAGTTTTGGTGTTGTGTGTAATGTACAGTCTGAGGTTTTACCCCGAGATACCAAAATGTTTGCGTTTGTAGGGTTTCTTACTGTAGCCATCTCCATAAACAGTAGTAATAGTTCATTGTGATAAAATGTTAAATATGGGAGTTCTCCAACACCATGTGCCATAAATGGCCTCAATGTGGAGCAGGGGTCAGATAGTATTTTTCCATACTTAAGATTTTTGAGGTCTGAGCTTGAATCTTCTTTAAGATCATTCACTAAATCCCACAGGAGCTGTTTCCCTCGGATATCAGACATTTTGGGTTTATTTGGTTCAGTCTGCAGCCCACTCAAACATATTACAACAATGGATCTGAGTGACTACCCACTTTCAAAGAACTTCTCCGACCAAGCACCGGCTCATAAATCAAATGTAGGGGAGAACAGGGTTGGCTGTCACACTTATCATATCTCGCCACCAGAGGGCGCTGTCTATTAAATTGTGGTATGGATTTTTTTTTTTATATTAAATTTTAAATTTCTAGCTTCTTAGTACTTTACTTCTTGGTGTTTACACAATGAGTCTGTAACAAAACAACTGTTAGCCTTACAAAAGCATGAAGGCAAAGTGATAAGGTTTAGATTGTTACTAGCTAGCTAACTAGTAGTTAGACAGTTGTGAGCCTCAATGGCTGCAACAAATTCAAGTTGGGGTTGGTTGTCTTGTATATTTATTGTTGTATACAGTAGACTGGCCTTAAGATGTTTCTTATTTATGTTTCTTGCTCTCTTTGTTTGTCAAAATGCGTGTATTTATGTATTTGTCAACTTGTCAATGGATTCTTGCCTTTACAAAAATAAAAAAATAAAAATGTGTTGTGACAAACAACCCCATAGTGTGTCACAACCATCCCTGTAATAGGTTTGTTTGTCACGGTGTGTCAGAGTGCCTTTGATAGTTAATTACCTCTTCGGTACAATAAGCTGGAAATTAACCAACACCTTAAGGTTCAATTCAATGTAGAAAAGACTCCTGAAAGATGTTTGATGATGACCAATTCACTCGACACTAAAAAGTGTGACAACCAGCCGTGGTTAAATCTTATGCCTTAGTCTGCATCTTTTTGTTTTTCTCTTCTTTCCACAAGAATTGTAGAGGCGTGTTTAAACAGAATCAATTTTATTTAAAAAATGTAAGAAAATGCAATCTAAATGCTCAAATTCATAGCATCAACATCAATCATTTAGTCATTTAGTGTCAGTCGTTACCCTTCTTAAACCGCCTCTTGATAACAAATCTCCAGAAAAGGTGATTCTGCAGTAAAACTAGGGTGATAAAAATGCATCAGGTACCTGCTCTAGCAGGCAGAAAATGATAAATTATGTTCTCTAAATACCACCAGTATTATACATAAATATAATACATTATTAAAGTAGCATAAATAGGATTAAAAGAGGTTATGTACAACAATCTTAAGTAATACCTTTACAGTGGTTAAAAAATACTGAAATAGTCCTTTTGATACAAATCTTTCTTTTTCTGATCTATGTTTGATGATGAGAAATAGTGAAATTTTTATCACCAAGTTAAAATGCTGAACTCTGATGATAAACAACTTTAATGTGTGTATCCTGTATAACACTTGGCAAGGAAATGTCAGCTTACATAAAATCAATATAAAGCTCCAGCTCAGAAAAGTTAATGCAAAGTGATGTCTGATTAATACTCGTATTATATTCAGTAGAGGGCGCAAACAGACAAAGTAACACCTGGATTTGAAGCAGCTTCTTATTGGTGGAGAGCTGCTCCTGGCTGTTGGAGAGGATGAGACATGAGAGTGCTGAGCTCCTGTAGACGCTGTATGTTGTTCCTTCATCTTTATCTCATGTCAGTCACATGAGATAAGCCTCTGTGTTGGTTCAGACTTTGTGCTTTTTTAACAGCTCAGGTGGCCCTTGTGCCTGGTTGTTGAGGTGAGCGGCATGCCGTTCTGATTCACACACCAGCATCTTCCACGCTGCTTACCTCGAGATGACCAGCACTGCACAGACAGGACACAAAAAGCAGTCACAGATGCAAACACAAACACAAACACGGGTGCATGGGAACTGCAATTGTTTCTTGAAAACTCACCTGCTTCTTTCTGAAGAAACCTCGCTTGTCACAGTTGGGCATGTAGATGTCATGTTGTGAGTTAAACAAATGGGCATTGAGACCTCTGATAAGTGTTGTTAGAAGTTTACGACATGGAGCCTGTAGGCACAGAGATAGTTTGATGAAAGAGAGAGCATGCAGTTATGTTAATAACTCATGATTTAACTATAGATAAGGATGGTTTGTACCTCGTTTGGATCCTCAGTGGGTGCTGCATCTGGGAAAATATTTAGAATAGATCACTCAGTGTTGTGCAAGTTTATATTCCAGTAAAGAAAACGTTTCTTTCATTGTGAGGTCAGATATAACTGTTTTGAAACAGTTATGGCTCTAAAAGCACTAAGAAAGATTTTGGGGACAATCTTGTTGGAACAAAAAACAACTTTTATAAATCAATAAATGAAGCATAAAACAGTTTAATGTGTCAAAGTTTCATCGTCTCTTGTTACTGATGTATTTTTGTTTTACTGAAGCTTGTTTGACAGGACTGAGCTAGTGTGGGAAAAGAAACACTGTGTGTTAACACTGGTGTGCATCTCTGGATATCCACTGACAACTCCAAACTCACAATAACATTGCAGAAAGAATAATTAAAGGCTCAAGTGTTCATAAAAATGAAAAGCAAAGACTTAGAATTGATCCTCAAATTATGAGTGTTTTTCACAAACATTAGCTGTTCCTTACTTCTTCTCAGTCACACAGTATCATTCTCACCTACTGTCTGGGTCTTCTCCGTTGGGCTGATGCTGCTGGCGTTGCTGCATACACCTCTGCCCTCCAACAGAGCACGGAGCGGCCTCGCCTCATCCTCAGGAGGAGCACAACGCAGACCATTGGCACAGCTCAAAGTGTAGACCCCACATGGCTCTCCAGCAGCCAGGGCTGTGGAGTTTGAATCCACAGGCGGATGAGCCTTTGTCGGCTTTGATTTACAGGTGGGGCATCCCCTGGATGGTGTGGTCTGTGGTCTTGGGTTTGGTGAAGCTGGCTGCAGGAGGATCAGTACCAGGATGTTTAAATACAGGATCATTTCACTCTGAAAGTTGTCTGCTAGTAGATAGTAGTAGTCAAGTATCAAACACCTGCTTTCTTTTAATCTTTATGAGGACTTTAGCTCTAAGATCCACCTACTCTGGCTTGTTTTGATGTGTCTCCCTCAAGCCAAGACAGAGTGATAATTTGGCAGACACACACCACTGGCAGCAGCTTTTAAAGAGCTCAAACAAGTGGGGAAAGGTATGGGAGGGTACATGATGAAAGTGTTTGTTTTCCCACAGATTTCCACATAACTGAGCACACCCCATTTTCCCCGACACAAATTCACACGCATGCTCATACCATTTGTTGTCTGTCATCTTTGGTGCAGGTTAGTGGTGTTTTCTGCACACAATCTGACAGAACTGATTGCTGCTCTAGTGCTCTGCCTTTTCCTCAATGACAAGCCCATTTAATCAAAGAGGTGATGCTTACATGTGGCCCTCAAATTATGGCTCAACAAGCTCAAAATTCACCATCTTCAACTGATATAAAAAGAAAGATATCAAATTAATAAAATAAAAAGACAACAGGAAAGATAAAATGAAAAATACATCAGCTGTTGTGAATCTAAGTAAGATTTTCTGGGACTATATTTATGAAAATTTCAACTAAGGCGGAAGTACAACAACTGGAAAAAATCATATTCTTCTTCTTCTGGCACCCCCCCCCCCCCCCCCCCCCATATAATAATAATAATAATAATAATAATGATAATAATAATAATAATAATAATAATAATAATAATAATAATAATAATAATAATAATAATAATAATAATAATAATAATAATAATAATAGATTAATTGATTGATACATAAATAAATAAAAATAAAATTTGTGTATGCAACTTCTTATAGAGATTGTACTATTTTGTAGCTATGAGTGACTAGGGATTAAATTAAAACATTTTTTCAGATTGTAAAGTCAGATAATAGTAACTGTGCCATAAAAAGCAATGCCACATGTGTGAACTGCTGTTCAAATAATGTGGAAAGCAGTAAGCTGGCAACTCAGTGCTCAGCCTTATTTGAATGGTAATACAAATTTGCACAACCAAATTTGCAAAGAAAATTGCTGGCCTCATGAATGCTTAATGTAATGACCATTGTATCCATCTTTAGTCGTACTCCCTGTCTTTGTTTTGAACATTGCCATGACTTTTTTTTTTCAAATAGCAACCACTAAACAAACACCTTGCTTAGTAAGTGTTATTTCAGAGTCTGTAACTGTAGGGTTAAAGAAGAGGAAATGACCGACGCAGAAAGGCTGAAGGAGTGCCACTCAAAGTTGGATGACTAAGACATTAATAGCCATGAGCAAAGTGTCCCACCCTGCAAATTCCACCATCTGTGAGTCACAAACAGATTAAATTAGAAGTCAGGTTCTCAATACCTGACAGCCTGTTCTCAAACATGATGTATTAATATCCAGCTTGTGACCACTGCATCTCAAACAATTAATCTACAGTTATGAATGTACCGCATGAATGTATCCTACTCCAGCAGGATTTCAGAAATGATCTAAAGTACCTCTCAAGAGCAGAAATGAAAACTTGTTAAAATGCTCAAAGAAATGTCAAAAGGCAAAAAAACTGAACTGAGTATCTTAAAGAACTGAAAATACCGCAGCAAAAAGTGTAACATCCACCTCACTCACTTGGAAGAAATTAAATAATCCATGACTTTCTTATAATGCTCTTCACACATTTACTATTACTGTCAAATGTTGTGCTAAGTCTGCCATGACTTCAACTTACATAATTGCATCTTTAACTCCTTTGCAACTGTCTCCCCAAAGGGAGATATTTTTTGTCAAGTAATTACAGATGTGGTGAAAATTATAAGACCACTAAACAGATCCTAAAATGTTGACCTTTTTGCCTCCATGGCATGATTTCATCAGTATGATAAGAAAGGTTAGGATAAGATAAGATAAGACTATGAAACATGCAGATGGCTGCTCTCAGCACAGCAGATATCAGATAATATGAGTCCAACTGTTTTTATCGACTTTTGACTTTAATGTTTAGTGTGTCCACTTTTAGCCGCACTTACAAAAGCACATCTCTCTGACCAAGTGTCAGTATCCCCCGATAACTTTAACACTAATGTTATCCCATGCCTTCTTCAACCTAAGCCTAAGATCCAGTTTATTTTCTAACTCGCCCAAATTTGCTGGATGGGTTTGGGGTCCAGGCATGAGGGATCTAGTCTATCTGACCTAAATCTCTGTGAGATGGCTCTGTTCCATTGTATATAGAGCATAATCATGACTTTGTAGATATTTCAATTGTCTTATGGGTATTTTGCAGGTCAATTTAAACCGCAAACAAACAAACAAACAAACAAACAAACAAAAAAGAAGTGGGAGCTCCAAAGTATGCCATGCGTACTGATTATTTTATGAAGTATGTTTTTTTTTTTAATCTGAAAGAAGCATTAGAGTGGCTATCTTCAGATGTTTATAAATTAAGGTACAACTAAAAACCACATTTAAATATACATTCCCCTCATAACTTATGATTATAGACATTTATCTTTAAAAAGATAATATAAAACCATCAATTTAAAACGAAACGAAAACCAGCGAACACTCACGCGCACGCTCACCCAAACGGCACGGCACAGGTTAAAGAGTACACGCTGTTTTTATCCTGTAATCCCATTGGTTGATGAGGCGGGACTTCCGGTATCGCAGGTTGGACCTATAGTGATAGGCTTCACCTCCTTAAAATTG